>NC_041807.1:10158644-10470774 GCF_900964775.1 Scleropages formosus
CGACCACAGGCTTCTCAGGTGACTCTGATGGGCTATGAAGCCCAAGCAGAAACTGAAGGAGAGAAGGCAATTGATGAGCACTGGTTGAGGGGACATTCAAAGAGGTGACATGGGGAAAAAAGGGAAGAAAGTGATAGGATAGGATAGGATAATTAGACTGTTAAAAGACTAATTTTTTAAAAATGGAGTTTCAGTCTGGCTTTAAAAACAGCAACCAAACAACATTTCACCAAGCCCAAGAGTTTTCTCTAATTCTGTGGATCTAATTATTGCGACCTCAGGCCACTTGCTATATGTGTGTCCACACAATATTTGCTCAGAAGGACCAGCAGACTCATGGGTGTAGGTAGGACACATGAAGAACATTAGTACCCCTGTACACTTCCCATACTTTCTAATAGTAACAATATACATGCATGGCAAAAGATTTTGCTTTTGGATCTTATTAGGACAATATGACCGCCCTTGCTATCTAGTGTAACCTGGAGTTATATTTCATAGCCTTTGGTATTTGCATTTTATTAAGTATATTAATTATGGCTCTATACTTATGTGACCAAACTCTGTACTGTTGCTTAAAAAACACTATGTATTGTGTGAACTGATTTGGAATTTGGCATAAATACAGTGAATATATTTTCTTAATTTTGTAATAAAGCTGAATAGTTTTCTGTTGTACAGACCAGTGTTCCTTATAGCACTATTATATACCAGTGAAATTGGTCTGGTTATTTATTAATTTGACACTTTTCTCAACACCAACTTAGTGTTGGGTTTGTATACTAAGCTACTTTCAGCAACTTATTCATACAGCAGGGTAATGTGTACAGGAATAATTCTGGGTAAGTACCTTCATCAAGGATACTACAGCAGGAGGTGAGGTTTAATCATGAATGACTGAATGCATCAACAAGCTGCAATACTCATCAAGCAAATAAATACTACATATTTTTACTATCCGCTACCTAATTTTGATGTTACAAATGAACCATTGCTAGACTACATAACTAGACCAGCTAAATAAAGCAAGTTCATATAATGTGATTAATATGTGACCTGGGACATAAACTTATTAGCATTTAGCAACAATGTTATAAAAAGCTGTAAATTGACAATTTTTTTTTAAATCTACAAAACCCAGGAGGGATGGGCTACTGGCCCTGGACTCCCAGTGGTTTTCTGTCTTGTGTTTTCATTGGGAGTTTTTTTTGTTCCTTTCCTCCATGACCAGTAGGGTTACTTACAGCCTTAACAATAACTTAGTTATTGTAGTAATTTAATGTAGGCTATAACCAACCTATTATTTGTATAATGCCTCTGTTACTGCATGAGAGGAGCACTTTATAAAAATTGCACAGAAATGTGTTCACAGCAGTGAGTAGCATAGTGGTTAGAACTGCAACCTTGCAATCAAATGACATGTTTGAATCCCTGTCCCTGCTGTACTTCATTTGATCAAAGTGCACAATTTTTCCTGAATTCATTAAGTAAAATAACCCAAAATTGTCTTTGTTTTGTGTTTAATTATGCCAATTGATAATATCTAATGGTATTGGCACAGCAGATTGACATTTTTCACAAGTTAAAACTATATTGCAGCCATGAACATTTGCAAGTGATTTAGAACATCTAAAAGCATCATTTTAACCCAAGTAATTTGAGCATTTTTTTACTTTTACTAAAGTAGATTTATTTAAATGGAAAAAAATCAAGTCACAGTGCTTTTGACTATTTGAGGGACTCCATTAGCCTACAATGAAAACTTTACATATTGCAACCGAATATGAAATAAAGGCTAATATACTGTGACATGGTGTATACTTTTACACCATTTTACTGCTGTGAGAAGGGTTAAATGGGTGGTAAATAAAACAGGTATATAGGTGTTGCTTGGGCAGATAAGCAATGGTAGGGATTCACCTACAAAATTAAAATGAATTTAGTTACCTAGTATAGAACAATGAGAATATTTTAGTGTTACCCCTTGATGGACCTGTATTTTCAATGTGGATTCCTCCAAGCTTGCAGGTTGCAGCAATGCCATACTTCTGGCTTGAGCAGTTGTCCTCCATATTCTTCTGAAATTGTTAACAGTATATAACAAACTAAGGTGTTACTGTTCACTTACTGAGCTCCATCAAGTTTGTTTTGTCTGTGAATAAACAAAATGCTCTTGAGAAACTGATTAGTGACAAATTAAAATGCAGGTGTCTTGGGATATGCATTTTGCATCTTCCTATGATCAGTTCAGTACATGAGATTCTCCTCAATTCAACTCATACATCTGGACTGTATGGGGAAGAGGGAAGCTGTCTTTTGTGATGTACATGGAAGTAATAAAACTTCATAAAACCATTGCAGCTCCTTCTCAACCTCCCATTTTTTTCCCATAAATTTTAATTATACTCTTCATTGTTCCTGTCACAATTCAAGATCTATTTACTAGATCCAAAAAGAAAAAAAAAAAAAAAAAAAAAATTCTTTAGCTGCTACTCTTGGAATCATGGAATGTGATGACTACCAACTACAAATCTTTAGCAGACAATATCTTGCAACCCTTCCTCTTCTTTCAGCTTCCTCCTTTCATCACTCACAGTAATCTTTCAGTTCTTGCTTTTGCTCCAAGTATCCTCATCTGCACACCTGTTTGACCTCTCTTATTCCAAGCCCCTCTGTTGGTGCTACCCAAGTTCCTTCCTAAGGCCCTTTCCCAAAGCACACCAATAAGGATCAGTTGTGACAGCTTTTCTCTCTTTATAAATGTGTTCCTCTCATCGTTTGTCATACAACTCCAATTCCTGTGTTGGCAAAATCATTCCTCTTATACTACTGTCATGAGTTTATCTAGATATAACTTGTTTTGATCAGTATATGAATGGCTAATTCAAACCTTCTGTTTACTAGGTACTATTCTGAGATGAAAGTCTTAAGGAAAGATTATAGATGAAACTGATTTCAGATTTAGTTACATTACTCAACAGTTTCATTCATTGCAACTCAATTCTATCAGTACAAATAAAAATTCTGAAACACTTCAGGTTAATTACCTTACTAAAAAGAGTTGTACAGAAAAAGCAATCCAGGGACTTCACCCAATGAAATTCAGGCAAAAGTCTATCCTTAACCACAACACATACTGTAATGAATACCTGAAAACATGTTATTCCATGAACACCGCAAATGTCGCCTGTCCTAAAACTATCCTCACCCCAAACTCTTAAATGCAATACATTTTGGTAGAAGACTATATAGCGGTATGTCCTAGCCACTGACAGCATATGCATGTTGAAGAAAAGTGTATTTAAAAACACTTCAAATTCCAACACTACATTTTAATATAAAAATTTAAGTTTTACTGCACAAAGAGACAGACATGGCAACAAAAGCTTGCATGAACAGTCAGTTGTCAGCGCAAAACAGTATTTTGACACTTAGAATTTATAAGGAACAAATGTTTCTCAGTTTAATTTAAAATTATGCATATTTGACCATTCCAATCATTGTATATAGTATTCTGAAGCAGAGAAAATCAAATTCAGTAACTATACTATCCCTGCTTCAGACTTCCTGCTGACTGTCTTTAGATTTTGAAAAAAGGGAATTTATTTAAAAAAATGTCCATACTTTTTTTTTTTTACTATGATATGTCACTTTCTAATTAAGCATGAATTCAATATGCTTGGTCACTGCCAGTAGAAAAACCCAACAAAAATCTAATACTGAGTATCAAAAAGGCCTTTCTTCAAACATCATTTTTCTTTATTTAAAATATAAACAGCTGGTGGGGTTTCAAGAAAAAAAAAAAAATCTGTGGACTCAAAATCTAATGGAGAACATCCTTAATAGAAGGTAAAACAAAGATATATAGGCCTTGTCACAAGTAAAACCAACAGAAAAATGAATAATCTGGGATCTGAGGGTCACTCATGTTGGTAGGCATTTACCACTCATGTTCTGAATACATTTCCTCACTTTTAAAAAGTCTCTTGCTATTCAGGGAAAGATACGTCGGTTATTCACAAGATTCCTTAAAAACAAAATGCCCACTGGCATGGACTTTCTCCGTTCATCAGTTTACACTGCATAAACAACATTCTCTAGAGTCTGGAAAAGGCTGAAATGATACAGAAGAAACACTGCTATCCAAGTAATACATCAATTCTGAGCCACAAAACCAGAGATGGAACTGTAATCTGGCTTTCTTAAGGAATGGAAATATTGCTTAATATACTGTGGTACAGGAGCGATTATATCCTCCCTGCCATATTATTAAATATTGTTAAATCTGCATAGTTCCCAAAGCTACAACCACCAGTCTAACACGTGCTTACACTCCAGCTCACAACTTGGGGAGGAAGGTGTTCAAGAAATGAAGGTGACTCATTCCATCAGACTATGTCATTCCATTAGAGCAACACTTTAGAAAGCTGTTCTTCCTTTAGGGTTGCAACAGCACCTGAAACCATAATTTAGACACCACTGGGTGTACAAAAAGTTCATTGGTGAGAAGTCCAATTAAAAACTACAGGCATTTTCATCACTTATGAAGCAGTCATTTTCTACAGAAACAATGAAATAAAAAAAAAAAAAAAAAAAAAAAAAAACTCCCTAAATGGATAGAAACCCGGGACAATCGGAAAGTGGATCTCTAAGATCTTGCTTAGCCTACCTGCTACTATGAGTCTACTGTCACCAATTTTTGAAAAATAAATGAAACGAAATTTCCCACTGAAAGTGATATTCAAAGCCAAAAGCCATACTGACTGCAGATTTCTCCCTTAAAGAACAATGAACACAAACTACAAAAATCTTGGGGGGGGGAACATGACTGAAGCAGTTGGGCAAAAGTGCATAGAGAGAAAGGACCTATAAAAGTCTAAATACAAATAAACACGGTTAAAGCTTCTGGGGAGTTATACTTTCTTCCTTCTGCCATTAAAAGGATCATGCATGTAAACTTTTAAATACATCCAATAAAATATTTTTATTATTTTCTGTTTAAAAAAAAGCAATAACAAAATATGCTTTGTCTCAAAATACTTAGAGCTATGGGGTTAAAGGGATTTTTTAATACAACGTGCCTGATACCACCTGAGTTTAAAACCAGTAGAAGTGTTTCTGAAGGTTTCCCCTGGAGTGAGGAGTTTGCTTGCAGAAAAGCTCAGTGCTGTTCAATTTGAGAAGCAGGTAAGCAATTTTCTCAGCTTGTGACGAGAAATCAAAGTGTTACTGTGCTGTCAGACTGGCTGAATCAAAATGTCACGTGGTGTTCTTAAGAGCAAGAGAAACTATCATCTGCTCCCTGTCAAAGCACATCTGGGGCTGCTTGAATCGATTTTGTCCCACTGACAAAGTTGTAGACCAGGAACCGTGAAGTGCCACAGTAGTGTGTGGCAAAGAGCTTGCCGTCAGGCGTAGGGTCTGAAAATGCAATCTCTTCTTTACTCAGGTGTGAGCCATAGATGAAGTTGTTCCTGTGGAAAAATCAAAGTACAAGAAACATTTTCTCATTAAAAAAAAAAAAAACCCCACCACACAATACAAGTTCAGCCCCTTAAATAAAAACTTCATTAAAATCCCAACAAAAGGTTAATTTCATTTTGGGTGAGATGCAGAAAGGAGCTCCAACCAAAATGGGCCAAAACATGGTAAAGTCACAGTGAAGACCACATCTTATTATGGTACCCTGCCTGGACTGTTTTATACCCCACTTATTTTGTAACTACCATTTTTATCCCCATTTCGTACTCCCCACCTCTTTTTTCAGTCTGACACAACATAGTTGGTGTAGCTTCATGTAATCCACCTCAGGTAGCTCCATCAGAACATGCAAAATTTAAGTGTGTAACAGTGTCTTATGTTACACCTGAAAGAAGCTGAAAAAAAACACAAGAACTATTGAGGGTCTGACCTGAGACATTCGATCATGCGAGAGGCAATGCCCTTCCTCCTCATCATACTGAAGACCCAAATGCGACTAATGCCACAAAGGGCAGGCTCAGGGGTTGTAGAGCAGCACCAGGCCCTCTGGCGCTCAAACATCACTTTTTCTCCCTCAGAAACTTCAGGTGTTGCTTCTTCTATCACACGAAAACCCTGTGGACAGAGTTGGACACCATCCAAATCAGAGAAATGCAGGACATAACTCTGGAATTCTCTAACAAGGAATTAAGATGGCTAAGCAATAATACATAGATTAAATCTGAGAAAACTACACCTAGTCAAAGTAATAACATTTTCATTACTAAGGCTGAAAATGGGGGGGTGTAAATACTGTTCAGGCTTTAAGGCAGTTTCACTAACCAACCCTAGCTCTGATTAAGACAAGAAAGTTTTTACTTACCTCCTGGATATGCTCTGCAATGAGACACCCAACAACTTTCTTGTCATTAGAGATGAAAAGGAAGGTCTTGGTCTGAGATGGACTCTTTGTTTTCACCTGCTGAAAACCCAAGTCATTGTCCACCATCTCCCGGATCTCCTCTACCTATAACAAGAAGGGTAAAAACAAATAACAGGGTTGCACAACTTGCAAGAAATATTAAAAATTGAACAGCAGCCTCAATCGCTGTGCACAACCTGCAATATAAATACAAGCAGAGTATGTTTTCCTAATTTGTGAAAAGTTTAAATAAGCATGCAGTTCACAAATGTGGTGACTTTTGACCCATAAATGAAGAATGCCATGCCACATTTGTTTTCTTTCATGGGCAACACGTTGCAACTGTCGACTATCCTCCTCCTCTTGACTCTTCAGCCCCACTGTGGTAGAACAAACTCCTTGTCTACCTTAGAACTTCATAGTCCCTCCTATCATCTCTTTCAAACCCATTTCTCTCCTCATGGCTAAATGAATTTATTCAACACAGACAGTTCAGAGAGGAAATGTAAAAATAATCTTAATATCACTTCTGTAGGCAACCAGATGAGTCATGCTTACTTAATATATTATGATCTCTACATTACTTTGGAGAAAAGCATTTGTCAAATAACTAAATGTGAATCTATCACATGAATTCAATGAAAGCTGAAGCATGTTACAAAGAAAGGCTTAGGACCAGAGACTCAGTACAACATTCATTACACAGGTCACATACATTTTAAATGTCAACAACTGGTGTTCTGTGATTTTTTTTTTCTTTTTGGAAAGTTTTAAATTTGCTTCAAAAGCTTATAAAAAGTGTGGCCAACCAATCAAGTTTACACTAGGTCCTCGTGTTATGAATGTTCAGAAACATTTTGCAGTGTATTTTTAACTATATTTTGTTCAATTGTCCATTTTTTTCCTATTTCTGCAGAAAAGAGACTACGCTGTTGGCAGTAAAACACACCCAGAGAAGGGATGTGGGACTGGATTAATTTACCTCATTTCCAGTGTTCACAGCTTGTGTTTGATATCTGAGTATCCAGGATTGTTACTTTTAATCTTAATGTAATCTGAATTTAATGAAAATTTTTGAAAATCTAGGAATCTATCTAGGAATTTTTAAAACTATGAAAATTCAGACAGCTTGCTATATAGCATCCGCATGGTTAATCTGTATAACAAATGGTACAGGTGTTCCAAAATATCAGTTTTTTTATGTTTTTGTAGTGATGCAGGTATGAACTCTTCCATATCGACAGAAACCTGTAATCTCTGGATATGGCTTTTGGGTTCCTTGCAGGTTCTCTCAACATCTACACTCTCATCTTGGGGTAAGTTTACAATGATGTCCCCAACCGGGTAGACTAGCAGTTTGACTATAGCCCATTTGTAAATGACATTTTTTTACTGTGGAATGATGGACTCCATATTGTCTGGAAATGACTATATAATCCTTCCCAACAACTGGTTCTCCAATCATCACCAAATTTGTTTTTCCTTAACATGCTGTCGTAACACACACTACAGTACAGACTTCTGCTTGTAATCACTTGATTTGTAGAAGTTCCTTTTAATTACCCTCTGAATTGATATGGAAGCAGAAGGCTGCACTTTTTACACACATGGCTGCTGCATGCAGCTTATTTTTAATTGACCATCTTGCCATCTTATTTTTAGCTGAATAATTAATTACAAGGTATAATTTATGGGTTTCCACATGAGGTTACAAGTATCTATTATCAGGAACTGTTGAGGGCTAGACGAGGGTTAGTAATGTCCTACCATGTAGCATGAAAGAAATGAAAGATGTCACATTCGTACATTTACTTCACTGTATAGTTGCCCTGATGGAGAAAAGTGGACTTAACTCTTAAAACATCAAGTGGGTGTGTGTATGTATGTGTGTAAGAGAGAGAAAGAGAGGTGCACCTTTTTCAGCGCATATTTCGGGTCATCTGGAAGGACCAGGATGATCTTGCCATCAGGATACTCTGCTAAAATCCTTTCCTTCTTCCACCCCTGGATAAAATAAGAACATCCATTTCAGGTTGTATTGCTGGTACACAAAATTAACAGAAGTTTATGATAACATATCTTAAAACACTTTACAGTAGCTATTGTAATAGTGATGTTCTGTTGAAAAACTAAGGCAGTTAAACATCTGTGAGAAACACAAGTGTAAAACAAAACTATCTGCCATTTTAAATAGCCAAAGAAAAACTTGAAAGTATTACCATTAGATTTGGCAATCATATACCTCCTTTACATTCAGGTTAAAAATAATTTCATTTATACAGATCAATTTAACAAGTTTTATAATTGTACATTGGCTCCTCTTTCTGTAAAGACTTAGATAAGCTATAATAAGAAAATATAAGAGAATATTTTAAATTCAAATTATATCAAAACTCTATTAAAAGCACACACACACACACACACACGTCTCAAACCGCTTGTCCCAAGCAGGGTCGTGGCGAGCCGGAACCTAACCCGGCAACACGGGGCACAGGGCTGGAGGGGACATACCCAGGATGGGATGCCAGTCTGTCACTAGACACCCTAAGCAGAACTCGAATCCCTGACCCACCAGAGAGGAGGACCTGGTCAAACCCGCTACGCCACCACGCCCTCCGCCCATTAAAAGTATTCCGACATTTAAAAAATAAAAAAATAAAAAAAAAAAAAAAAAGGGAAAAAAATCCAAGTCTGATATTTAATCCCAGTTGGTACATAAATGTTAAAACTAACGGACAGAAGGTACTCTAAACCATCTGAAATTGTTTTGTTTCAAGCTACTAAAGAATATAATGAGTTGTGTCAGTATTTCCAGACTTCTCAGTTACTGTTTTCTGGAAGACAATGCGACAGTTTTATTATTGTTATTACTTGTTGCTTTAATTCCAAATTAATTTACCACAGTTTTCTTAATTTATATAGCAGAGTATTCTCACTGGATCTATGTAAAGCAAGTACCATGCTGAACGATACTACAGCAAGTGAGATTCAAACTGAGAAACTTCAGATTACAAGGCAACGTTCCTAAGCACTGTGCATGCCATTCAGCATGAGACCGTGTCAACAGTTTGTTTTGAAAGTTGGACGCATTTCAATTCAATATATAATACTAAATGTTTGAGTACACCCGCTGGTGTACTCCCCCACAAGTTTCAATGACCAAACATATTCCATCACTTCTACTGCAGTTCCCAGAGATGTACAGCACGTGTGGGTTGCTTTTTTTTCTTTTACTGTTCTGTCCAGATTTGTGCTATGTAAGTACGCCCAGGAGGAGTACTCCTTTTTACTAGAACTGTACCGTTCCTGTTCCTTTACTTGTTTCCCAAAAAGGGGGGGAAAAAAAAAAAAAAAGCTTCTTTGAAGATCAGTTTCAGCACTACTTTAATTTGATTAAAAAGCTTAGTAAATGAAGTACTATTGGCACTATCAAAAGTATATTTTTCTAAAAAACTGGAAAGTAATTTTACATAATAGTAAATGTTAAAGCAAGCCATAATTACTACTGGAGTGTAATGCAGCTAGAACAGGTATATGATACATGATCACAGCACTGCAATGAGTTCCCACATAGTACAAACAAGTGCCAAACAAGCATCTATGTGAGAAATACTCCTTTGTGCTTCTCACCACATAACGGACTGCGCTGATAAACTGATTGTGGAACAGGAGGTGCTGAGACTCATCTTCAGGGTTTGAACTGGAATACAGCATTCCGCACACACTGCAAGTCAACGTGCCAAAGTGTTTCTGTCCCGCATCCTGGAGGGGAGAAGAGGGGAAAGGGGGAGAATAGAGACACACAAAATCTTTGTCTTTGGCTTATTTGAAGGACTTTCATAATTCAAATAGCACGTATATGGTTATTTCAAATTTTTTTTTTTTTTAAATCAACTCAATTACAAAGACACTCATGGAGAGTAAACACTCCAAAAGGTACATTTCCTCTGTTTGAGCTACCACACTGAACTCACAGGTAAAGCTTGCTTTCCCCCTGCATCTATTTCCTTTAGACCCTTCATGTCCTTGTGTAGGTGGCTGTCAGTGAGCGAGGTGTTATTACTGCAGCCAGAGGTCGGTGAACTGGAAGCTGCCATGCTCTTTCTGAATTTTCAAGGGGAGAGAGAAAAAAAAAAAAAAAAAAAAAAAAAAAGACATTACGCACACTGTGGTGTAGATTCAGAAGGTTATGAATGCCAGAAGGAACCGCACATCACCCATCGTTATTCCAAAGTAAAAGATTTGGTACAGCTTGCGTATGTATGTATTGAAAATGCAACTATATTGAAAATCATAAAAAGGCAGATTTCACCAGCACGTATGTACTAGGTCATAAATTGTGTTTTTCTAATAGCATCTTTTTTTGTACATATAACGATCATGGTCAGTTTCATGAGAACTTACTGGACAGAGGGATTCCCAGACAGAATTTTGCTAGTGGAGTCTTGAGGATTTACTTCTGAACCTAAATCAAGTAAGTTAGAATAAGCATCAAAATAACACAACGTCAAGAGTGTCAGGAACACATCATTCTGGAAAGATTCATTTTTGCAGTACAGTAAATCTTACCACTTTTGCTTTAGAAAAACTTTTAATCTCTCTATGTTGCCAATCCACCCAAAACTTGACTGTACACATCTTCCTGTTTCCAAAATTTACAAAAACATTCACCGAAACATGAAGTGAACCAGCAGTTATGTACTGAGTTGTTTATGTGATGCTTTTACCCAAATCATCTTACAGAGTACAGCTGAATATTTTTACTGGAGTAATTCAGGGTAAGTACCTTACTCAATAATAATAATAATAATAATATGTCAACAAGGGAATGGTCTTGAACAAGCGACCTTTAGGTTACAAGTCCATGTTTTTTTGAAATTATTGCACTAAAAAAAAGAAATGAAGGCTTTACTTTTCTCACAAAACAGTTTGAAAATACAATAATTTAACTGGTTGAAAAAATAGTGTTTTACTTTATCATGTCATAAATATCAAAAGCTTAAATAGCAGAACATACCACCAATGATCTGGTTACACTTCTGTTTATCAGATGCAACAACAGATTTACCAGGAGGAGTATAAACCATTCCTTTGCAGTCCTAGGGAAGACGAGAGAAAAGCACTACAATCTTGTAACAAATTATATTCATGTGCAAAACATTAAATACATACAACTGTAACCTTAAATGAGAATTTTACTATTGTCACTTGCTATTGTTTATCCATGCTCATAACAACAACAACAACAACAACAACAATTATTAACCTTTTGAACAGGCAATTTTGCAGGCAAGCATTTTGGCTCTTCATCAACTCCATCCAATTCAAAGTCGTCGGGCGAGTACTTGGGTCGCGGCATGTAAGGTTTGTACTCAACCACAGGCAGGGGTTTTTGAACAGTGATGCCATTCGGCATTGGTGGTGCCACAGCGGGCAGTAGCTTCTTGTTTTCAGTTTTTGCTATCTTTGTGGATGCCTCCTTAGCAGAGGCTATTGTTGGAGCTGGAGATGTACCTGAGGGGGTGTGTTTGGGGCAGATATCAGGTACAGCATCCTGTTCTGCTGTATTTTTTTTACTGGCCTGTTCAGTTTTCAGCTGTTTAACTCTAGTCCATGAGAGCTTCTCCCGCTGTAGTTCCGTCTGGCGCAACCTCTGAAAGCGGGACAGCTTCTTCTTTTCATTTGCTTTTAAAGGCACAGTGATTTGGCTTAGGAAGAAGCGTCTCTTTGGCTTCTCTGCTGGATTTGTGGTCTCTACTGGGGTGTCCACAACTGGTACTGAAGGACTGATTTCCTCAGGCAAAGCTGGAGTTGGGATGGTGTTCAGCTCTTTTTCAGGTCCAGGCAGTAGTGCTTGCTCACTGGGCTCTACAACAACCAGATTGCCATCCTCCTCCTTTTTCACCTCCATTGTGTCTGAAGCAATGTCCTCAGCAATCTCTTCACAAAGAGCCAGAAAGTTCAGTTGCTTCACAGTTGCCTTCTTAGCAGCAGCTGCTTTCTGCTCAGCAATTGCTGCTAGACGGGCCTTGGTCCTGGCTTGAGGGTTCATTTCCTGCTTCTTGGGAGGGGGCTTGCTGACCTCAGGTGCTTCCTTTGCCTCCATTTTCATGAAGTTAGTTGTGTCAGCTGTAATGGTGACAACGGTGACCTCCTGTGGCAATGCTGAAATTTCTTCCACCACATGCTCCACCATTCCCAGCTGGATGAACCCATCAGCATCAATAATGTGATCTCCCTCAAACACTTCACTTTCAAGACCACTGCTCTTCTCAGACTCCGGACAAGACGACACACACTTATTTGGAGCCACTAAATCACCTGTGCCTCTTTTTACATCAGTACAACAGTAGACCATTTTCTCTTCTTTTTCACAGATCTGTGAGACTGGTGTACTCTGAGAAACCTCTGCCTCACTATAGTCATTCTTCTCCTTCAGCAAAGGCTCAAAAATGTCAGGAGAGCAACATATATTTACTCCCTCCAACTCTGCTACACATGAATCACCTTTTTCAGCCAAAGGCGGTTTGCAGAGGTTTGACTCCTTAATAACTTTAAAAACTGCCTCTAAATGTGGTGGTGAACTATTTTTCACACACTGCCTAGCCTCACAACTCACATTCAATCTTTCTTTGGAGTCGTGCCGTGTGTCTTCTTCTGGGGAAGTTTTAGCATTTTTCACGTTGCCAACAACAGACACTGAACTGTCTTTATCGTGCACTGCTGAACTGTATATCTTACTGAAAACATGTTTTTTTGTCTTGAGAGAACTGTTGCTCTTTGAAACAGCCATTTTCTTCACTCTAGTTTCAGTACTCATACTTTGAATATCAAATAATTTACCATAATTGTGCTCTATCTGGATTGAATCAAAACCTGTGTGTTTTTCCAATGTAGCAGGGCTATCCCTATCAACTAGAGACTCACTGTCCAGTCTCAATTTCTTCTGATCCTTAGCCCTATTAGAAGAAGTCCTTCTTTTACGAAGATTTTTAGAGGTATTATCTGGCACTGATCTAGGTGAAACTCTTCTGCTCCACTCATCCCCTTTGGAGATGCTCATTCTTGAGTGCTTTGAAGGAGAATTCTTGCCATTAGCATTCTCCAGCAAAGAACTCCTTGTCTGTCTGTGGGTCAGCCGTGTCACGCGTTTATGCTGTGAGGACTTTGATGGCCTTCCCTGCTTCTGGACACTGCTTGGACAGACCCTGGAGTCATTTGTGGTTTTCTGCCCCATAGTGTTTTGGGCAGACATATTTGATTTGTTCTGGGATGCCTCCTTCTGGATCATTTTCAGTCTGGAGGAATGGCGGGTGGGTTTCACTGGACTTTTTATGTCCCTTACTGGTGGTTTTTTCTTTGCTCTTGAAGCTACCGAAAACTTTTTCTGATGGGAAACCCCTTTCTGAAGCCTGAGTGATTTCACGGGGGCTGAGAGATTTCTTTTCAGTGGCAAAGTTGCAGCCCTCGTTTCCACCCTTCTCCTTTTAGGTTGAGATTCAACAGAAATGCTTCTTCTATTAGGAGCTGGCATTCTGGGAGAAAAAAAAATTGCTTAGTCATTTGTATCCAAACCTGACAATTACACCAAGGAAGCTAAAAGAGTTCATTGTAAGTCGCTTTGGAGAAAAGCATCTGCTAAATAAATAAATGTAAAACTTTTATTGGAGGAAGTGTTAATTTAACAATTCCAATTTAAACAAAATATCCTGTAATAGAATAATACTGTCTCAGTCTTACAATATTGAATTCCAAATGCCATGATTTTTTCATATGAAAAACATTGAGAACATACTTTGATCAAGTAATTAGGATCAAAGACAAGACACTAAATTTATAATATGAAGCTTCTTTTGTTTGCTGTGCAAAATCACCAAAACCTCAGTAGATGAATTCAACTCAACAGGACTTACCATGTGTAAAGCATGTATGGGTGTGTGTGTGTGTGTGTGTGTGTGTGTAGTTCCAAACTTTAAAAAAAAAAAAATCTAATATTGTGGGATCATAGTTACAGAATCTTAATTTACCTTGTTGTTTTACAATATTATGAACTATTATAATTATTACAGAAGGCCAATGGTATTTTAACTGATGTGACACTACTATAACATTCTAAGCTACAAAATGTGGTGGAATGAGTTCTCTCTCAATTAGAACTGCTGATTCCTTTTCAATATTGAAGTAGAGTCTCAAAAAAACCTCTCTTTCAGACTCATTTCTCTCGTGATCTCTTAACAGCTGCATAAAGATGCATCATACCATCTGTCACAATTACCACTGTATTTCTTACAAATTCTCTGTGTAATGTGTATCGGCACAAATGACAGTACTGGAAATACTGCGATTTGACAATTGTGAGTTTGCATCTAAAGCTCTTTGTTCATTTTTTTACTCTCAGTTGTATGTTGCTTTGGATAAAACCATGGGCTAAACCACCAAAGAAAGAAGCCTTACAAAAAAGGAATCAGGAAGAAGTAAAAGATGAAAAGAATGAAATACCAACAAGCCCATGGCCGGGTTGATATCCATGAACTTAACAGGGGTAAAATGAACAGCCAGTCTGAAATGAGTCGCTTGTACTTTGTTCTGATAAATTGGTGCAACTACCTTAAGCGTAAAAGGCCTTCAGTATTTAAAAAAAAAAAAGAACGTAAAAATTCAATGCTATTGTGACAGAGCAGACTGCTCTGGACATAAATACTAACAGAAGGAATTGGGGAGACAAAGAACCTTTTTATATTACCATGATTTATTTTATGCAAACAACGGTCATACGTTGCTACTTAACTTCGGGTCCAGGCTTTTCTTCTGCCCGCATTGGACTGCTTCAGCTGCCTACTGGCAGGGCTTCCTGCACCTGCTGTTTCTCCTCTTTAGTTCATACAAAATGCTGCTGTTCATGTAGTGTATAATATTCCTTTGCTAGACATGCATTACGCCAATCTCTTCATTGATTCCCCCCTTGCTTTAAGGCACTCCCTTAACCTACGAAGCCCTAGAGCACCTTCAGATTCTCTTCTGTCATCCTTTCACCACATAATCTTGTTATACCACTTGCAGCCTTTTGCTGAGCCTTATTTACCCAGAGACACCACAAAGAATCACTCTGTCACTCTCTTAGCTTCCAAACTGTGAAATAAGCTTCTGCTTAGCATCAGAAATTAGCACCACGTTTCCCCTATGTCACCTGCCTTTTTGCAGTCTTTTGTAGATCCAGATCATCACATTAGCTTGGGACTTTCTAGCATCTCCTGCTGTTTCCAACATGCCTCCACGTGCTCTTACTCAGTACTCTTGAAATGGCCTGTTAAACTGTGCAATAAGCAAAATTATCTTGTGTTAACTGCAGTACAACATTCCATCTTAGACTGTCATTGTATGACTTTCACCATCCCCTTATAAGCACCTATGTTGTGAAAATCTAGCATTGCAAGTTGCCAAGGAAAAATACTGAAGATATACAGTTGTGATATTTTTTTTTTGTTTTACAGGTAGCCACTTCACTAACATTTATAAAAGTATAAAATTACAATTTAACAATTGAAATATATAATTTAAATTGGGGACAGCTGTAGCGCAGTGGTTAGAGCTACTACCTTTGGATCCAAAGATTGCAGGTTTGATCCCCACCTCTGGCTATAGTACCCTTGAGCAAGGTATTTACCTTAAATTGCTCCAGTAAAATTACCCAGCTGTATAAATGGGTAAATAATTGTAAGCTTGTGATACCTCTAACTTTAACATTGTAAGTCACTTTGGAGAAAAGCATTGGCTAAATGAATAAATGTAATATAAAATGTGTATGTGGATAAAATTGTTCCATGGCAACCAAATAGGTAATAAAGCCTTTTATTAAGGAAGCCTTGAAATCACTATGGAGGAAGATAAAATGTAAAACATGTAATGAATTTTGAAGTGACATTTTTTGTCCTTTGTTTTGGGAACAGAGCTGAGAGACTCTAGGTTTTGGGGTGTTGTAAAAAAGCAGAGCTGAGCAGATAAGACCTGTCAACACACCTACATCCAACATCACTGAGTTTCCAAGAACTGTCTGTAAAAGATCAATTCCAACACAATATTTCAACTTACATTTAATATTTAAACTTCATGTTATTAGAAATAAGACTAATGGATTTTTGTTGTGTTGGAATAGACGTGGACTTAGGGCATACATACCAAGCCAGTTTTTTCCCTCACTGCATGGACTTAAGAGACCTTGACAAAGCTGTGCATTTCAGGAGTTTTAAGATTCTAATAATGATTTCTTTAGTCTTTTATGAGAGTTTTGTGTAGAAGACTTTAGGTTTTTAGAGTGTCAGTTTTCTTACACCCTTTTCCCCTAGTCTAACCTATGCAATGTTCTCAATTTTTTTTTTCTGTTTTTTTGTACCATGCTGCATATTCAGCACTCACATGGACTGATGACTGTTGGTGACTTTTTACTAAATGTCACAATAATTCATATAACCTATTTCAGAGTACTCCTTTGGTCAGATCCATATCATTCCTGTTTCTAGAAAAGACAAGCAAATAGTGCGGTTGCTTGTTACATGCATTTGGCTTTTTGATCTTGTTTAAAAAAAAAAAAAAAAAAAAAAAAAAAAAGGCAAAAAGAAAGCATGCAGAAAAGAATTTCTGGATGTAAATAACACTTCTGAAAGTACCTCATAAAAACTGAATTAACTAGCGAGCCTACAGCAACCTTCGTTTCCAGGAACACAACAGCCATCTTGCCCTTCCTAAGTTCACTAATGTTGTTACATTTCTGTATAGTGCATATTGATATTTTTGAAAATACTTTTAGCATTTGGAGTAAGTGCAAGCTTATACCACCATATTCCATAACTGTACTGCAAACTCACACACACAGCCTATGCATAGTTCTTGGCTTTATACACTGTCAGTCCCCTAGTCATTGCTGTACAGGCTATGACTCCACTGTATTACACTCCCATGACTTTGCCTTGCATCATTTTTAACCTAGGGAACAAAGGTATATGATTATGTAGTATTTCCAATCACTGAAGTCATACTTTATGTCAGTGATGGCTGACCACTGCTTGGCATCTTTGACAGTGAGAGAAATTCAGTAATTTCTGGACCAATAACAGGGTTGTACAGCCTGTATTCTGCAAAGTCAACCAGTTCCCAGCACTTAGCCCAACTGTTACTTCAGACAGGCTCTTAACTGTTGCACATGAATAACATATTTCTTGGATCACCGTATCTTTCTGCTACCTCACTGTCTGACTTGCACCCCTTGAAGACATATAAGACTAAAGCGAACCCCAAGTGAAAGAGCTGGACCTACATATTGAGAGAATAAAAGACAAGTTTGAAATCAATCACATTAAATGTGGTGAAAAGCAAAAGGATATTATTGTAAGCATCATTTTAGATCTTATGACTTATACAACATTTACAGTTACATTTATTCATTTAACTGACATTTTCCTCCAAAGCAATACACAATGCAGGGTAAAGAAACCGGGGGGGTGATGAAAAACTGTCAGAGAAGAAAAAAAAGAAGTGGAGAAAGAAAAGCAAAAAGGGAGCATCACAAAAAATATTAAGTAAAGCCAGCTCTCATATTGCACTTACCCTAATTTGGATAATAAAGCATTGTAAACTACATTGGTGTTTATTGTCATGCATAAAAAACACCTTTTATTTTGGCAGTTTAATTTCGGGTGACATATTTAATCATATGTTCACATACTAAATATAACATTTTTTCCCCCACAATAAACAATAGTAATTTTACCCCCCTCACAACAGCAATTCAACTAAGCTGGTAATTTCAAAGGGCCAAATTAACACCATTAAGCAAGTGATGGGTGTAACTGAATGTGCTCCATATCACCAGGGGTAGTACCAATCAGCAAAATCTTCTCTATAGTGAATTAATTTGCTTCCATATTTGCCACAATTTTACTACAATCTGTCAAATTTCGAACCTATACGTTCAAATCTATCTATGTAAAAGGCTGTGGAGGACTTCAAATATATAACTTCTTTCCTAATTCATCACTGTGAAGCATGACACTTGGAACTTCTAATAATGGGGAATCATGAAAATACACAACATAAACACAAAATGATCTGAAGCCCATCAGCAGGCACAGCATATTTCTGTTGAGCTCCTGTTACAGAACAGACTGACCTTCTCCCTGCAATCCTCTTTGCAAACCCAGCCTACAGCTGAGCTGCATGCTCATTGCTCTCTGTTTACATGACGTATTTCTCCAGTCGTCTGCTGGAGGCTGAAGGGGGTTCCTGTTTTCTGTTCTATTCTATTCTGTTCCACTCTTCCTGCCAAATTCTCATAAAACCATGTTGATAACTCTTGCATATGGTTATACTAAAGAAAATTCTATTGTATTGACATCATTTGACGAAAACTATATATTCTCTTCACCCTCTACGAACACACAAATATGGTACAAAATGGCATATGCCTGCAGAAGTGCAATGTCAGTCAGGTGTAACTCCTCTTAGGCCTGGTCAGCCTATGATGAAGAAAAACAAACACATGGCTGGACATACACAGCACAAAAGTTTCAAAAACACATTGATCCTGGCACATCCACACAAAGGTGATGTGCTCATATTCACCGATCTGATGAATACCTTTGGAATTTAAGACAGCCTTAGCCCATTTAGTCTATCATTGACAAAACTTCAATACACTGATCAAAGGACTGTGTGTACAAAAGATACCAAAAAAGAAAAGAACGCTGGCCCATAGCACAGCACGCTCAATGAGAACATTTAAATTTGATGTGGTGTGTGAAGCCAAAGCTTCCCAAAAATATCTGTTCTTGTGCATTTGTATTGTGTTCCAACTCATACTGGTTTCATGAGGGACCTTAACAGTGTAGATGTGACAAGCCCCACATGCAAAATGAAATCAATATGGCATGGTGTAATGTTCAAAAACTAACATTACTTAACTGTACGTTCAATTAAATTAAGACTTTGTACAAACAAGGCCAAGGTAAACTTTTTACACTGGTTCACAATGTGAGTGAGCACAGATCAATGTACAGACAGTGCTATTCAATATGAATATACTGTGTAACTAAAAGTTTACTACATATCAACTATATGTTTTAAACTAGCAAGAGACCCATTTGTTATGACTTACTATGACATTAATCAAACAATGCAGGGAACATTTTAACCTACTGAGTTCCTTAAAATTATATTTTAAAATTATTTCAATTCAAATAAATTTAATTTTTTATATTCCACATGTTTCAATCTGCATTAACATGTTTCAAAGAATTTTTAAAAACCACTCAATTCACATTTCTCAAACATCTTATGAATCTTATGGTCAACTACTTAGCAAATGAGAAACAAGCATCTGAAAACTTTAAAATTCAATTTTAAAAATCATCTATGTGTCACCAACATGCCAAATCTGAAGAAAGCCAGGATGTCCACTACAGTCCTCACCACTTTCTACAGGTGTGCTATGGAGTTTGTCCTCACAGGGTGTATTACATCCTGGTGTGGCAGCTGCTCCATACAGGACAAGAAAGCCCTACAGAGGGTGGTCAAAACAGCTCAGGAAATCAATCGGCACACAGCTACCAGCAGTCCAGGACACCTATACCACACGCTGCTTCAGAAAGACTATGCCAGTCATGAACGATCATAGTCACCCCGCACGGGTACTCTTCTCTGCCGTCTGCAAAGCGGCTCAGGTCTATTCGAACCCGCACTGCTAGGTACAGGAACAGCTTTTACCCCAGTGTTGTAAGAGTATGTAACACTCACCAATGTGGCACCTTTAGTAACTAGAGTTGGACTGCTCCACCCAAGCACATTGGTAAATTACACTGTCACTTTAAGCATTCTCATTCTCTCGTTCTGAGTTCTCTGGCTCTCTACTGGTATTATTGTTATTATTATTACCGTTATTTATTGTTATTGCTATTGCATTACTCACTGTCATTGTTTTGTGCAGTATTTCTATTGTCTTTGTCCTTGTCCATAGTCTGTGGAGAGGCATTCAAAAAGATTTTCATGATACTTGCACACGGTACTTGTACCTACGACAATAAACTTGAAATAAATCTAGCAGACCATGCTGGGATCATATCATCATCACAAGCCAACGAATGAATAAATGAATGAATGAATGAATGAATGAATGAAGATGGAATTCAAAACCATCCATCTCTGGGGAAAAAAAATTTCTTTGTAGACCATCAAGATACACCCTCTCTGGACTTCACCAAGTTCTACAAAAGCTACAGCACATTGGACTGCAAAACACAACCAACATTACTATTACTGTAGCAGCAGAATGACAATTTTCCCATCATCCCTAGCCACAAAGTTTAAAAGTGTTTTTTACACTTAATAAGCATTTTGCTGTATTGTGTCAATGACTGCCGAGATTCTGGGTTGCGTTACTGTGTACGTATATTTGTGATATTCAACAGCCCACTGCCAGTATTTGTGTTAGTGCCTTCCATATCCTCTGTTGTTTGTGTCAGATCTGAGGGGCAAGACTGTAGTGTGTGCACTTTTCAAAGCACCACATAAAAGAGCAAAGCAAAAACCTTTGTCCCTGAGTTGTCTGTTGTCACACTATTAACCAGTATTTAGCTGACACCTTCATTCACGGTGATTTACAATGCTAGACACACTACAACTCCCTACAATCATCCACTCACCTCAGCACATGCACTCACACCACAGCCAATTTAGAGTCACCGATCAGCATTTACATTTATTCGTTTACCAGATCCTTTTCTCCAAAGTGAATTCCCATGAACATTATGTAGTATTTAGCTGACACCATCTCACCTAAGGTGATTTACAATGCTAAATATACTGCCTACAGTGTAGTAGGGCAGCTGGTAGCATAGCAGTTAGAGCTGCTGCCTTTAGATCCAAAGGTCACGGGTTTGATCCCCCATCTCTGGCTGTAGTACCCTGGCTTGAGCAAGGTATTGCTCCAGTAAAAACTACCCAGCAGCATAAATGGGTAAAAAATTGTTAGCTTGTAATAGTTGTTACCAGTAAGTGGCTTTGGTGAAAAGCATCCGCCAAATGAATAAATGTGAATTACAGTAAATCGCTCATCTATACACCAGTAGATGTCATCTTCGGAATCCCATATAACATGTGGAAAACACACAAACTCCACAAAGACTGAGCGAGGACTGAAGCCACCTCCAACTGCACGGTTCAGGTGCTGTGAGGCACCAGCATTACCTGTTGCGCCTCCCACCACCTAGGATGAGCGTTAACTCCTAATGGCCAATCTGGCATCCGCAAGCCCTTTAAACTCCAACATGGGTAGTACTGGGAGCAGTTCATAGAAAGAACTCAAAACATTGTGATGGCACCAAAAAAAAAGCTATGTTGCATACAGTGCTGCTTGAAAGTACGAAGCAGCAGTTTAATGAAAATCATGTGACATAATACATGTGTAATGACAAGTTGCTTAAGCCTTAAGTTAAGGGGAAATCGAGTAGTAGAAACACAGAAGTAGTGCACTGCAGCAGTGCAGGTGCCAAAATAAGTGAACCATAAATTGTACTGGTTAAACCAAGTAGGTAAGCAGAATCAGGTGTGCGACTCAATCACTTACTCATTTTAAAAGTTTATTTTAAAAATAAAGATTTAGATTTTATACATTTATTGTAATCAATGTTTTGTAAAAGAATGAGGGTTCACCGTGTGAATCACTGGCGGGTGCCGCGCAGCAGTGTGTCTAACATTGTTGTTAGGTCCTCCCATACCACACGAATCACTGCACACCACTTTTTGTGAAAAGCCTATGCTAAATAAGTACATGTAACTACACACACTACAGAGTGTTTTAAAAACACGTATAATTATTACAACAGCGGAGCGGAGAGACACGTTGGCCGCTCAGTGATTGGCACCACCTGCGACAAAACGTGCTCAGAACAGAAGTGTTTGTTTATCTATAGTGAATCAAGTGTTGGAGTTTTTAGGTCCCAAGCAAAACAGGGGAGGATCATTTCTCCATCACGGTAAGAGAGTATCTCGTGGTAAAACGTTAAGCCGAGAGGATTTCCTCATTCGATCGCGGTCAAGACAAGACTGAGCGCTAAACACGTCGTGCCAACAACAGGCCCACTGCGAAGCGACATCGGACACATCACATGCACTCATTCTTCCTTCACGGACACGCACCTCACCATCTTGTAAATACAAAACTGTTTCCTTCCCGCGCGAAACAAAGACAAACTGATTGAACGCGTCTCCCGGTTCAGGCGCTGTTTGTTCGTTCAGGCCTGCTTGCTAGCTAAGGACACAGTTCATACATGATTGTACTACGATACGGATACGCGGCACTGAGAGTGAGACTGAGTGAGCAGCACAGCTACCTGCGATCGGCTCAAACGATCAATTTTACATATATGACTCGGCCCATGATTCTTGTGTTAGGAAGCGGTTCGTCGCTTCAGGAGAAGCGAAGTAGTAGAAATCGAGCGGAGCGGAGGAGGGTTGCTCTCTCTCTCTCTCCTCCTACGAACGCCGCGACCTGCCACCGGCACGCTAGCTAGCCGGTGAGGAGCTCCGCTCTACTCCACTCCACCATCTTGCTTCGCATACATCTCTCATACCAACAAATACATCGCTCATTCTCTGTAGAAATCCGACACAACGAGATTACTTTATGTAACACTCGACCGCGAGTCGACGTCGCCGAGAGACCACCTCACACCTACCCACGATTTATCTCCTTCCCAACCAAAAGACTCATCGAATAAGTCAGATTCGCAGCGAAATGGGTAATAGAGAAATAATATTTTCATTAAATTTTCTAAGGAAATGTGCGTTTTTGAAATCCCCGACCAACTTACTTTTTCAGCTTCTAGTCTCTGTTTCTGAATAACAGCTGTTTCCACAGCGAACTCAAAGTTTGGCATTACTTCCGGAGCCAGCGGAGCTGACGTCAAAACAGAGTGGTGTTCCACAAATCAGGCGCTGCACCACAGCTGCGCACACGGCATAGTGTGTAGTTTCCCGCCTTGTCCGCTGTGCAGTTTACGTATCGGACACAGTACGGAACCTTATTATTATTTGAGCGCTTCGAATGTACAAACCAATTAAGGATGACATTTTCGATACTGCCTGTGGTTGTTCATAGGTGCTCTGCAACACTGCAAGCAAACTTTTAGTTTTAGGTAAAACTGTTCCGTGAAATCTCACACAGAGATACGCTTCGTTTGTCCATACAAATAAATATTTGATGTTAGATTATCTTCTGCTTCTGGTGGGGGTGGTGGCACAGCGGGCCTTGGCCAGGGTCCCGCTCTCTGGCGGGTCTGGGGGTCAAGTCCTGTTTGGGGTGCCTTGCGACGGACTGGTGTCCTGTCCTGATTGTGTCCCCTCCCTCTCCAGCCTTGCGCCTTGTGTTGTCGGGTTAGGCTCCAGTTCGCTGTGACCCCGCTCGGGACAAGTGGCTTTGAACAGTCTGTGTGTGTGTATATCTTTTGATCGCAAGGTTAAGGTTTTATTGAATCTACTGCCATGGTACACACATGCTATTAAAGCTGTTCGTGTGACTGCAGCAGTACTCTCACCTTCATGACCTGGAGATATTTCAGTTTTGCTGTGGCCTTTGGTGCCTGGGATTATTGTCTTGCTGGAAAGTGAATGGTCTTCAGAGCTTCTTTTTTCTCTGTCTTTTCTGGCAGACTGAAGTGGGTTCTCTCACCGTATTTCCTTGCATTTTATTTTAATCTATACATCCTATAATAACAAGATGCCTAGTTCCACTGACAGAAACAAACCCCACAATATGATGCTGCTTTAACCATACTTAGCTGTAGGGATGGTGTTTCCTAAGGCCTCATCAGTTTCTGGTTTCGCTACACAGAGTGCTCCTTTGGAGTAATTCTGCCTAAAAAGCTATCCGCCCACCCATTTTCTTGCCTGCTTGTCCTTCTAGAGTCGCAGTGACAATAAGGAGAGTAGAGAAGCCCAGACATCCCTGTGCCCCACAACTTCCTCCAGCTCAAGCCAGGGGATCCCCAGCCGCTCTCGGGTCAACTGGGAGCTATAATCTCTCCAGCGGGTCCTGGACCAACCTTGGGGCCTCATCCCAGTTGGCCGTGCTTGGTATACCTCCAAAGGGAGGCATTCACAGGGGGCATTCTCATCAGATGCCCAAACCACCTGAACTGGCTCCTCTCAATGCAGAGGAGCAGCAGCTCTGCTCTGAATTCTTCCCAGATGGCCGAACTCCTCACCCTGAAGAGTGAGTCCCACCACCCTGCGGAGAAAACTCATTTCAGCTGCTTGTATCCGTGCTCTTATTCTTTCGGTCGTTACCCAGAGTTCATGACCATAGGTGAGGGTAGGGGCGTAGAGTGACCGGTAAATAGAGAGCTTTTCCTTAAGGTTCAGCTCCCCCTTCACCACTACAGTCCGGTACAGCGACCGCATTACTTCTGCCGGTGCTCCCAGTCTGCATCTGATCTCACACTTCCATCTCCCTCACTTGCGAATAAGCCCTCAAGATATTTAAACTCTTCCACCTATGGCAAATTTTCTCTCGTACCTGAAGGGGGCATGCTATCCTTTTCAGTGAAACAGGCATGGACTCCGACTTGGAGATGCTGATCCTCATACCAACCGCTTCACACTCGGCTGCAAGCTGTTCCAGTCCCTGCTGAAGGCATCCATGTGACGATGACAACAAAAGGATCATATCGTCCGCAAAAAGCAGGCATCACCTTCTGGCCCCCACATAGAATGCCCTCCTGACCTCGGCTGCACCTTGATATCCTGTCCATGAAAACCACAAACAGGATTGGGGACAAGACACAGCCTTGGGGGAGTCCAACACCCATATTGAACGGGCTTGACTTAATGCCGAGTATGCAGACATAGCTCCTGATCTGTGTGTACAGAGACTGAATGGCCCACAGTAGTGGCTCCGACACCCCATACTCCCAAAGTACCTCCCATAAAATTCCTCAGGGAACACAGTCGTAGGCCTTCCCCAAGTCTACAAAACACAGGTAGACTGGATTAGCGAACTCCCATACCCCCTCAATTATCTGTGAGAGGCTGAAAAGCTGGTCCACTGTTCCACAACCAGGATGGAATCCGCATTGTTCCTCTTCAGTCTGAGGTTCAACTATTGGCCGGAGCCTCCTTTTCTGCACCCTAGCATAGACTTGAGTGGAGATGTGCCCAACTATACCTAGTTGGTATCTCAACCTCCTGCACCAGTTCCAGCTCATTTCCCCCAGTGAGGTTACATTCCACATCCCAAGAGCCAGTTTCTGCGCCACCCTTTCCCATACGCCACCCTGCCCCTCCTGCTGCCTGAAAGGCACTGCACCCAACCCCCATGCTGGACCTTGTGCTTGCGAGTGGTGGGCCCACATGGCCCCCCCACGTTGCCTTTTCAGGCTGAGCCCGGCTGGGTTACGTGGGCTGCCCAGCCACCAGGCACTCGCCTAGGAACAGTACTCCTAGGCCTGGCTCCGGGGGTAGGTCCCGGTGACCCTATTCTGGGCAGGGTAAACGTTGTCTTGTTCATATTCGCCATAGGGGTTTTTTGGATTGTTTTAATCTGGATCTTCACTCCAGACCTGTTTGCCATGGGAGACCCTACCAGGAGCATACTGCTCCTGATGATATAGCTCTGGAGATCTCCAGATCACGTAAGCCCTTCCACGATGGCAAGGCCCCGAATCAGGAAGGAAAGTTCTTTCTTGGTCTCACCAGTTTTTTTTTTTTTTTTCTTTTCTTCACATTGCACCTGGCTCCTGTCATGCTTTCTGACAAACTACAGATATACATTTATTCATTTAGCTCTCACTTTTTTTCAAAGCAATTTAATGATTTATCTATTTATACTGATGGGTAATTTTTACTGGCGCAATTTCAGTAGAATACCTTGCTGAAGGGCACTATAATAGGAAGAGACATTTAAACCTACAGCCTTTGGATTCAGCAGCTTTAACCACTCTGCTACCAGCGGTCCTTTATGATGGGTCTTTATGGGTAATGGCTTCTTCTGTGGCGCCATCCCATACAGGCCACATTCAAAGCTCTTGATGATATTACCCGGTGCACCTACAGAGCTCCATAGCTCTTTCAAAGTGACTGGTTTTTCTCAGAAGTCTCCTTGTTTTTACGTTAAGTGAAGTTTTGAGGGATGGCCTTACAGCTTCCACTTCATAAACAGAACCAACAGAGCTCACTGGGATATCCAAACACTTGGAAGTTATTTTTTACCATTTTTTTATTACTTTATCTCTTTTTTTCTGCAGAATGCTTAGTCTTCATTTTCATTCCATTTCTTCAGATTCTCAGCCTGAGTAATGATTCTTTAACTGTAGAGTTTTTATCCAGACAATGTGACAGATCATTCAGGGGTTCACAGGTAGAGGTAAATTCTAAGATAGCTGCACACTCATTAGGGTATTTGTTTTTCCTCTGTGCAAATTTAGACCTTCACAGAACAGGAATTATGTGCCGTGAATTGCAAACTTACTACATGATGGCATGCTTGCTACAATTGCAAACATTTTAACAATGCCTCGGTTGTTATTACGTAAAGGGAGAGAGTGATTATACTGCAGCATTGTATGTTCATTATATTTGTTGTATGACTGTATTCTGTTTTTGTGCTGTGTAGGTTAAGAGAAGAAATCTACATTATGTAAATGGTGTGAGCTGCTGTGCAATCCAACCTAGTGCAGGAGGCAGGAGCATCATGATGGACAACTCCCAGGGACCTGCCCCTGCCTTAATTGAATAATGATGACCTGCTGCACCCACTCAAGGACAAACAGAAGGGCTATAGAGTCAGCTGGCCTGTGGCTGTGGGAAGTAGTGTTTGGATGGTAGGAGGGCTGATTTATAGCCTTGCAGAAGATGATGTTTATGTCATTGCTTTTTGGTTTGTAATAACCATCTCTTTCTTTAAAGTCCTTAGACTTGCTATGTGGCTTTGAAATTTGAGTTGCTCAAATGAAAAATCCTTTTAAGGAAGTTGATGTAATTTCCTAAAATGCATCTCAGATTTGTTAATAGCCCCTTGCAGAAACTTTGCCAGATCTTGTAAAACCTGTTTTTTTAAAATTGCAGGGAAGTTCAAGGCAGGCAGGTAGGTTAGTTTTTGTTGACTTACTCAAAAAGTGTTGATTTTTCTTTTATAAAGACAGTGGTACTGCTCTTCATTTCAGAGCAGTAATAGTTTGTAACTTCTGGCTATTAAACACTTTTAAAACTGTAGTCCAAATTGATTTATACTATATATAGTCATGTAATCTTTCTATATCTTCCCTTTACATGTTGTAAGCAGCATTAGTCTTTAAAGTAGCACTCAGTATGGCTTTCTAATGATTCAAATTATGAACACCTAAATATTGCTTTGGCTACCAGTACTTTTTTTTTTTTTTTTTTTAGCATAGGTTTTGCAGTATTATTGCAGGAGTGAGCTGAAATTTAACATGTGTAACTATCCATGATCAATAACTACTTGTTCAATACACAGTTGCACAAGTGTTTTTGATAGAAGACTTGCGGAGTGAGACCACATATATGCTAGACTTAAATACTTTCTAGCTGTTATATCCAGGTCTTGCATATTCCTCCAAGAGTGTAAATGCAATTTTTTTTTAAAAAAAAAAAAAAAAAGACCTTGTATGCTTCTATTGGTGGATAGATGCTGCAAACCTCCTTGGCTGTCAGATAACTAGCATAAAAGTGCTTGGTCATATTCTATGGCAATTGATAAAGCAGAGGGGCTGATGAATTGGTACCAGTCAATCATACTGTGTAATTCTGCATTTCATTCTACATTCTCCTAAATGCATTCAGTTCCAAGAACTGTTAAACTGCAAGTGGCATATAAAGACTTGCATGAATGTAAGGGCCTCAGACTCACCCATCTTAAAAATGGCTACTGATATCAAAAATGTAATGGATTTTGGGGTCTTGGTGGAGACCCAGAAGCATTATGAGCCCCTGGATCTAGACCTCTTTGGTATGGACCTTTAATCCACAAGATAAGGCCCCGGTGTTGTCCACCCTGTGTTCAAATGTTTGAATACAGCTCAGTCCGAGTGGAATTTGTGTTGACGTGATTCCACCCCTTGTTCAGGGTCATGTGCTTCAAATGAAAGATTTGTGGTGGTAATGTAATCTCTTACGGTCTTTCTCTTGTTATAAATTACCAGTGTCACTTCACATTTTTCAGTTTGTGAGAAACGGCACACTGAAATTTGTATCAAGAAGTATGTAAAGATACCTGGTAACCTGTGGGTCTAGCTAGACATAGTGTCATTGGAATTATTACACCAAGCTCTATAAATGTTAGTTAATATTAGAAAAAGTTTGCTAGGCATCCGTTAAGTTATAATGTGAATAATTAAAGTTGCAAAAATTACAAAATATTATGCATAAAAAGCATGACAAAATTTAAATGAGTTGTTCACTTGGGATAAAACTTACATTCTAAACTAATGCATAATATGCAGCCAATAATTTCAGTTTTTACAAAAATACAGAACTAGGCCATTTTCCATAAATCTCCAATACATGGCTCAATGTACACACTGCTTAAAGAAAATGTGTTCTCCTTATATTTGAAGTTTCTATTTATATTCCCTTTAAGTCCAGACAACCCTAACGTGCTGCAGCTAGAACTGGTTTTCTTAACAATAAGAACAGACCCACAGCAGCCATATCTCTGGGTGATGTTAAGGCATATTTGACAATTCATTCTCATAAGGAGCTTTATACATGAAGTAATAGAGAAAATCCCAGAAAAAGAGTAGTAATGAATTTAAACACTTAGTTCAGGACAATTCCATAACCTGATGAGCATTGATATATTGATCAGAGTTCAAACAAAATGGATAATGCATTTGCAGTAGGGATATACAGTAATGTTAACAGATATTTTACCTCTGTTTCCACCACATTGTAACATTTAAAGACATGGTCACACTTTGGTTCATGAACTTTTGTAATGTGAATTGTAAATGAGTCATCCCTGGAACTGCAGTAAAAGATTTTACATGTTTAATCAAGAGGAACAGTTAATAGGCTCAGTTCCCTTCCCCTTCGCTGTGGGGTATGCTTGCCAGATTATGGCTCTCAGTGAATTACCTACTGCAAAAGCTTCATGTAAAACAATAATTTATATTGTTAATTTACCACATGAATTCTGAGAATTTAACTTTTTATACAGTGTTCCTCAATATTAATACTGGCTATGGAAGAAGGAAACAAACTCCCAGCTGAAAGGCAAGGCAGAAAAAACCTCCAGGAGTCCAAGTGCCAGTACCTCTTCACCTCTCCCGGCCATTCTAGATTAAAAAAGACATTTATGTCAATTTACAGCTATTAACATTGTAGCTGAGTACTAATAACTTGATGTTCCCGTTCACATCGGCACGTCTCATCCATCATGGATGGTGTTATGAATGTTATGGTAATGAAAATTTCTTGGAAAGGGTAATTTCACCACACTTTTGCACCTGGCTAAATCAGTCAAATGAATGATTGAAATCATTCATTTTTTTGAACTGCATGGCAAAGGTCAATGAGGCAGTATGTCAAACAGAGCAAATCATACCTCCCTTTCCACATCAGCACTGTCAAGCTCATGCTTGGGGATCCTTAGGTGTTCCCAGGGCAGACAAGAAATAAGTTTCCAGTGTGTCCTAAGCCCTTCTTACAGTAGGATATGCCTGGTAATCCTGCAAGTGTTGTATTAGGAGCATCCTCATTAGATGCATGAAGCACCACAAGTGACTCTTACATTTATGACACTTTTTTCTAAAGCATCTGGCAATTATTTACCCATTTATACAGCTGGGAAATTTTACAAGATCAATTGAGGGTAAGTACCTTGCTCACAGGTGCTACAAGCTGAAGGGGGGATTTGAACCTCTAACCCTTGGGTCCAAAGGTAGCAGCTCTAACCCCTATACTACAAACTGTCCCACAGCTGTCCTTACTGTCTCCCTTAAGGTCCTATCTGATTGCTAAGATTCTTGCCTGATTGGAAAGAGTTATTGGCTGCCCTGAAAATGCCAAAAGGTGCTCTAGGAAGAGCTGAACACAATGACTACAATAGAGATGTCCGCTTTTCTCTGCTTGACCTGTTGTCACCATCACTCTCAGTAGTCTAGTGTGGGCTAGTTCTTTTTTTTGCTCTTCACACAGTTTGGGAATTTTTGAAGGTTCTAATTAGTCTTTATTAGGCACATGTTAAGAAAGCAAGGGCATGTTCTAGTTTGTTTATTTACTAATCTTTCTCTCAGTGCAGGGGCAGAATGGTTGTGTCAGCTGCTTTCAGACATGTCTGAGCATCTCTATGAAAATATAAACAAATGGATATCATAAGCTGAAGAAGCATTAAGAATTATTATATGGTAAGTTCTTATTATTTATTTTTTTTTTAAACCAAATCAAACACCAGATCCACGGCTGTAAAGGTTTGGTACAGTGACAAATTCAAAGTGTACAGAATGGTAATGTTAACATCTAAGGAAATTAATAACAAACAATCTATTTGTTTTAGTAATTAATTCAAGTGTGACTTGCACAGTTTGTGTCAAGTATAATAGTTCTGGGAAGCCCAAGTCACACTTGAATTAATTACTTTGTTTTAGTAATTAATTCAAGTGTGACTTGGGCTTCCCAGAACTATTATACTTGACACAAACTGTGAAAGTTTGGAAACCACCAGACAAATATTTTATTTGTCTTTCAGTGATGTGCTACTGATGTATTGATTTGAAAAACAACACATTTTGTCCCTATGAAAATGAATAAATGTAAATGTAAATGTACATTGCTGAAGGGTGCAATAGCTGGAGGTGGGATTCAAACCTGCAACCTTTTGGTTTAAAGGTAGCAGCCGTAACTACTCTGTTACTAGCTGTCCCAATGTAAGATATCACAAGTGGAATTTTTTCCTCTTATTTCCTATTATAAGAAATTCACTTACAGTCATACACAAACTAGAAAAACAGGCCATACACCTCCAAAATACAGAAATAATAATTCCTATCAAGCTGTAAAATCTGGTAACCATCATGTACACCATAAAACAATTCTGAAGCACTTCTAAAACAACCAAATCCCACACCCCACCTGTCATGGTGAGCCGGAGGCTTATCTAGCAACACAGGGCACAAGGCTGAAGGGGGAGGGGACACACCCAGGATAGGACTCCAGTCCGTCACAAGGCACCCCAAGCAGGACTCAAACCCCAGACCCGCCTAAAACTATCAGATATATTATAAAATACTGTACATCTCCAAGGGCAGTACAGTGGTGCAATGAGTAGTGCTGCTGGCTCACAGTGCTTGGGGGATGTGAGAGAACATAAGTTAAATCCCTTTTAGCCTGTGTGGAGCTTGTGTGTTCTCCTCATACCTGTGTGGGTTTCCTTTGGGTGCTCTGGTTTCCTCCCACATCTCAAAGACATGTTGTTCAGGTAGACTCTGCTGCTGATGCATGCAGGAAAAGAAGATCCAAAGGGTCCAAAGAGATAAGATTATAATCAAAATATGCAATTTAATTTTTAATTGTATTGTGTTATTTATAATAAATGCCCACCTGGTGTGAGTTCAGAATGTATAATAATGCTTCATTCTGCATCATATGACTGGATAATTAAAAATGTAAGCTTTTTGACACTAAGCATATAATTAACTCCCTATAAATGATTTTGTTTATTTATAATTGATGATGAGCTAATTAAAACTAAAAACTGCTTACTATTAAAACTAGCTAAAACAAACACATTATGTGCAGCACAAAGCTGCACCACTGCAAAGCTGACTTGGACAAGAGGTTAAACAAAGTGAATGAATGGTTTTGTCTCTCAGCAGCAATAGTGGCAGCTCCACTTTTTATGGTATAACTTTAAAGCATTACTGGCTATATAACGCGGGGGGTGCGGTGGCGCAGTGGGTTGGACCATGGTCCTGCTCTCCGGTGGGTCTGGGGTCCGGGTCTTACTTGGGGTGCCTTGTAATGGACTGGCGTCCCGTCCTGGGTGTGTCCCCCTCCCCCTCCGGCCTTATGCCCTGTGTTACCGGGTAGGCTCCGGTTCCCCGCGACCCTGTATAGGACGAGCGGTTCTGAAAATGTGTGTGTGTGTGTGTGTGTGTGTGTGTGGCTATATAACTATAAAGGAAAAGAAAGCATGTGAACACTGGAAGAAATCAGATGTCACACATTATTTCAAATAATTTTTGATTATTGCTCTAAGGACTCTTCTAATTAACAAGTGAATGGAAAAGCAGATGCAGGATAGGGCCCAATGGCATATCTATATTTATCTGTAATTGCTTATAGGTTATCTTCCTTTTTTCCCATTTCTTTTCATCAGTACCAAAACACAAAAGTATATTACATTACATTGCAGATTACATTCAGCATTCACAAAATTTCCCACAGGTGTACAATAGAAAAAAAAAAAACTTAGGCTTGAAAAATATGTCAAATCAATGTTCTCGCTCATTCATATCGTAAAGTTCCAAAACAATGTTTCCAAAACAACTTAAACCAGCAAATGTAGTATTATATAATTATAATATTGTAATAATTATAGCAGTGCATAGGACAATAATAATATTGTCCTGTGCACCGCTATAACTGTACGATTTGGTAGTCGTGCCAAACCAGACAGAAATAGGCTACAAAGGACAGTGAAGACGGCTGAGAGGATCATTGGTGCACCCCTACCTACTCTTCAGGTCTTGTACAAGTCCAGAATGAGGAAGCGGGCGAGCAAAATAGTCACTGATCCCACACACACACCCCGGGCACAAACTCTCTATACTTTTCCCCTCAGGCAGGCGTTACAGAGCACTGTCCACCAGAATGGAAAGAAATAAGAATGGTTTTTTTCCCATAGGCCATCATTCTTATGAACAGTTAACACTCCCCTATAGGTCTCCTGTCAGTGCAACAATATCCCATCACTTTTGTAATTTATTTCTTCTTATTTATTTACATTTTTTTGTATTTATACTACTATTTATACTCTTGTATCTGTATACTCTGTAAATATGTTATTTATTTATTCTGTAATTCTGTGTCAGCTGTTTGTAAATACTGGAGGCACCTAGAACCACAGATAAATTCCTTGTGTGCATCAGCACACTGGCCAATAAAACTCATTCTGATTCTGATAATGTGAAAATGAAATGTGCATTACAAAACAATAGATTAATTCCAATGTGACTGCATAGCACAGTTAAATGTAAGGAATAATACTTTGCTTATGATAAAGTTCAGTCAAATCAAATCAGATCACAGCATTTCAGAGGCTGCTCTAAGGTTCAAATTCATTTAAGATGTATATCATTTTGGAAACTGAATACTCATTTTAACAGATGGCAAAGATTGCAAGTATGACAATGCCGCTTTATTAAAAGCAATTATATAGCATGCACTATAATGATAGAGGCACTGTATTAGGCCTGAAGGACCCAGGGTTGAATTGCACCTCCTGTTGTAGTACCTCTGAGTCCTGACTTGCTCAGGGGCATAAATACCCATGTGTATAAATGGGTAAATCAGTAGCCTAATAAGTTAGTAGTCTAATAATGTGAGTCACTTTAGAGAAAAGTGCCAGCTAAATGAATTAAGAAAGGAATGATTGAATTTAACTTTTAAATATTAGGTAAAATAGCCTGTTACATGATTTCGCTTTACTTTAGTAGTCCAGTGTTTTTCCTTTGAATAAAAGGTTTTGTCGAAAGCATATTCGTAAAAATTATTTTAACCATCCATGGATAATAAGATCTAAACTGGCAGAAACATTTTAGCCTTTGTTACGGCCAGTGCCAACCATTAAACTCCTCAGAATTCAGAGTATTTCAAACACAGGTTTCAGTCAATGTGAGTATTTGTTTATCATTTGTTACATTTACCAGTAATTTTATGGATTACAGCAAAGCACTTATCCCTTGTTTTTTCATCTGATTTAAAACCCAGCACATTTTGTCATTTGCGGTAATACGGAAATATGACTGCATTCTCATTTTCTCTGCCATGCAAATATTTTAAACTAAAACAACAAATATTTTTTTTGTGTGTTACTCCTTCTCCTTATTAAAAAAGACAAAAATATTTGCCAAATGAAGGGTAAACACATAAAAACTTATCACCAGATGGCAGGGGAAGTGTTTATCCATGCAGTTCCACACTAAACCTAAATTTCTGCTATTTTCAGTTTATTGGCACCTTTGTACTTACATTAACATAAAAAGTGCTTGCTATGCATGAAAGTATCCTTTAACGCTTTATACCCTTAGTGAGAGTAGTTTACACCTGTGTAAATGGCTGGGAGACCAGAAACCTGCAACGAAAATTACTGATCCTTAGTCGAGGGAGACAGCAAACCCAAGACAACAGAAAGCACCAAATGACTGCGGAATTGTGTTTGTACAAGTTTTTCCGCAGTGATAACAGGTGTGTTAGGTAACCCATTAAACCCCCTAACCTAACAGAGGGGTGACTGGAGGTCAAGCACACACACTCTTGGTCTTGCCCTCATACACAACTGTCATACATTTTTTCTACTTGCCAACTTTCAGACCATGCTTAGTTGAAACATTTGGCTGAGCAGAGGTTTTTTTTACTCGTTATCATTTACTCGTTCACCTCCGCTACTTTTTTGTCAACTTATTTTCCTACTTCTGACTTCAGTAGGTAACTACTGGATTATTTATATTATGACAACAGTGGTATTGAACGTTTTAAACAGGAGTAGCTGTTGACATGTGTGTGCACATGATGTTCCCACCCCACCTCACCCATTGCCAACAACCGCTTGTCCCGAGGGGGGGTCGCGGCAAGCCGGAGCCTAACCCGGCAACACAGGGCGCAAGGCCGAAGGGGGAGGGGACACACCCAGAACAGGACGCCAGTCCATCGCAAGGCACCCCAAGCAGGGCTTGAACCTCAGACCCGCCACACAGCAGGCCCCAGCAGAACCCGCTGCAACGATGTTTGATATACAGTACTTTTAGTGCGTTACTCTCCGTGATGTAATGTTTATGTGTCATTCATGTCTGCGTTTTTTTGTTCTCTACACGGTACATGTGTGCTTTGTCCAATTACATACATATGACATTAACAAATAGAAGTAGGCTGCTCGATTCTGGCAGAAATAAAAGTAAGGATCTGGGAACTCCTGTCTTGGTGGGAAGCCCCCTGTGGGGACGCCCAGCCGGCTATGCTTATCAGAAATAAAAATTCTTGTGTGCCAGGAGGCAAATGACAACTGATGTGTGGTCCTCCTCTTCATATCCTTGCCAACTTTGCTTTCTTTTCACACTACCAATCATCTGATGCCATTTGGGTGAATTAAGAGTTGACAGGGGTGTAACACACCCCATTTACCACTGGCAACCAGTGAATTGCTGGCCAAAGACAATACCATTAGCTAATTATCCCTTCCACCTAAATGGAATGCAGTCACACTGTAGTATCTTTCCTGGTTACAGTCTGCAATGATACAGCCCAGACTTTCTGAGGACTTTCAGAGGGAATTACACATTCTTATTTTCAAATTAAACACTATGGTCTATGGGTGCTACAGCCATGTTATATGTATGCTGCTGTCACCTCATGCTGTTTCCTTCTGAATTAATAAAGTTTCTATCTGTCTAGACAACTAAGGAGGAAACTGAGAATAAAGTGCTCCAAAAGCATCATCAAGTCAAAATAGTGGTTTATTAATCTGTGTACCAGCCACTGTTTCTTTCTCCAGTGGTGAAAAAAAACATTGTACTTTGATTTACCTTCCAACATCACCAGAAAATGCAGGACATGAAACTACACCAGAAATCATATCCACGAAGTCTACCTTTCACAAAATGTGAGATATTTAATTCACCTTAAGAAGAACTACCAAAACAATACCCGTGATTGAAATGCCCATAAGAGAATAGCTGTACAACAAGACAATCTATAGCCTTCTTACTACAGTTACAAGTATGGTCATTTCATTGGCAATAGAAGATGCAAGGTCAACTTTTAAGCAGACACATCAGTCTGGAATCCATTAGAGACCTGGCAAATAGTCAATTCTTGTAATAGCCAAGAAGATAATGTAATTGAACAGCTATAAATTTCAGTGACATACCCAGTACACATTAATTGAATTGCATTTTAAAACCTATTGAGATTTTTCTCATGGGTAAAACAAGCAAATTTTTTTAACCAATAATAGTGCACTACATGGGTTTTTATTTGTTCAGTCTAGGAGAGTGCTTTTCAAACGTGGATCAGAATTTAGGACTGCCAGTGTGGAACTTGCACCTTCTCCCTATGCTCATATGGGTTTCCTTTGTATGCTCTGGTTTCTTCCCACAGTCCAAAGACAGGTGCCTCACATGAAATGGTGACTAAATTGCTCAAAATATGTGCAAGTGTGAGTAAATGAGAGAGAGAGTGTGTGTGTCCTGCAATGGACTGGTGTACCATTCAGGGTTGTTATAAGTGTTGCATCATCTATTTGCGCAAAAAACTCCCGACCATCCTAACCCTGTACTGACCAAACAGTCAGTGATAATGGATGGATGTACAAAAAAGACCACATTTTATGAGGCATCAATGCAGAAATGCAGGTAGTTCTAAAGAGTATATACACTTTTTCTTGCAACTGTACATACATTGGGGACTCAAACCGACCTCATCATTGTCCAACTGCAACATTTTTAAGTCATGCTATGTATGTTCTTATAACTCTAAGCTGTATAACTGGTAAATAAAAAATGTAAAGGTAAATGTAAAGACAACTGTCCTGTGTGAGTCCTCTTTCAATATGAGAACAAAAAAACTGGAGACTATTATTAAAGTCATCAAACCAAGCTGAGCAAAACTTCAAGAATGTGTATTTGTATGTTGTAAAATACTAGTCTAACATAATGTAACGGCCCTCGTTACCGGGAGCTTGAGCGGGAAAATGGGTTTATTGTAAATATTTGAATTGTGGATAAAATGTATTTATGTTCAGCCGTTGTGGGGACTCACAGGGAATATAAGGAGTTGAGTGTCTGTTGGCTACTGAAAAGCAACAGTAAGCAGGATGGGGAGACTATATAGCTTTCGGTGCAGCTCCGTGAAGAAAAGGAGTCCTTGGGCCGAGAGCGTTATTTTCTTGCATCTACTCCCTTAAGTTTCCAAGCTTCTTGTTACGAGTACTGTGTTAATGTGACTTTTCCTATTAAAGCAGACTTGGCAGTAAAAGTAATGAAAATAGAAACTAAGCTGGGCCTAAGAAGCTAGGTAAAGTACTATGTGGTGACACTGAAAAGTCAAAGCAAGAATGGACACCTCTGCTATAGTTTGACTTTAACTGCTGAAGTGCATTGATGAGGGTGGAAGAAACAAAACTTGTGTATTTCCATTAACAAAATGATGCTTCCAAGTTATTTACATATTTTTATACTGCAGATGAAGTGGGTGACTTTTTTGGGTGGCTGGAAACACATTTCTCTCTCTCTCATAATAAATTGACATGAATTAATCAAAATTAAATTCATTACACAGATTCTCCTTCTTGGACAGCATTCAAAAAACTCATTGCATCAGTATAATGGTAGATCAGTATGGTTGATTGTTAAAACTTCTGAATGTTTACTTTTAATTGATAAGGATATAATTTGTGGAAGCTGTAATGGATGACCCGTCCAAGATGTGTCCCCTCCCCCTCCAGCCTTGCGTCCTGTGTTGCCGGGTTAGGCTCCAGTTCCCCGCGACCCCGCTCCGGACAAGCGGTTTCAGACTGTGTGTGTGTGTGCGCTGGATAATGGGTGTATTTGGCATGGTTTGCATCCTTTTGTTAGTATTTGGCAATTTAGTGTTTGCTGAGATGCAGTCAGGAGGCTAAATTTAATGAAAATTGAAATGTGAAAACATTTAAATATACATTTTATGTAGAAACAGAGTATAGATTAAAAAAATACTTTCTGTAATAGTACATTTTATTGTTTGATTATGGGGGAGTGTGGTGGTGCAGTGGGTTGGACTGGGTCCTGCTCTCCGGCGGGTCTGCGGCTCAAGTCCCTCTTGGGGTGCCTTGCGACGGAGTGGCGTCCCGTCCTGGGTGTGTCCCCTCCCCCTCCGGCCTTACGCCCTGTGTTGCCGGGTAGGCTCCGGTTCCCCGCGACCCCGTATGGGACAAGCGGTTCAGAAAATGGGGTGGGGTGTATGACTGTCAGTGAGTATGTGTGCGATTGCCCTGCAATGGACTTTTTTCATTTTACTTCTTTTGCCATTGTCATCAGAGTTTTAAGCAATCACATTTTACCTTAGATTTTCTTTGAGAACCAAAGGGAGAGAGTGGGTGACTTTTTTGGGTGGCTGGAAACACATTTCTCTCTCTCTCATAATAAATTGACATTAATTAATCAAAATTAAATTCATTACAATATAGATATTATTGTATAACTGCTCTGTTATTATTTCTGGGAGACTGAGAAAAACAGATCCTTCCACATGGAGTATCAACTGGGTTCACTACAGAAACAACAGCAGGGTAAGAGACACCTCCAAGCAGAGTCACAGAACCATTAGGAATAGCCTGCATTACCAGGCCAAACTCTTCCCTTGTGACATGAAATCCAAAACATGATATAAAGTCAGTGTAACTCATGAGAACTCCTCGTGAGGTCATCAGCTGGCCCACTAGAAGGATATTTCTCTCAAACCAACTCCTTAAAAAGATACTCCTACACTTATACAGGATCTCACCATTGTTCCAAATATAGTACCGGTGTGGAGAAAAGTTGTGCTTGTAAATTAGTCTCCAAGCCAACAGCGCCTGTTTGTGAAAGGCTGACAATTTAACAGGTAACTTCTCTATGTTATAATTGCACATCAGAAGGAAGGAGAGACCGCCGAGTTGGTCAAAAACAAAATTCGGAATGAAATTCCAGATGGAGGCATCATGTCTCAGAAATTGCCTCATCCAGTTAATTTTAAGAGTCATGTTCAAACTAGCAAAGTCCAAGAAATCAAGCCCACCATTCTTATACGAGTTGACAACCACAGACTTCCGGATACAGTGGACGCGATTTCTCCATAAGAAATCGAAGAGCATCCGGTCTATTGTTTTAGCAGTTTTGCTGTCTAAATGTACCGAAGAGGCAACATAAGTGAGCCTAGAAATACCTTCTGCTTTGGACAGAAGAACCCGCCCTTTTAAAGACAAGTCCCTCTGCAACCAAAGATTGAATCTGGTCCTTGTCTTCTCAATCATGGGGGAGAAGTTAAAAGCAATTCTGTCCAGTGGATCCTTAGTTATCTGAACCCCTAAATAATTCACCTTTTCTTTAACAGGGATGCCACTAATTGATGTTACAGGACAATCCTTCAAAGCAAGCAGTTCACATTTTTCAAGGTTAAGGCACAAACCCGAAGCCTTAGAAAACACTTCAATCAACTCAACAGCAGGTTGCACCTGTGAAACTCTCTCAAGAACAAAGCTGTATCATCCGCCAGCTGACTTATAATAAGACTTCTCCCTGCAATAGAGATACCCTCCAAACTACTTAACTTAATAAAATGGCAAAGACTTGAGCGACCAGAAGGAAGAGGTACACAGAAACTGGGCACCCCTGCCTAATACCTCTTTTAAGAGCGAACCTTTGAGAGGTGCCATGACTCAACTTCACAGAGCTGTTACCATTCATATAGAGGGCTTTCATCGCGCTACAAAAGTAATTACCGAACCCAAAACTACGTAAGCAATAAAAAATAAAGGGATGCTCAACAGTATCAAAAGCCTTGTAGAAATCCAAAAACAATATAAAGCTCTCATCAGCAACAAAATCAGAATAATCAATGAGGTCTAGGACCAATCTTATATTATTGAAAATATGCCTGTTACTAATAAACCCAGATTGATTTTCCTCAGTGGGGGATGCGGTGGTGCAGTGGGTTGGACCACAGTCCTGCTCTCTGGTGGGTCTGGGGTTCGAGTCTCGCTTGGGGTGCCTTGCGACGGACTGGCGTCCCGTCCTGGGTGTGTCCCCTCCCCCTCCGGCCTTACGCCCTGTGTTGCCGGGTAGGCTCCGGTTCCCCGTGACCCTGTATGGGATGAGCGGTTCTGAAAATGTGTGTGTGTGTGTGTGTGTGTGTGTGTGTGTGTGTGTGTGATTTTCCTCAATAACTGAATCTAACACTTGCTTAAATCTTTTGGCAAATACTGTGGCAAAAATTTTATAATCATTGTTAAGTAAGCTAATTGGTCTCCAATTGTCAAGAAAGAGCAAGTCTTTTTTAGGCTTAGGAATTAAACAAATTACGCCTTGCATCATACTAGCGGGAAGAGCAGTCCTAGCAATGCTCTCTGAATAAACCTCAAACAAAAAGGGAGCAATTAACTCAGGAAAGAGCTTATAAAATTCAGCAGTGATCCCATCATTGCCCGGTGACTTATTATTTTTAAGGCATATATTGGCATCCATAATTTCCTCCACAGTAATTGGAGAGTCACATACTAATGCTTCATCTTCACTAAGGCAAGGTAGGGTGCCGAAATATTTAGGCTGCCAAGTCACCCTCACTAAACTTGGATTCGTACTATGTGGAGTAATAGTTATGACAAAAGCTGGAAATCTCCTCTGGGTTACTGGTAACACTACCCCCAACGTTCAGCTGAAAAACAGAATTAAGTTTAGCTCGCGACTTCTCAAGGTTAAAAAAATATGCAGACATTTGCTCCCCATGCTCCAGCCACTTCTGTCGAGACCTTACGAAAGCCCCGTCTGCTCTTGCTTTGTACACATCATCTAATTTGCTCTGTAGCTCAGCTAACCTTAACCTCTCCTCATTCGATATACTCCCAGGAGGTAAACTGGAAAGGGTAGCGATCTCTGAAACAATCCCCTCCTCCACAAAACGCCTAGATCTGGCTAGTGAGCTTCCGTATTTTCTCAAAAATTTGCCAACCTCAAACTTTAAAAGCTCCCAGTTACAACTAAACATACCATCCCTCTGGGCTTTGTCCCAGTAATAGGTGATCAGCCTCTTCAGCTTCGCCTTCACTGAGTCATGTTTAAGCAGGGTGCTGTTCAGCTTCCAGTAAGAAGCCCCTCTACCGCAAGATGCTCCAGCAAAAAAATTGATGCTAATGAAAACAGCCTTGTGGTCAGTCAATGGAGTTGTCAAAATATTAACAGTAACATTATTTTTATCTAACACCTCAGAAACAAGCCAGAAGTCTATACGCGACTGTCTAGAGCCATCTCTGTTGCTCCAGGTGTATACGGTCGTGCGATATGTGTGCCGGTGTTCCAATTACTGTTTGTAATGAATGCTGCCTATGGTCCTTCTTCACCCCAACCGAACCCCGACCCAGCGCTACACAACACTGGGTGGTCAAAACAGCTCAGGAAATCATCGGCACACAGCTACCAGCAGTCCAGGACAGCTACAGCACATGCTGCCTCAGAAAGACGATGCGCATCATGAAAGATCCGGAGACTCCCGGAGCCCCTGTGCTGTGTGTGTTCCCCCCCCCCGGCTCTCCTGACGTGCTCCAACTAACTCTTCTTAAACAAACACACTCTGCACGCGTGCTAACGAATAACTGACGGAAAATCGTGATAAAATTTAAAACATTTTAAGTAACTTGTTGATGTAAAAGCATATGCATGGTGTCAGCCTAGCGAACATTCAAGGTTCAACTAAGTATTGTCGGTACAAGTACTACGGCATGCATGAAATTCTTGAGTGCTTCTCCACAGACTATGAACAAAAAAACAATAGATAATACTGGACATAACAATAACAATAAATAATGCTTATAATAAATAACGGTAACAATAAATAACGAATAGACAGCCAGACCCAGAGTACTTAAAACTGAGAATACTTAAACTTGGTAGAATGTTTGAGGCACACTCTCCTGGTCACTACAGTGTTGAGACACTTTTAATAGTTTTTTTTTTTTTAAATTCACATTTTACATTACTGTTTAATTGTTAAAATGCATACTTCAAGCTGTTTTTGGTTGTTTTAGAAATGTTTGGTCTAAGAGAATAGGTTTATTTAGGCAGTCAAAATTGTACGTAAATTAAATTTAGGCAGCTGTCTATCTTATGCCACCTGCCTCTTTAAATGTCTGAAATGGCAAGAATAAACAGTGTCATAATCTTGACAAAGATGATCGTAAAAGGCTAAGAATGGTTCACATCACTTTTCCACTCTGACAAGATGTTATACACATTTAATGCAAACCACTGCCAGGCATTAATTATACTATGTGCTTAAATGTATTGAGTTTAACATGCTCCAGTGGAATATAAAGAAGTTCAAGCAGCACTGATCAACCCAGAGCAAACAATATTTGGCAAGATGACAGTACTGACTGTCAGTACAGTATAAGGAGCTGGGGATGGAGTGGGACTTGTGTATGGAAGTAGCATTGTGGCGTGCAGCGCCGTGAGTTTGGATGGGGCGAAGAAGGATGTAGAGGTCGCGTTCATTTCAAACGTTTTATTTGAATACCGGCACACAGGGAAATAGTGCTCTCGGTCCGAGAATCCCGTTTCCTTCAGGATCTGCGCGTCTAGCCAGCCTTCCCAGCCTACTTGGCGCCCCCAGACTCTTCTTTTTCTTCTTTTTCCCCCGACAGAAGCAAACACCCCCTTATATTCCCAGTACGTCACCAAATGCTAACCAATTACAAAAAACACACTTCCCGCTAAAACAGTAATGCCGGTCGTTACAGTATTTTGGCTTGCATTTTTCCACAAACAGAAACCTAAGTAATAGAATAACTGCATGCTGAGTGTGTAAAGTTGGCCACCACATGAACAAAAAGGTAGTGTAACAACCTGCGTTACTGATTGAATGTAAATAGTTGCATTATGGGAAATAATGTTAAATGTGTGTAACCACTGGGGGCACTTAGGGGGAAAATGATAGGGTGACCGTGTCTCCCACTGTGTTAGGAGAGAACCTAGGGGTGCTTGGCTGGCTGGCTATAAGGAGAGGTCCTGGAGGAAATGGGGTCCTCGGACCGAGAGCATCATTTTCCTTGTGCAGGTGTTCGAATAAATCGTTCGTTATGAATGCTGCCTCTGTGTCCTCCTTCGCCCCATCCAAACCCATGGTGCTGTGTGCCACAGTAGGAAATAATGCAACCGCTATATGGTGTGGAATAAGACCCTTCAGTTGACATGTTCAAGTAGAGGCAGGAAGGATCTATCCAAATTGTCAAAATGTGACTAATGAAACCAATGAAGTTTCTTGTTCAGAGTCACTGTTCACATTTCCTCATGATGATAATCCCAGGACTTGGAGAATGTGGCAACACAAAGACTGGAACAGCAAAGAATCCTTCAGGGGATGTAGTACACAAGAACACGGGTCAGGTACCTGGAACTGAAGAGAAGACCACAAGAGCTGGAGACACTGGGAACGCATAATCTGTCAGGCAAATTCTATAGCATGCATTGATTAAAAACATGCAACTTGACTCACAGATTCTCCCTTTTTTACCGACCAGACTGTTAGATGGTACAACTCAATGACAAGGATCAGGTGTGCAAAAAACTATTTTAGAATTAATTGCACTTAAGAAGCACACGTCTGCATCTTTGTCTCTTTCTGTTAATGTAATGCACACATTGTATTTTCTATGAGATGTATGTCGCTTTAGAGAAAAGTGTCTGCTAAATGAATAAATGTAAGTAATACAATATGTATTTTAGTTTCCATTACTGCCAACAACCATTTTGTATTGTGGTTTTTTTTTTTGCATGCAGCTTCTATTGAATTTTGCCTGTAGTGTTTGTGTTTCATAGTTATTGTTATGTTGCTGTGTCCCTTTATCAATCCAGCCTTTCTAGGTTGTGATAATTCAAAGTCTTAGGTAGCGCAGGACACAAGTCGGTCCATTGAAAGAAACTTAGATACTGACTCTTACTCTCACAGGGGGTGCGGTGGCACAGCGAGTTTGGCCAAGTCCTTCCCACTGGTGGGTCCTGGGTTCGAGTTCTCTTCGGGGTGCCTTGCAGCGGACTGGCATCCTGTCCTGGGTGAGTCCCCTCCCCCTTCGGCCTTGTGCCCTGTGTTGCCGGGTTAGGTTCCGGTTCGCTGCGACTCCGCTTGGGATAAGCGGCTTGAGCCAGTATGTGTGTCTTACTCTCATAGTCAAACACTGCAGCAAAGGCTACCTGAAAAACATACCTTTTATTTATGAGAGGAAATAGGAATAGATAAAATGGTACCTGAACCCAAGAATATAACGTACAGTGCACAAGCCAAAGTTCCACTGAGTGTTGCAAATTAATGACAGCAGTGCTAGTGAAATATAGAATAACTCCATGCAAGTATGAGTTAGCTCTGTTTAATCCTAACCACAAGCACTTTCCCATCCTGAGAAATAGGGTAAAATAAAATAAACTCTCCACACAAACTGCTGATGTCAGTAGTCCTGCCATCAAGTATCCTGCTACCAAAATCCTAGAAGCCTCAGCATTGTTCAATATGTTGCCTCAAACACAGTGAGGACAGAAACGTGTCTATAAGTGTAATATTGCAGCCATTAGAAACAGAAAAATGTTCTGGCAATATAGCAGTTACAGTTACAAGTTTTGTCTAATTTTAAATTGATTTTTAAAAAGTTGCAGTATTTTTAAGGATATTAAGCATCGCTGTAGTTAAAAGATTGCTTAAGTTCTTCAAAAGTGAAAGTCATACTGCTTAAATGAACGCAGGCCTAGGAAATTAGCTTGGATACTGAAGGCCTTGGTGAGGTTGGTACAGTTCTACATGATGTCCGTTCCAGGAACCTGTCAGGGTCTTCCTCGGGTTGCATATCACTCCAAAAGGTGTGTGTGTTTTCTTATTCATCATACACAGATATTTGAAGGCTAATGGGGCGCTTGGTTAAGTCTCCTATTTGTGGCAGCCGATGCTGTTCAGCCTTCTTTTCTAAGAATCGTAATACTCAGTACATTGCAGCTCATGAGTTACTTTTAAAATCATACAATTTTTAACCAATAGACCATTTCTGTTTGCAAACTGATGATTGTATTCAGGATACTAAATTTAATGTTTGCAAGAGCTTTGTATTTCTCTGTTCCTTTCTGTTTTCCATCCTTTGCTATTAAGAATAGGAATGGCCTCGGAGTTTATACTAAACAGATGCCCTAAGATCAGTTGTTTTTTATGGATGGTACATTAAGAGGAAGCCTGCAATATTTTAGGGAACAGCACCTATGTTAGTTTAGAACTGCTTTCTTTTTATTTGCTATTCTTTAAGTGACAAGTCAAAAGACAAAGATTTTTCATTGGGCTACATGATTATATGACTATAAAATATGATTATTGTGTTCTGGAGCAAAAAGATCAATCATGTTTGTTTAGATGGCAGTCTGGAGAGCTAATGTGTAGAATACTGGTATTTTTAAGTATATGTAGGTGTATGTACATGTACTGTGCCCCTAAAAAGAGAGTTCCACTGATGGAGAGATGTAGATGCAGACAGTCAGAACACTACAGTACAGTCACTTTGTCTCAACCCACTGTAAAAACAGTATACTTTACATGAGTAGCTCCATATAGTTTTTTTTTTTTTATTAACAGATAACGTGGTACACATTTAACAAACATATCAGACATCACGACAGAAATGAGTGCAAAAGAGGTGTTTTGAAACCCTTTGTGAATGTTGAAAGAGGTTCTGCAGTTCTGAGTGAGAGAGGGAGGTCATTCCACCACAGAAAGGAAGGAAGGAAGGATACATGGGAATGCTTTGGAAAGTCAAACTCTTGTATCAGCTATTGTATTCTGTATCAACTGGAGGGATTTTTATGGCAGAAACCAGAAGATCAGACAGAGAATAGCAGTAGTCCAGACAGGATATCACAATGGCCTGGGCAAGAAGTTGCGTAGTTTGTTGTGAGATGAGGACTGATCTTGTGGATGTTATGGAGGATGTATTGGCAGGACAAGGTTATGGCAACAATGTTTTGGGGGAGGCAAAGGTGCGAGTCACTCCCAGGCTCTTAACTGACAAAGCAGGTGAAATGAGCATGTTGTCCAGTTTGATGGGAAGCCAGGCCAGCTGGGAGGTGAAGTGTATCTGTTTGAGACGTTGAGTTGTAGCTGGTCAACAGACATCCAATCAGAAATGTCTGAGAGACAAGCTGAAATGCATCTGCAGCTGTAGGGGGAAAAGAGAGGAAGCACTGAGTACTGTCAGCTTAGTAGTGATAGCAGAAACCATGGGAGGCAATGTCAGAGCTAAGGGAAGAGGTATATATGAGGTGTAAGTGGAGAAGAGTACAGGGCCTAGCACCAATCCCTGTGGAACACCAGTTAAGGCAGGCTGAGGGAATGACAAGGTGCCACACCAGACCACTTGGCAAGATCTACAAAATATGTTGGACTCAAACCATTTCAGTGCTGTTCTTTTGTTGCCAAGCTATCCAAGAAAAGAAAAAGATATTTGGTAGTTGACAGTGTCAAATGCTCCAAACAGTTTGAGGACTATGAAGACCAAGGAGAGGGAGGTTGTTCTCGGCAGCTGGAGAGCATCTACTGCAGGGCAGTTTTGCTTTAATTCATGTGAATCCAGCCTGATAACCATTAAGAAGATTATTCTGGGTGAGGAATGGAGAGAGTTGGTTATAAGATGCCTTTTCCAGAGTTTTTGACAGAGGGAGGAGAGAGACTGGGAGGAGAGAGGATATTATGTTTCTTTAATCACTATGAGATGAGGACAGCCACCATTTAGGTAAATAACCACAAAATAAAATCACACATTTCACACTTTTTCAGTCTTGCTCCCTAAAACATGTGGGCTCATCACAATGATTTCAATGACTGAATTAATACACACACACACATATCCAGAACCACTTGTCCCAGACGGGGTCGCGGGGAACCAGAGCCAACCCGGCAACACAGGGCGTAAGGCCGGAGGGGGAGGGGACACACCCAGGACGGGACGCCAGTCCAGCACAAGGCACCCCAAGCAGGACTCGAACCCCAGACCCACTGGAGAGCAGGACTGTGGCCCAACCCACTGTGCCACCGCACCCCCCCGACTGAATTAATAGCTGCATGTTTATTTTTGTAATGACTGATTTTTATTTGTATAAGGACTCACGTTTCAGTCCCACCCACTGTTGTAGTACCCTTCAGCATGCCACATTGTGTCCCTTACATAGTCCAAGTTCTGGCCCCAGTCCAGTTGCAGATCATGGACATTATCACTGCAACACAGGCAAACACACACACATCATCTGAAACCGCTTGTCGTGGGGTCGTGGCGAGCCGGAGCCTAACCCGGCAAAACAGGGCGCAAGGCTGGAAGGGGAGGGGACACACCCAGGACAGGACGCCAGTCCATCGCAAGGCACCCCAAGCAGGACTCGAACCCTGGACTCAAACCCCAGAGCCAACAGAGAGCAGGCCCCGACCAAACCCGTTGCGCCATCGCGCTCCCCCTGCCCCGCAGGTAAGTAGTCTTTGACTAAATAAGATACCAATGGACAAGGTGTAGTTTTTTCATCTCAGGACCTGGTGCCAGTAATCTAGCTTTCTCAACCACCCACTCCAGCAGTAATCTATTAGTATATACACCTGGCCTTTCGAAAAAGATATGGTGACTCATCTAACTGGTGCAATGGTTTAATACTGTACTTCCTATACTTTGACAACAAAACACCAGCTTTATACTTAGAGTAAGAAAAATGTGCTCTTTATCACTTTACTCACTTTGAAAGCACTGGACTAGGTTCGAAGAACTGCAGATTCAGAGAACATTCATCAGGTGATTGAATCAGTTTGAATCCCAGTTGAGGGGCGTTTCTATCACCACTCCAAGGAAGACTTGCACGCAACCAGGTCCTCGATCTTCGTCAGAGAAAGCAGATCACAGTAGAGTATACAATGAAGTTTCACATACTGAAAGTAGATGGAACAAAAAAAAAGCACTGATGCCCAGCAAACCTTGAGGGCTCAATGATCATCTCCTGCCCAAATCAACCTATGGGGAGGAATTATGGACCCTTGAAAAACTGTACTCAACTCAGTAGCTGCCCATTTACCTTAACAATCTTGTTTTTGAAACACTTATGGATCAGTCTTGTTTCAGAGTAGGCTGACAGCTAACATGCCCCTCCAGGAGCCATGCCAGAGCCCAATCTGGCGGCACAATTACTTATGTTTACATTCGTTCATTCTCCAAACTGACTTACAATGTTAAGTTACTTACAGTTATTTACCAATTTATACAGCTGGGTAGCTTTACAGGAGCAATTGAAGGTAAGTACCTTTGTGTAGGGTTAGGGTACTACTATAACGGCACTAGAGCAGTAGGTGAGATTTGTACTGGTGACTGGTTCAGATCTTGCGTAAATCACATAAATGTTTGTCAGTGTGTGGTTCATTTCAGTTTCCAGTCGAAACAATAATAAAGATGGACCTCTCTATTTGCTGGGTAATTTCTGTAAAAGTCTCAGATACTACAATAATAAATAAAAAAATATACAGAATTAAATTGCTCCAGGAAGTCCTGCCTAACCAGCACCTTTTGATTTTCTTTTCTGAGTGGGTTTTGCTGCTATGTAAAAGTAGCAAACAAATGCAAGCCATTTTTGCTCTGCAAGAGAGATTTTAAAGAATAGAATGGTGAAGAAAATACAGTTAACAATAGACAAATCTTGGAAATGTTTGTATCTTTGAAATTCGTAACTTGGATGTTCATAACACGAGATTCACATGTATACCGTTACCTCTTAATAGGGAGCACACTGATCATGGATCGCATCTCTAAATCGTGCATCTTACCCCTCTCAGCTATGGAAGTTACCGATTCCCTTTTCCACAAAGTATTATAACAGGTGCTTAGATCTTATAAGATAATGAAGCTTATAAGCATAGAAGCTAATGATTCCAGTTCACATCCATAGTGTGGAGGGCATTTTGTGAAAAACTAGCAGTCACTATAAGCTTGATATAGCACTCTCCGTTTAACGATGAAGCAGAAAACCTGAAGCAAGAGACAAGCAGCTAATGATAACAGGACTGGAGCAAATTTCTCCTTCACACTGCCTCATATCCAGTTAACCCTATTTCATAGTGTTGTAGGATACCCCGCACCACTTTTCCCATAGTCAGTTGACTCCAGTGATCTCCCAGTCATCAGGTTTCAGTACAGTGAAAAGGTATTGTAAGCTGCTCATATTAGGTTACAGAGACCACCAAAAGGAGATCTTTCTCTACTTATTAAGGTGGACAGTACTCCAACTTATTCGCTCTGCTCTTTTTTGGAGTGTAAGAGACAAAGAGGGCATCTCATCTGTCCTAAAAAAGACACAAAGAGGAAATCTCCATTTGCCAGGACAACTAAGAGGGGTACAATCCAGAGGAATGGTCTTCAGTCTCATCCCAGTACATCCTAGATCCTATCCTGATTGTTCAGTTCCACAGAGACCATGCAGACCACCCCAATTTTCACCTTAGATGACAACTTTTAGCCTATTTCAGAAGTGCTTCAAGAGCCATTTGTGGACTGTTACATCCTCAACTACAATGTATACAATCACCCAGCAGAGGGCCACCTCTCCAGTACGCTGCAAAGCTCCTAGATAGGTCCACATGATCTCCAAGCCTATAAAAGGATTTCACTTGTGTGAATCATTGTAGAATTTTGTATTACCAGCATGTTCAACTACTGGTGACAAGACTGGGTTTTTATCAGTTTTGTGAATCCCAAGTTCTGCAAATATTGTATCCATCTTTGTGTTAGTCTTCGTACCTGTCTTCACTTTTGCATTATAATTAAAACCCTGCACCAACCCCGTCTCCTTTTCGTTACAGTTTTTAACAACGGTTAAATTATTCAACTGAAACACATCTTTGAACTAAGGAAGAAAATCCAGAGCACCTGGAGGAAAACCACATGAACATGGGGAAAGATGCAGATTCCACACCAGCTGAACCAGAGTCAAACTTATATTTGAACCTACAAACTAGCACTTGCAAGGCAAGCATGCTACCCTTCGCACCACCATACCTTCCAATTTAAATTTGAGCAGGAAAATCAAAATGCATGAAAGGCTACTTAAATCCAACCTATTATTTGTTTTGTTGCTGCAAACATGAAACTAGGCTATAACATCTTTTGTCCAGCCAGTAAATATGCATGCTATTTTTGTTATTCATTTTGTCATTTTCTTTGCAGAAACATCAATGGATCCATAAGTAGCAAAATATGCTGCACCTCCATTCCCCCACATAATAACACAATGCTGCTTTTTTCCTTGGTGTGCAACTGTTAAACCACTGTAGACCCAAAATAAGAAAAGAGAGACTATAAGTCATCTTGTCATTATTGAGTGATGTGTACCTGAAAAATTGCATTAATCGAACAATCAGTGCTCTCATAATCATCTCTCTCTATCTGAAGCGGCACATAAGCTGTTGCGATCACTTTAGCATACTTTGAGTTGTTATTGCTTTAAAATAATGTCTGCAAAATGAATAGATGTACAATGTAGTTATTCCGAGGTGAATAGCAGCACGCAGATTAAGGAACATAGCAGCAAAACACACCTTGTGCTGACCTGTACACATAGGAGGATTAATTGTGAATCCCATGAACATTCCACAACAGGAGGTGGCAACTAAAACAGTGAAGCATGTTCAGAATCTCACCGGAGCCACGGTTGAGACTGGTGATTCAAAGAGAGAAGATTCTGAAGAACATTTCTTTATGTGTAAGAATAAGAAATATGTTACCGCAAATTTTACTGCATGTAGACTTCACAAGGATCATTCTTTCAATAGGATGCTGCATGAAGATAAACTGAACCTCTGTGCAGAAAGAGGAGGAGAATAATATACCCAAAGGGAAAAGCGGAACCAGACACATCCCGGGGGAAATTCCTAAGGCACAAGAGTGGAAAAAAAGGGTATCCAATTTCAAATCTGTGCCCAAATAAAAAAATATATATAAAAGAAATGGTTGGGCTTTAAGAAAAAGTATGAGGATATTTGTTTTTCACTACCAAGAGGCAAATACAAGACCTTACAACCGGGTATAAATTTCTAACGTGCCTTTTCCCTGTGTATGTGACTGCGTATACAGGGAGAGGGTGTGGAATTTGATTTATTATTATTCATAGCCCTTTTCACTTTTCAGCAATCAAGAAATCAGGTTACAAACTCTTCTATAGTGGTGCAAGGATATTTATTGCTCAAACCCTCTCCAGACACTTTTCCAGTGCAGGCAGTTCCTGTACCCTTCTCCCTCTCTAGTCTGCAGTGTTTCTAAGTATAGTGTCAAGCAGCCATGGGCTGTGCCACATGCAGTGCACTGTGACTGTCTGAAATAAGGGAGAAAAGAGGGATGGGGAAAGAGAAATAAAGGGTTAGGGTTAGGGTTAGGTAAATGAAACAGGAGCATAAATGAAAATATAAGCCCACTTTATTTGGTTGACCCATAAATAGCTTGCACAATGCTTTACAGGATAAGCAATCAATAAGCAGAGAGGTGGATAAAGGCTCCCTAAATGCTCCCAGAGCCCAGAAACTAACAGCTGGGGTGACTATTTTTTACTGCGGTTGATCAAATACAATCAGTGAGGGAACAGACTCTGAGGTAACTATGAAACAGGCATGCACATGGTTCAGATGCTATTCTGCCTATATAGCACAATCGGCTATGTTTCCTGTACCCTAAGCACCAAGATGCCCTATCTCTGGGAATGTACCAATGCCTCCAGCACCTCCTTCAACCTTGACTTCCCCAAACACATGAAAGCCCTGCAAGGTGGGACTGCAAACATGGTCTCGTACTTTACACACGTTCCCTGCCACTACCTCTGTTCCCCAGCTGGAATGCTTGACTTCCTTTAAATAAGCCTTTAAGCCAAGAGCAGACAAAATGCTTTTTAATAAAGTGGGAAAAGAAGTGGAGAAAGATGAACATCCTTTTTTGGGTAATCTGAGTCGATGTGAAAAACTGAAACAAGGGAAAAAATTGTAAGAATTTGCAGTGTTATACCTCAGCAGAACAGGGAATCTCCATAACAGGTAATCTCCCTAGCAAAAGGAATAGATGCTGCATTTTTTTTTTCCCCCGAGTGATCCTTTTCTCTCTGAGCACGAGCAGCAGCTCTTAGTGTCACTGTAGTGCTGCAGAGACAGGCCTGTCAACAAGCACTGCAGATTCCCTTTTCTTCTGGAGGTAAGTGTGCACTGCTCTCTATTCTCTCCTCTTCTCTCTGTAGAACTTCCCTGGGTGTCTTCTCCCCTCGGGGTGAAGAAACTGCAAGTGTACTTTTGCACAGAATCTACCTACATCCCTCCACCTCAAGCACACACACACACACACACACACACACACACACACACACACACACACACACATGCACACGTAGAGCTCCTCGCTCACCCCCACCGTCATCTAGAGGAGCGCTGATTCAGCGAGTCAAACATGCACCACGAGCGTGATGGCTGCTGCAGCTGGAGCGCGCTGTAGGTCATTGCTGCTGCCTTCAAACCACAGCACTACAGCAGATAAAACGAGGAGAGCCACACATGGACCCAGGCAGGAACAGGTAAAATACACTCCTCTACTAAAACAATCATGATGCTGGCTCAAGAAATGCATGGCTCGCGCGTGTCTGATGTACACTCCCCTCACTGCAGCAGCCGCTGATAACTTAAAGAGCAGGATGTTGTTGTTTTTTTCCCCTCTGCAAGGGAAGAAATATGAGGGCAGAAGGGATAAAAAAGGGAAAAGCAGGTGTAAGCTGGATGGGAAAGTTTCAGTGGATGCGACTGCCTCTCTTTGCTCTTTCTTCTCTCTGCTGCGTACCCCGATCTGGCTGGGCATGCCGATGCAGCAGTGCACTCAACAGCACATTAGACATGCCAGCAGTGGCCACCGGCTTTAATGAAGGGCTGCTTAACTTCTGAAAAACACACTGTCAGATTTTCTGACAGCATCCTGCCTCTGCAGGCTGTCCTATGCACATCTTGCTCCTCATCTTACATGCATCTGGATTTCCGACCGTGTTCCCACTGCTTAAAGTTGGGGAGACCAGACTAACACAGCATGAGATGTGGCTCCAGGGAAAGAAAGTTCAAGACGGAGGTCATGGTGGAGGTATCCATGGGTGGTGGAAACGAGGTTCCGTAGATTCCGGAAGAGGACAGAAGTTTAAAAAAAATGAAAAACTGATGTGAAAAACTGTGGCGGTTTCTTGGAAAGGGGTGAGAGAGCACATGTGCCTCCTGTAGGGACGTGCGTGTCTCCGTTGTGCGGCTGCTTGAAGGGAAGTGCAATGCAGTGCCGTTTCCATCTACGCAGCTGCTCTGGTGACTGCTGTGGAAACCTCCAGTCGTCCAATCTGATCCCCATCAGCTGCATCGCAGGAAACTGCAGGAGGTTCCAGTTTTGCTGCTGGTCTCCTTACACCCTTCCCTCCCATCTCTGTGATATGTACAAAAATGTGATAACTTCTGTTCTAAATTAAATAGCATGTCCCATGACCAATTCTTTTCTACATTTTGAAATGAATGACACATCAAACCCCACACCCAGTAACCTCTTAGGTTCTCCCAAGTCATTTTGTCGAGAGGAGACTGTTCATCTGTTCCAGGAGTTCCTTCAGACAATAGAGCTTGCTCATCTTTCTCTTTGCACCCAGCTACTCATGGACACTGAGTGTAAGCCAGGGATCTGATGTAGACTTGTTGAATGCACAGAGAGGAGGCAATTAAAGAGCCAATGAACATTGGAGAGCCAATGAACATTTCACACTGCTGTGCAAATGGCTATTGATCTGTTGAACCAGGGATAGATATCAGGTGAACCAGAGCAGGTGCACCACTGGGTGGGGGTGAAAAAGGCAGGAAGAGAAAGGGCAAAAAAGGGGTGGAAGCAAACTTTAGCTCAATTCCAGAAGTGCTGAACAGGCATTAGCTGTTGCATGTGACCTCTGGCCTGAAAGTAAGCCCAAAGCCCAAATCCAGCTCACAATAGCTTCCTGTTCCATTTGGATCACCTGCTTTTCCAAACATCAGCGCCCACTTGGACACACTGCTGGGAGGAGGCTAGAGCCCACAAATGGTTCACTAAAACAGAGAGACAGAGAGAGAAGGGGAAGGAGAGCACAAAGTGTGCAAATAGAGTACGTGTGTATTGTATGCATCTTTGTGTTTGTATACTGAATAAAAAAAATCAAGCCATGAAGACATGGACACCGGCTCCAATGGGGGAAAGAAAAAAGATTTTGCCCCAGATTTGTTATAGAGTAACCTTTACTGAAGAACACGAGGACAAAAAATCTTCCTGCATGAAAATCCAAGTTTTTTTTTTCCCTGTCGTCTTCTCAGAGATTTCTCCTACATTCACGGAAGACAGCTGGGGTCACTGTCAAGTGCACGGTATGGATTGTAACACACTGAAGAATGTGATAGAGAAGCTGGGCTTAGATCAGGTGGGTAACGAGAGCAAGAATAAGCGAGAAATGAAAAAGCTTTCTTTTAAAATTTTAAGTCACCTCAGGATGTGGTATCAATTGCTACTCTATGCCCAGAGATGGTGTAAAATTTGAATGGTGATGTGAACTTTACACATGGTGCTTTATTTCTTTATAACCGTTTTAAACTGCCGCTCACAGAATCCAGGCATTTCGGATGGAGAGATATGTAGTCTTCCTGGAGTACATACTTCTTTATGTGCCCATATGAGCATATGACAGCTATGGAATGTAAAGAAGTATGTATTTCTGGTTGGGCGACAAGCATCACAAACAGGACACTTGGGTATAGACAATCAGCTAAAATGTCCTTGTTACTACAGCTGTTGTTCCAATGACTGTCACTGAACAGCTAAGACAGCAGCATGTTGTGAAGAGTGTGTGCTGTGGGCTTGGAGTAGTGCACAATGTCGCCGCTCTAGCAGGTGCATAGAGTTGATATGTGCCCATTTCCTTTCCTTTTTTTGACTGTGTAGTTTAGCACAACGTCTCTCTGAGGCTGGTTGAGTTGCCTTGGCTATGCCTTCAGGTTAAATCTTGTCTTGCCTTGGGTTCTGGAATCACGAGGTGATGTAAAAGATGGAGGGCCCACTCAAAGTTGTGATGTGGGAAATTTTAATAGATTTAAAAGCTTCCAGAAATCCCATAACGACTGCGCTGAAATTATTAGTTCGGCCACTCTGCTGAAATGACTTTTTCCCCTAACCATTAAAAATAGCTGGAGACAGGAAGACGTGGCAGTTTACGATTGGCCTGTTTCCCTGCTTTGCACTTAATTTCTGCTTTATATCATGACTTTTTACAGAAACATAATCATGTCAGAAGTGTTACAGAAAATTAATTCCGTGATGCAGTGTAAAGGATCGACCGTGAGGTGTACGGAGAGTGCAACTGAAGTGGGGCTTGTTGGCATGCAGGGTGGTATTGGGTGTCTGCTTGCTGCTGAGACAAGGGTTTCAGGGTGGGTATGTGTGGCTGCTATTAAAAGACCTGGCTTCTGCACAATGTGGATCATGTAGATTGTCAGATGGACCACGTTTTCCCACATGCACCATCCCCTCACTCTCGCTGTCTGTTCCCTGTCATGCTCTCCCAAACCCCTATTCCGCTCAATCCCAGCCCCATTGTTCATATTTGCTATGCTTGCCAAATGCTTTGCTGGACTGGAAAGCAGTCAGATTAGGGCATGAAAAGTGACAATGCAGAGGTTTCTGGATGGGGCCAGCCCATCAGCTGATTCCCATTGTGGACAAGTTTTGAACAAAATGGATGAGTTGTGATGGAAGGCTGCTCATGTGTGCCATTCCTGCACCCCATTCCCACTCATACTCCCTCTGGCCTGCACATTGTAACTTGGTAAAGAGAATGCAGCAATTAGCCAAGCAACAAAATGACAGCAAACTCCCATGTGCATATTGTCTAGCTCTGCAAAGATACCCCAGTCTCCACATCTTACAGTTATAGTGCCACCAGAATCCCGCTGTTTAACACTTTACTAGTCATACCATGAGCAATGCATGCATCACTAGAATTGTTATGACAGTAAGTGGCATTATGTGCTGAATCCACCATGGAGTAATATAACTTCATTTTATAAGACAGCTGCTTTTATATTATTGCATTTTAAAAAAATTTTCCAAATTTAATCAGTAACTAAACAAGTGTATTTGCAAAACACAGTTTTGATCCAAACCGAAATACACCGATGTATACCTCACGAAAAAAACAAAGCACATAACAAAAAGTCATTTTTTCTTAGAAATAGTAGTGCTCAGTATACTACACAGTATCATAATCTTATTAAATAAAAAACATGTTTATATTATTATATTATTACATTAAATAATTGTCTAAGTAGTATTTTCCTAATTTCATCATCGCCTACAGAAGGTGTGCATTTTCAAAGCATGTAGTTCCAAATTTAAATACATATGTTGATACTAATACTGCCTCATGAAAAAATGAGATGACAGCGAATAGCAAACATTTTTTGGAAATGGAATTGCAGAGTACACCATGGAGTGTTATAATGTTTTTATAAAAATATTTCATTATTACATTAAAACTTGTTTGAGCAGGTTTCTTCTCATTCTATCATTAATTAGACAAAGTGTGTATTTTCAAAGCACGTAGTTCCTAATGATATACTTACAACGATATGGATACTGCCTTATAACACAACAAAAATCTGAAAACCATTTCTTAAACCATTTTTTGGAAATGTATATACATTTAATTTTTTTTTTTTTTAATTCATAGGCCTTGCAATCTTTGAACCCAATCAATATTTTTATTTTAGTCAGTTATATTTAATTTAAAGAAAAAACATAATACGAATGACTGGATGGCTGTCAGCATTTGCTTTTGCATGTCTGCAGAAACGCACACAAGCTGAACCAACCAGGAGGTTTTCTCTGTCAGTTTTCTACAGCAGGCCAGTGGGCTCTCTGCTTTGGATTAACAGGGCAAGTCTTCTTTATGTGAAAAGAAATGCTGAACTATTAAACATGAGCTCAGCTGTAGAGGGGTTGATGGTATAAACACTCCTGTCAGGTTGCAGATGACACCCTCGTAAGCGTGGAGAGGGGGATCGGATGGGAGCACAGGTCCCGACGTGGCTGTAAAATGCAGTATCAGTTGATAGCCTCAGCTGTCCTGTGTGGAGCCTGCTTTCTGTCGTCTCAAAACAGATGCTGACATTATCACATGATACATAGCTGAAGCCCCTCCACCCACTTTTTCCGTACCGCTTATACCTTCCCCTGATATAGCCTCTGCGCTAAATATGACGAGCATCCAAAAACACTCATGACCAGCTGTGGGTCCACAAGAGGACCTAATACAGATGGAGTGCAAAAATAGCACAGGGATCACGGGGGGTGTACAGCTACCTTCTTCCAGACCCCTCCTTTCCTTAGCGATCTTCATCTGTATTGCCCTTAAATTCTATCATATCCTTACTTATCCAGCACTCAACACATAACTAGACACTCTTTGTCAGCATCACCAGTTACAAAACTCTTCCCAGAATAATCTGGCATGGCAGTAGAACTTGAGGTAACACAATGAAACGTTAAAATGTTTTTTAAATATTTGCATCCATATGAAAGAGCTTCTAATGAAAGCTAAAGCTTAATTCAATTAATTTTTATAGAGCACTCTTCTCACGCAGTGACACAGAACGCTTGAACAAAGGCATAAGGCAAGAAAAATACAGCAAAGACAAAAGCTTAATGCTTCATTACTGTTTAAACAGTTTTCCCAGTTTATGATACAACCATAAACCATGGTAAAACCTTGATATAATTCTGTAGTCTCCTAATAAGCAGCAGGACCGATGTGCTCACTTGTCTTTGGACCACCCTAGGTCTCATTCACATAGGGGTGTGCAGATTTTGCATCGGTCCACATTCTTCAAGCACTTCTAACAGCTACACAATTCACAAGCATTTGATCCTAGTGCATGCATTCACATTTATTCATTTAGCGGACACTTTTCTCCGTAAATCTCAGAGAACAATACAAAGAGTGCATCACATCAACAGTTCCTTCCATCAACCTGCAACAAATGGATAATACAGATAGCCCTGGAGTTATGACATATGTGACTTACAACCACTTGGACTTAAGACAACCATCCCGTCAACTGTATTTTATTATTTTTGAGTCCCAGTGTTTAATCATAATATCTGAAAATGACTGCTACATTGGCTGTTGGATAACATTGGCTTCGAAAGTTCTCATTGTCTGTTCTCAGTCAACAACAGTTGTACATTTACAACACTTTCCATTTGTGATTCTCTCCAAGTTAATTTTTTATTTATGAAGGCTCACAAGCAATAAGAGACTTCTGGTGCTTCTTTTTAAAGAAAAGGGGAAAAACAACAATTTAGAGATGAACTTGAAAGCAAAATTGCATGAAAATATGATTACAATACTGTGCTGTATTTATATTATCTGTATTAGAAATATTTTAACGATTAAAATGTGACAGTGAAAAACTATAACAAAGCTCTTTTTCAAAGGGTAGCATTTATGCATGTTAAATATTTATATATCCTTATGGCTCGTGCAACATAAGGAGATTTTTGCCTTACGAAGAAGTCGACATTTGACTGTCATCAGATTGGAACCCCACTGTAAATTGAGGACGACCCATAATAAGAAAGGTGGACTCTTTAAAGGGCTTTTCTCGTGTATCGTGTGAAAAGGTACATTTCACAGGGAATCTTTCTCTCAAGGCTTCCAGTGGGATAATATCTGAGTGTGCTTTTTCCACAGGGTGTTTTCTGTTTCCGCTCTTTGCTAGCTGACGTGGTTAGGCCAGGTGTTAATGCTGGAGACAAGCGAAAGGGAAACCAGAACAGCAATTCTTTGGTTAAGGCTGAGGAGCAAACACAGCGCAATGCTTTGCTAAAGCTGGTAAAATGGAACCAAATCACCTCTTCAATGGATTTGGTCCCCTTCAACCAGCTGTAGCTATGCATTGATAACCACGGTATGAGAACAGCATCAGGAGCAGCTCAGCAATTTTCTTCTGCGCAAAACATCCAAAAAAAAACTGACTGACTCAAGTTTTACCTTCAATATAGACAAGTCGACTGCACTCTTACCGTTTCCACTATCTGACCATCTCGTCATTGATGCACCACTGCAGTCCTTCGCACCGGTAGAGGTGATATCTACCTGGTCTGAAGGAATGGAAATTGTGTCTTCATAAAGAAATGAAGTTTATTATTCCAAACCAAGCATAGGAATTATCTTGAATCAGAAAGAAAAGAATACAATCAAAACACATGTGTACTTCCCCTAATATCTATAAATAGTAAAGTTTAACTCTGCATTCTAACAACAACAAGCTGGAGTACTGCTTTTGCACCATAGTGGGAATGGTGTGTGAGAATTGAGAGCTTTGGGCTGTGAAATAGGATAAACAGAAAACAGAATGTAACAGGGAGCTCTGGAGCAGTCCTTATGGGCAAGTCTCCAAGGAGTTTGCTGTGAGAAGTTACCTTGCCCCCGATTATTTCAAACAATGGGCAGGGCAGCCAGATGGAAGCCAGATGTGTAGGAGCTGGAGCTCTGGATGTGTGAGTCACCAGGTTGCTGCCCGTTCAGAAGCTCCCTCCACAGACCCAAGCATGCTTCAAATGCTGAACTGCAGCACTGCAAAGGATGGTGCCACTTATGGTCTTACTTGGTGCTCTTTCCTTGTAAATGTGCACCCCTGATAATACACATACAACTGACGTAGTGGAATGATTATGACTGACTGTAAAAGATAAACATTATAAAGTCCCTAAATTTCCGTTTAAATTTGTTTGTCTGGAAGATGCTTTTCTCCAAAGTGACATACAACACAGTGCATTTTACCAACAGATGGAGAGATAGACAGTCAAACAATTAACAAAATACAGTAAACTAGTCCAATATCATAGTTTTTTGCCAGCATACATTAGACAGATAGCTGTAAAGAGACGTGATAGGGAGCAATTTTTTAAGTAAAGAAACTTTATGGAGTATGTAGGAGATCAGGAGTGAAGTGGGTCTTGAGACTCTTCTTGAGCATTGAGAAGGATTCAGCAATATTGAGGGAGAGGGGGAGCTCATTGCACCACATTGGAGCCAGAAGCCAGAATCATACCTTAACTTGTCTAATTAAAGAGCTGCTCTGAACAGGAGGCACATTCCGTCAGCTTTATTCATCATATATGTTTGAGGGTGGGAAAGAAACGTAGCAAGAAAGTACATAGAGACATGAAGGTATTAGCCTTTACCTGTTGCTATGCACAAGCAGAGGGCAGGGGAGTGCTTCCATTTTAAGACCTCTCAAATTCATCTTGAGCTGTGGAATGTATACATTCAAATGCGATTAACCCTTTCACAGATACTAACATACTGCATGGCAGCGTTGGCTGCTCCTCATGCATCAGATTCTTCGACCCATTACACGTGCTCTCTTAGACAATGATTTTTTTCCACTACTAAGAGACAAGCCAATACATCATTGCTGAAAGACAGTTACAGGCCACGCCATCTTCACTTAGCTCATACTTTTCCCCATACGGACTTTCACCCTTTTCACTGGAGCACTTCCAGGCTAAGTATTAGGTACTATGGAAAGATTTGAACCTGCAACCTCCATATCCAAAGGTCACCAGTATGCCACGAACATTACAAGCCATGGAAAATGAACCATGTCCGTTAAATTTCTGGATTTTCACCAAGACCTCCAGTGGCCTCGAGAATTGGTGTGTGCAGTAAATACACACTGTATAAACTGCTCAGGAGAGCTATTTTGCCACATTGATTTGCATATGTTACACTATGAAGAACAGCATCCTTTTCATTAAGTATTCCAAGGGAAAAAAGTTGTGAATTGCACACCGAGTTCTCATAGCCTCTGGTATATCAAGCATGTCTGGCACCAACCTAAGCAAAGCAAAGCAGTTTTATGAAAAAGGCATTTGAAATGTGCAAACGCAACATTGGAGAGTACAACTACAGCACACGATGACTGCTATCATGCTACTAATGTAACACAAAGAATTGTGTTATGGGTGTGAGATTCACAGGCAGGCAGTCTGTCTATCTTACACATCCTGCTGTTCACATGTTTTTGGAAATTTCACAGTGACAAGAAAACATCCTCATTCTGTATACAAAGTTTTGCAAGTATTAACACAGCATCAGTTGATGTTAATGGTACTTAACTTTAAACCAAACCACAAAAACTCAACAATACTGAAGTTCATCATCAAAGGGCAGTTTTTTTTTTTTTTTTAAATAACTGGCCAACTTCTAGATGTTTACTTTTCTCGAGTTCTATCCTTATGGGGGCATTTAATTTCTCTAAAATGTTATGAAAAACAGGAACACACATGCAGAGTGGTAGGTGGCCCAGTGGTGCAGAGGTTGGCACTTGCGCCTCACAGCAACTGAGTTGTGTGTTGAGATGCAGACTCAGTCCCACTCCATCTGTGTGGAGTTTTCATGCTCTCCTCATGATTGTATGGGTTTTCTCCAGGTGCTCTAGTTTAATGGCATTGTCCAAAACATGTATTTCAGGTGAACTGAACACTCTAAATTAGCAGTCATGAGTGCATTTGTCTATCCTGTGATGTTCCTGAGTCCAGTCCAGAGTGTACCTTGCCTAGCCTAGTGCCCTATGCATTTAGGATAGGCTCCAGACCACTTTCACCCTTCCTTAGTATAAGTAGCTATGGATTAGGAGTGAGTGAGTGAGTGACATCCAGCAAGGGCAACCCTGAGAACTCCTCCTGTGTTACACAAGACATTTTTTCAAGGGGAGTAAAGCTATAAATTTTGCACTGGCAAGACAATGACTCACTGTGACCCAGCAGAGATAGAGATACACACACACACACACACACACACACACATACACGTGCACAATCTAGCCACCACACAAGCAGAGTGAGCGTGAATGATGAGAGGTGTGATGTATAGTAAAGCTCAGCAGGGCTCCCCTGGGTTCATTTGATTTGCCTTGTTCAGGCGTCATGCCATGCCATCGCTCACCCCACCACTCCTCTGTGCTCACTTCTCCACAAGAATTTCTACAACCTCCCCGGGCCACTGTGCCATGAACAGCCAAACTACTGCTGACCTTAGACAAGTGACAATCTGTACTGTATGAAGGCTGTCCAAACACTTTCATTACAGCGCTCTAAATTAACCATAGTAAAGCAACTTGCACTCAAGATTTGAACACATTCACTTGTACCTGAACTTCGAAATGAAACTGAGAATGGAGGTCAGTTAGTAACTCAGAATAGTCAGTCAGTCCATCCATCCAAATTTCAATAATTGCTCGTCCTGAACTGGACCTCATCCCGAAATCACTGAGCACAAGGCTGAGGGGGGTTCACCCTGAACAGGATGCCAGTCCATTATAGGGTAGCCACTCACACACACTCTCACCCATTCACACACTACAGGCAATTTAGTCACCAATTCCCCTGAACTGCATGTCTTTGGACTGATGTCACAGCCAATAAAAGCTTAATAATACAGCTTAATCTTTTCATTTATTCATGGGTTAGGTACAGTTGAAAACATCAGATAATGCTCAGATTAATGGAAAATTCACCATAAGACAATTTATTCTATTTTCATCAACAGCTTACACATAGCAGGATCTGTGTCCCTCTATACTGCGAACACTGTGTCCCTCATATGCACAAGATGGTGCTGTTTTCCTCTGTCTGGCACCACAAGCGGATGAAACAGTGGGGTAAAAGGAGGGCGAGCTGCAGTGTAATGGAAGATTATGCGAGGAGAACATTACACCTTAAATGTTGATCGTGTATCTCATAAACTTCACAAAACTGGCCACAAGGAAGAGACCGATGCCTCACATAAACATGCATCTGGTTTATTTAAGTTTGCAGTGAAAATAGCTTAACAGAAACATAACTGTTTATTTGCTGGGAAGTATCCGGATAAAGTGATAATAAAAAATGCGCTGACAGATTGGTCTGAGAAACTGCACGCTCCACATCCCCATCCCTCCCCCCCTCCACAGCTTGAGCTTCTAGTCTACATGAGCTTGTTTTGCCGCCTCTAATGGCGGAAAGTGGAATTTTCGGCTGTTTTTGATGTGCAACAGAAAAATTGCAGAAAACAGCCTGATGAGGAACATGTAATTAAAAATAAACTAGCAATAAATAAAGCAGGAAAACTTTATATCTTCAAAAATTCATGTCAGATGTGTGTAACATGGGGTACAATGGTCTTCAGAAAAAAATAATATTTTTATTGATAATAATTAAGGATCATTAGTTAATAACAAAAATTAAAATTATGCTATGACAGCAGATGACGCAAGGAACCAAGGTCTGTGTTTTGCTCTTTTATTTCATACACCTCAGAGTATGAAGCAGTCAAAAATAAATAAAACATTACCCCCCTCAGAGAAGAACGTCATACACTACAGTACAGTTATATACTGCTCCGGCGGCTAATTGTAATGTCCTACTCTTCTCTCTTTCTTTGATGTGATCATCTGCTGGGCTGACTGCAGCACAGTGAAGAGTTTAAATTTTTTTTTTCTGTGGAAAAATCATATATATGTCTAAGGCCTTGTCCTATTAAATTGATATTATTCTTGACACTGTCTCACATAAAATTGTCACTGTCCCACTCAACTTCATGATTAATTATTTTCTTCAACCATTCCCTATCAGAAGAAACTGTATTCTATATTAAACTTTAATGATGAGAGCTGAACAAAGTCATATACTGTAAGTAAGATAACTCAGCTTCCCTTACATTAGTCAAGCGCATCCTGAAGGCAGTTGATGGGGTGGGTAAATGTGCCATTTCAGAGGTTAGTTGCCTGCTATTGAAATAACAGGATGATCAGATGACACTTTAGGTGAACTATAATAAGTTGCCATATCAAAGACAGAGCACAGGGATGTCGGTTCCAGTAAAAAAAAAAAAAGAAAAAACAGGTTGAGTATGTGGATATGGAGTATGCCTTGGAAAATTCTTGTCCTTAACCTGTAAGAATGATGCAGCTAGAAAAACTCCAAACCATTGTTTTGGCCTGGCAAAAAATACGTCACACGGCAGCAGCTTTGAGGAGGGCTGTAAATAGTCCTTATCAAGGACAATAAGCTCATGCTCTGGCTTGCAGTGTGTGTATGTGTAATAACTATTTGTAAGAGTATATGTGTTGACGGGAGCATGGCAGGCTCTGCTGAGGGATTGGATTACCTATGAAGCTATTTGTGAAACCAGAGTCGACCCAGGCTGAAACACAACTCAGTCCCTGTGTGGTTTTCCAGCAGCCGCTATTCGAACCCCCCAAGGCTCCTTCCTACACTAGGAGAAAAACAGGAATCTTTGAAAACACAGCTGACAGCTTGCAGCAGCTCTAGAAACTCAGACTAAACATGATGCAGTACTCTCAATAACATCTACTCAACGGTTTTTTTCTGAACTGGATAACATTTTGAAATCACCATCATTTATGGCTTTTTGTCCATATGAACTGAAAATGTAAAGTATGTTTTGGAAACAAAAAGCTGATTTTTTTTGTCTAGATACAGAATTTACTTAGGTGACCTTCGCTAACCATGATGAATCCTCCCAGCCAAAATGAATCTTCCTCAAAAGCATGTAATATTTAAACTAATTTCACAAATGTTTTGTAAGGTTTATGGAATTCTGAGGATACAAAAGAGTGCACTCACCAACAGTGTAGGAGGAAGAATTTGAACCTGCAACCACCACGTCTAAAGGTCACCAGTATGCCACAAACATTACCAACCATGGAAAATGAACCATACCCATTACATTGCTGGATTTTCACCACTTTCACTTCCTGAAAGCAATCAAAGAAGCAGTTGGTTTATTCTGTAATGTTATTTAACCGGTATTTGTTACAACAAGGGGATGCAGTGGTGCAGCATGGTTGGCCTGCGCCTGCTTTCTGGTGAGTCTGGGGTTCGAGTCCCTCTTGGGGTGCTGTGTGATGGATTGGCATCCTGTCCTGGGTGTATCCCTTGCACGCTGTGTTGCCGGGTTAGGTTCCGGGTCACTGTGACCTTGCATGGGACAAGCAGTTTCAGTCAATGTGTGTGTTGTTACAATGAAAGAGCGCATAAATTTTATTGTACCATATCTATGTATGATAACTTCATGGTGAAATCACAAGACATAGACTGATTTGTTCAAATCTCTCGTAAGCAGAAAAGTTTTTTGGTGCAGCATAGTGATCGTGAAGGGATGTAGGTGCGATCGGGTCTTAGTTTCTTCAGGGGAACAGGGAGGACCTGATGGTTGACCCACCAGTGGTATTGACTGCTACAGAAAGGTCTATGAGATGAATAGGGTACAGAAGAAAGCTCACACAGATAACATTCAAGGAGTTATTTTTGGGAGACAATTGTACAGAGCTGATAAAAGCTGTTCATTCATGGGAAGAGGAGGAGAAAAATTTTGTATACTTGTAAAGCATTATGTTTCTGTATTTGGGAAAATCCTTCCGACTTTCATCTCAACTGTCTGTTGCCAGCTGTTAAATATGATGTTGGAAGGAGTGGGGAAGTCACAATAAAAAGTACTTTTCCCATCTCTTTACCCCTCAAAGAGCTGGAGGCTTTCCAACTTGAAGAATGGTCCAGTTTGAAATGACTTTTTGAATGAAAGAATTTTAGAATTATAGTTGACTTGAGGGAAGAGAGCCACCGTTATCTTTGTTGATCAACTGATATTCTTATATTGGGTGTTTCCTTTAAGATTGTGCAGAATTATTGCCAAAACTGCTCAAAACTTTAACAGACCTGGATGTCGAATAACCAGTATGAAGTCCAGGAGTTCTAAATAAATCGAGGGGATTAACAAAATGAACTCCAGAACGTGAAGCAAGCAATTCAGGGCACAGAAATATCACGCAGTTTTGCTAATCGCTATATTCAGCTCAGTGTCGTGGTGTTCCAGAGCCTATCCCAGATTCACTGGCTAGAATAGCAGTCCAAGGGAGCCACACACAAACTACAGTCAATTCAGAGAGCCAGTTCACCAGAATCGCACATCCTTCAACTGTGGGAGGCAACTGGAGCACTCAGAGGAGCCCCACGGGAAAAACACGCGAACTCCACACAGACTGAGCTGGATTCAAAGCTTTGCCTGAATAGCCCAGATGCCCGAAGACAGCAGCGCTATTATCACACTTCTTCAGTGGTCCAGAGCTTTTATTTCATCTTGTAAGACATTGACAAAATCCAATCTTTCATCACCAACTATGTCAAGTTTTTCTTTTCTCCGTGTTGAACATTCAACTGAAAGGTCTTTCTACATATGCCACCCTCACTCTTCAGTTCATTGAAAGTGCTGCTGTTCGTCTAGCGCGTAAAGTTCCTTGCTACATACACACTAGTTATTTACTCTTGCCTCTCCACCGGCTCCTCGTGACACTCATCAAAACCTGCAGATCACAACATGGACAGAATCTCATTTCTCTCCGCTGTCCTAACTTCCACTCAGCTTATGGATGTTTGTTCCAGGGAAATTGCCATTAAACATACACTATTTACACTTATTCATTTAGCAGACACTTTTCTCCAAAGCGACGCACATCTGAGAGAAAATACAATTTGTGTGCTACATTAAGAGAAAGAGACATAGTGGCAGACATGTGATTAAGTAAACTTATTTTGTTTCTTTCCACTTTATGCACCAGCATTCATTGCATGAGTAGGTGCACAAAACTCAGGATAGACTAATCCTGATCACCTTCCTACAATTTTTTTTTTTCTCAAAGGTACACAAACATTTATGTACAATACAGGACTAGCGGCTGTGTATAGGCTTATCTGGGCATGATCATAAAGTCACGGTGCATAAACATTTGCACTATTATTAATAATGGAGAATGTTATCCAGTATTTTGTAACTGAGCCACAGACACAGCGACACAAATGTACTACGTGTACCTTTTAGTTCCACCAAACATTTGAAAATCGAAAATTTAACAGGAGTGCAGGAGTGTTAAAGAACTGAGGTCAAAGTATTATGAGCAGCACCTATTTACAGAATGTTCAGTGTATAATATAACTTTTATTTTCTCTATCAATTGTTTAATACAGGTTCATAATGTTTTTTGCAGCCTCCTTGAAGAATGGAGGTCCATGACTGGGCAACACTTGGTAATAAAATATTATTACATGCATGCTGATTTGGGCTCTGCAAACCTATAGTTAATACTTCTGCTTCTTCTGGGTGCAGATGCAGGAAATTAAGCTACATGCTGTATGAATCATCTCAACAAAGAAAGACACAAAAACCATTTGTTGTCTACCTACCCAAATGCTTTCTCAAGCAAATCATAAAATTTTTATTTGTCTCAGCTTGGGCTGAGTGGCCAGACAGCGGATTCAGGCATGGTCTGCTCGGGTACAAGGTCCTCCACAGATTGTGGACTAGAAGGTGTATTGTTCCGTCAGACAGATATAGGAAAAGAGTTTTCAAAAAACAAAAGGAAACCCCAAATAGTAAGTGGTCATTTCATAAGAATAATTAATTTTGCTATTTTTAAATTTTCCCAGTTGTTCTTAATGAACATCTTACACATCATTATGACTACTATATATTTCAGGCCTAACAAAGCATCCACTGGTATGTGGGGATTTTATAACTAATTGTAGGCCTACAGCACCTACCATGATATTATACACACACACACACACACACACACACACACACACACACACACACACACACACACACACACCAGTTCTGGAAGGTATTTAGATCAATGATGTTTAAAGTTCAATGTAAGCAGCAGACCATGAACCATTCTACTAAATCACTAACGCTGTGCATTCCATGGTAGCACTATGGTACGGTATGAATTTTCTTTTCTCTACACAGTCTGCACAACATGAGATTCATCTCACACTGAGATGTACTGTCAGTGTTGACCACTCTTCCTATGCAAGCTGCTTTAGGCCACTTGCATTTGAAGGGTGCCAAGCTGTCAGTTGTGGTTTTTTGACCTATTCACAGCATTTTACTACGATTTACATTTAGACACATGGCTGGTGGAAAAGACCAGTGTTTTGTCTTGAAACATTTATGGGTGTTCTTGAATCATGTTTGGGGATCATTGTCATAATGACAAATCCATGACCTTGGAGTTTGACCTAGATTTGTTACGCTTGCTATCACACTCCTCTCCAAAATGCCCTGAGGTTCTCCTGATCTCATGATGCCATGAACAAGGCACCCAAGGTCTTGATATCACAAATTTATAAGAGATGGCTGAAGAAAATATATCTTGCAAAATATGGAAAGCAACCATATGGAGCTAGTATATTTCCCAAACAGTGGTTTAGACTAGGTAGAACAGCAGCAACCTCTACTGGAATTAAATAAGAACACAGGGTATCCCCCACCCTTACAGTTGTTCTGACAATTGATGCATTTGAATAAATTTAACACATTGTAGATTCTAACTTTAAGAACAGACTACAAAATCTCTCTTTATAAAATGCTCAGGTTCACCTCTGATGTGTGAGTGATAGTGTGTTTCACTGATGTATGGATGAGTGACCCATTGTAAGTAGTGTATCTAGCAGTGTAAGTCACCTTGGTGAATAAGGTGTGGGTTAATAACACGACAGATTGTTCATTGGATGTTGATTTGGAGAAAAGCGTCTGATAAATGAAGTAACATAAACATATTCATTCTGACAGAAATCATGCCACACACAACTTGTACTGGAGGTACATCTCCCGCTATAGCATCTTCTGTGTTTATTTCAGTGATAAAACCATACTATAGAAATTAGCACAAGTAAGTTGGCAGTTTAACTATGCAAAAACAAATAACGCTCTCTGCTTCTTGACTTCCCACATTCTGGGATTATTTCAGATCCACCATGCATTTATAAGTAAGTAGATAAGTATTTGTCCATTTATTATCCATTTATGCCAGATATGTTTGCTGAATTGTCAGATCATACCTTTCGGACCTGCGCCTTTGAGTTTAATGGTATAACTGTCTGTCCTCCTCTTCCTCATATTTCCTTCTTTCAGTCTGTAGGTGTGGGACCAAATCTCCAATTGCTCTTCAACAGTGGAATGTACTTCCCCTCTACCCTGCAATGGTTCTCAGTTAATTGAAACTGATGGCCTTGTAATAGCACTGTAAGTGAAATAAGATTGTCCCAATGATTCTTAACCTTTAAACAAAGTTTGTCATTATAATGAATCTCATTTACTTGTAATATGTAATTTCAGGTAAGATTAAGGACTATGCCCCTCATCCTCTGTTAAGCACTCTGCGTCACTGTGTAAGAAGAGTGTTTTATAAAAAATAAATTGAACTGAATTGAATATTTTTGCCAAGTTACTTAGGACATTAATGTATGGAAAATAAATAATAAAGACATGAAAATTGATGTCCTTTGTCTTACTGACAACCTACTTTAATGAATACTGTGCATATGTGCTTAGTTTAATGATTAAGGTTTTAAAACTGAAACAAGTGAGGTAAGACTGCAACCATAGGTGAGTGACTTCTTTTTTTTTAAAAATTACTTTTGTGTAGCAGAGGAATAGTTTCTTTCTTCCAGTTAAAGAGATGTGCATTTATTGTTCTGCAAAAATGTGCCTGACATTTTCACTGTCTAAAATGCATCAAATTATATTATTTTGTAAAAAGTTTGTATTAACTGTTGTTCCAAAAGCTGCATATTTGCATTGTAGAAAAACTCACTAAAATAAAGGTTGTTTTATATACCAATCAACTTCAGATCAGAATTAATAGGCAACTCAAAGAATGCAAAAATATTTTTTAAATGTAGTCTTTTTAAATTTGTTAACATGTGAGAAATCTTGACATGTACATAAGCTAATCTGCAAATAAAAACTGCCTTGAACTTTCACCCCAAATTAGATGTTGCCAACAAAATCTAATTCATGGTTATAGAGAGACCTTACACTTTATGGGAAGGGCTAAGGGATTTTTCTAAGGCTGAAGGGATTTCATGTCCTGTATATCCCTTTATTTCTCTTTATATTGACCCTATTTTCTTCAAATCCACTGACTCCCTTCTATTTATCTGGAGAAACATAATAGAAGGAGGAGGAGATTAAGCCTCTTGGAGCAAAGTTGTGGAGATTTATGATGACACTGTCTGATGATTCCTATGGGACAACATGTGCAAGGTGGTGAGGCTGATGGAAACGTGCCTAGTGTACAGCCTTTAGCATAAACACAATGAATCTTATCCTGTGTATATTAAGAGAGACGTTTACAGGAAGACTTTAACTAGACTGATATCAGAAGGTGAGACTGTCAGACCTCGAATCAAATTTTCAAGAGAAACAATTAAAAATGTGTTCATGGGAACTCAGTCTGGTTTGGTATTCATCATATGACTTGTAGTCACTTAGATTTCTTATCATGTCATTTTAGTTTATTTCCACAAAAAATCAAGATTCATGAGAACTGATTTTCAAAAGTTCTACATTTTTTTGCTAGTCAACTTATAGTCTATGGCTGCAAATCTTTATTTCTACCACACTTATTCAATCAAAACATTATTTTCTCAGACACTTGCAATGATTTTGTTGTAAAATCAGTTAACATTATGAGGAAGGATATGAAAATTGTGATGTGCAATCCTATTGATCTACTATACTAGTAAAATCCTCATTGATATATAGAACTTGGTATATTCCCCAAACCTCCATAAACAGAGTTAGCATCTCAGATTCTGTACTAAATGCATCAATTTGCACATCAGAAAATCCATTATTCCCAACGAGCAGTAGGCCAAAGGTCTATTGTAAACAATTGGCATTAATCAACACAAAATATGGTCAATACCAAAAACATTTTTCATTCATAATAATAAGAGATACACTCTAAAATCACACAGACACATTGTCTGAAGCCGCTTGTCCCAAGCAGGGGCGCAGCGAGCCGGAGCCTAACCCGGCAATACAGGGCACAAGGCTGGAGGGGAAGGGGACACACCCAGGACGGGACAACAGTCCGTCGCAGGGCACCCCAAGCGGGACTCAAACCCCAGACCCACCAGAGAGCAGACACAGACCAAACCTGCTGCTCCACCGCACCCCCATACTCTAAAATCAATATTTCCCTATTAATAAATTAAGTAAACTCAACATATCTTAGGGGGCGCGCTGGCGCAGTGGGTTGGACCGGGTCTTGCTCTCTGGTGGGTCTGGGGTTCGAGTCCCGCTGGGGATACCTTGCGGCGGACTGGCATCCTGTCCTGGGTGTGTCCCCTCCCCCTCTGGCCTTATGCCCTGAGTTGCCAGGTAGGCTCTGGTTCCTCGTGACCCCGTATGGGATAAGCAGTTCAGGAAATGTGTGTGTGTGAACATATCTTGTCTTTCCTTCTTTGTTTTATATCACGTACTTTGTAGTTGTGTTTAACATGCCTTTGTTTATATTTAAACATTTAAAATGTACAAAAAGTTCATTAGTTCAGTACTATGACTGCACCACTACACCTGCTGCAGCACATTTTTTAGATGCAAAAATATTAAAAATTTTAAAATAATACATTTTGTTAATAATACAACATAAGATATTTTCATAATTGGTACATGTTATGTGTTCTGAAATGGGGGATTAAAAGCACCAATCTCTCAGCAAACAGACCACTAATTGCTTATCACAGTGGGGTGGTGATGTCTGGCTCTCCCATGGGTTAGAGTACTCAGCAGGAGTTTCTTGCCTAAATAACAGTTTTGAAGGTAAGGTTTTGCTCTCTGACTGTGGTCTTCATGCTCATTTCATTTGTCTAATTATCAAACATAATAGTATAACTTTGATTGCGGTTGTACTTTACATCCATGTCCAGATGTTACAATAACCTCAATAGCAGAGTGTACATACAGTACAAGTGCACAGTGCGAATTAAGAAATTAACTGCACAGGTGACACGATTAACACAGAACAACGAGGCACATGGACTGTTCTGAGTATAAGCGAAACGATTTTTTGTGTACGAGTCTAATACACCGAGACGAGACGTGGACTGAGGTGGAATACGAAATCTTCACAGAACCATGAAGGACACGAGCAGGACACACTGAAATAGGACTTAGGAAATAGGTCAGTGAATATGTATTGCAAGGGAATAGTGAAGCACTGATTATGAATGCACAAGCCACCTATATGACCCCAGCCTTTATATAGGCCTGGGAACATGTCACCACATCAGTTGGGACCAAGGGTGCTGTTATCTCGCATGGTCATCAGGACTTTCACCCCTGCGGTTGTGACAGCAGTTAACATTTATGGGTTTAACTGTATATCCGACAATGACAAATTATTGAATTTGCTGGAGAACAGACATACATCGGCTACCCAAATTTTCAGATGCTTAGTTGTTGATGGGAGATTTTAATGTTGTTTCGGATGAGACTAAGGATAGATGGGCCCAGCTCAACCCTCACACTTAAAGGCTACTTTGAAAGTTCTCATGGACAAATATATCATTGACAAATGGAGGGAGAAATTTTATGAACAATAGGTTATACACTTTGAGCAACAAAGATGGCTCTAGACAATTGCTCTAACAACTACATTATCAGCTGTCTCAAGTGAAAGTCTACAACTAGGAAGTGGTTGAGTACTGGTTTTTATAGCCAAGTGTTTCAGTTGAAGACTGGTGCTTAATTGGAGCCAGGTGCTGCTGGTTAAGGTGTGGGCATGGTCATGAGTTACCGGTAGTCCAGAGGACATTCCCAACTTCTGTTATAACTATTGCTCCGCATTGTACAACTCTAAATTTAATGATGACACGGCAGCCTTCTCTAAATATTGAAGCAACCTGAATTCTGTTAGCAACAATGGCTAAACTAATGTGCGACTCTCCAATTACTGTGGCAGAAATTATAGATGCCATTAAATGCCTTAATAAGTCACTGGGGAATGATGGGATCACTGCTGAATTTTAAACTTTTTCCTCAGTTAATTATAGCCTTTTTGGAAGCTTATTCAGAAAGCATTGCTCAAACGGCGCTTCCCACTAGTATCATGCAAGGTGTCTGTTTAATACACACACACACATTTTCAGAACCGCTTGTCCCATACAGGGTCGCAGGGAACCGGAGCCTACCCGGCAACACAGGAGGGGGAGGAGACACACCCAGGACGGGACACCAGTCCATCACAAGGCACCCCAAGGGGGACTCGAACCCCAGACCCACAGGAGAGCGGGACCCGGTCCAACCCACTGCACCACCACATCCCTTGTCTGTTTAATACCTAAGCCAAAAAGACTTGCTCTTTATTGATAATGAGACCACTTTACCTAATAACAGTTATAAAACTTTTGTTATTGTTTGCCAGAAGATTCAGAAGAGTTTTAGATTGTTATTAAGGAAAACAAGCCTGGATTTATTAGTAACAGGAATATTTCCAATAATATAAGGTTGGTTTTAGACCTTATGTATTCTGATTTTGTTCTGGATGATAACTTTATCCTGTTTCTGAATTTCTATAAGGCATTTGATACTGTTTAGCACCCCTTTATTTTTCATTGCTTACAAAGTTTTGGATTCAGGAGTTACTTCTGCAGCACAGTGAAAACCCTACCACTATATATGGTGTGCCTTCAACATAGCATTCTGCAGTGGATCATGTGTCGAGCAAAGTTGTCTATGGCAATAAAACTGTGCAACATCACTGTCAGACACCATGGTGCTAAAGTAACCTGGTTTATCCTCAACTATCAAGCCCTCCATCCCATTTCAGCCTCTATGAGACTGTGGATCTGCCAGTCTGTAGTGAGGAAGGCTGACTATACCAGCTTATGCCTCCTACCTCTCACTGGATCTCCTGACCCTGACTGAAACCTGGATCACACCAGATAACACAGCCATACCCACAGCCCTCTCCACAGACTATTCATTCTCTCACACCCCTTGTCCCTCTGGCAGAGGTGGAGGCACAGGCCTGCTCATCTCTCCCCGGTGGGAATATTCTGTTCTCTTTTGAGCTCTGTGTTTTCTGTCCCCTAATTTGCAGGCCAGCATGGAGTAGAACTGGGGCATGAATGATCAATTAACTACATGCCAACAGGACTAAACTCTGGTTTTTGCCATTGTCATTTTGCAGCCAAAAGACTTGCACTGAGCTGGGTACTTTCAAGGATCTTTTAGCAACCCTCCACTCTGCTTTCTCTTCAGCAGAAACTACCTTCTTCCACAAGATTTTCTGCAATATATAATATATATATATACACACACACACACACACACACACACTTTCAGAACCACTTGTCCCACACGGGGTCCCAGGGAACCGGAGCCTACCCGGCAACACAGGGCACAAGGCCAGAGGGGGAGGGGACACACCCAGGACAGGACGCCAGTCCATCACAAGGCACCCCAAGTGGGACTCAAACCCCAGACCCACCGGAGAGCAGGACCTGGTCCAACCCACTGCGCCACCGCACCCCCACAATATATATATATATATATATATATCTGCTATATTATGTGAATATAACAAATTGCAGTCTGGAATTAACTAACCAGACTGTCACCTTCTCATCCCTCCTTCTCCCTTGCTATTGATGATTTTACTTTGTTTTTCAGAGATGAAATCTGTTACGTCCGAGGGATCAATGATCATGTGCATTCAGAAGTCGTTTTCAGCTTTTGCCTTTTTACACACCAAGATTTGACCAGATTCCTTGAGTCTTCTCATTATATCGGGCACTGTAGAGTGTGAAATTGCCCACATTCTACCATTTGTCTTTGGGGAGCATTGTTCTCAAGATGGTGGATTAGTCACTGATGCATCAGTTGGTAAACTGGTACACTTCAATCCATCCCTGCTCTTGAAGAGCTTGGCCTTCTTTGGATGCTCCTTATATACTGTAACACAATTGCCTCACATCACTGCGTTCTCTCAACTTCTTACATCGTTATCAGTCCTAAATGACTCCTGCCCCAACTTTTTTGGAATTTGTTACAGGCATAAATTTCACACACACACACACACCGTCAGAACTGCTTGTCCCATACGGGGGTCACAGCGAGCCGGAGCCTAACCTGGCAACAGAGGGCATAAGGCTAGAGGGGGAGGGGACACACCCAGAACAGACCACCAGTCCATCGCAAGGCACCCTGAACAGGACTCGAACCCCAGACCCAGCGGAAAGCAGGACCCGGTCCAACCCACTGCACCACCGTGCCCCCCGGTGTGAATTTCAGAATTTTTGAATATCTTCAAAAATGAATGCAACTGATTAGAGAAAACATTAACTACTTTCTCTTTATAGTGTTTTTGTTTTAATACAAGTCAAAGTAAATTTGCAAATCATTTCTTATTGTTTTTATTAGCATTTTCCATACTATCCCAACAGTTTTGGAATTTGGGTTGTGCGCGCAGGTCCAGTTTGTTCACAAAAAACTAACAGGATATAAAAACTATTGAGGAGTATAATAAGAAGGCATTAAGAGTGTAAATTACTGTAATATTGTAATGACATGTATTACTGGGATACTAAAGTGGGAAAATCAAGTGTAAATAGTTGAATTATGGGTAAAATGGAATTGTGTTTAACCTTTGTGGGGACTTACGGGGAATATAAGGGGGGTGACTATTTGGCAGTGGAGAAAGGAGGAAAGCCTGAGGGGTGATAAGCAGAATTGGAAGGCTGACTTGAGGTGCAGCTCCTTTTCAGCAAAGAAGGGGTCCTCGGACCGAGAACGTTATTTTCCCTGTGTGCTGGTGTTCTAATAAACGTTCTTAATCATGAACACCTTCCGTGTGTCATTCTTTGCCTAATTCGAACCCAGAGCGCTACAATATCTTTAGGTTAGTGTAATATTCTCTTGTTATTCGAGACGAGTGTCTCTTCTTGTAATTTATTTTGTGCGTGTATTTAATTTCTTTATTTTTGTTTGCTTGCCCAAGCCGGTTACGTTTGATTGTTCTGTAGTGTATTAATGTTCTTGTATCGTGAGTTTTTGAATTGTTTAATAATAATAATAATAATAATAATAATAATAATAATAATTTCCCGGCCGCGGAGAAGCATAACTTCCGTCTTTGTGCTGATCTTATGGCGTCATTTCCGCCCGACGGTTGACGTTACGCAGTATCGAAGTGGTTCTACATGCGACAGTGTTCTATTATTATTATTTTTTTTTTATTCCAGATTAAACAGTGTGGACGGTTCATATCTGCGAAGCATTATAAGTGTCTTTGCTCTTATGGGAACTGAAATAAGCGTGTAAAGGAAGTGCGAATGGAATAAACTTTAGTGAAGAGACTCAAATTCGTTTGTTTGCGGTGAAGTAGCCTCACAGCTAACAGGAGGTAAGGAGTCATCATGGCGCTCTCCTGATAGCATGTCAGCTAAAATTAACTAAAATACCAAAATTAGAGACGTTCCTTGACGCTTATAACACCAACTTTTTGTACCTGAACAAAGTACTTGTTTACAGGTTGTCTTTTCATTTTTAAATTATTCTATATTATATAATTTTAAATTTAATTCTTTGTTAACCGCCTCCAGCGCGGTGGTGTCAATCCCTGTGGAAGCATTTGATAATTTGCCTCACACTCACAGCTGTTAAGTAAATGATGTAAACAATAACGTTGGCAGTAAGTAATACTCGCTGTAAAGGCACCTACACCGTACTGTTAAAAATGATGTTACTGGTAAATGTTTGATTCCACCTTGTAGGTAAACTATGCAAAAGTGTAAATTAGCATAAGTACTAATAAATTCGTTTTGAAGAGAATTGTCAGTTAAATGTAAAAATGTTAATTCAACTTATTAATTTACCCAGCACTTTTCTCCAAAGTGATGTACAATGATTTACGCAGCTGGGACATTTTAATGGAGTAATTGAGGGTAAGTCAGAACCTTGCTCAAGGGTATTGCAGGTGGAGGTTAGATTTGAACCTGCAACCTTGGGTTTGAAGGCAGCAACTCTAACCACTATGCTGCCAGCCGCTCCAGGCAGTTAATCTGCAATATTATATTTACCTGAGGGCTGTGATTGGTTGATGCAGTTTGACCATTATTTAGGAATTGTATACATTAGTAGTATTTGCTAGATAAGGATAACACCTGTGTACTTTGACGAGGGAAACGGATAAGCAGTGAATAAAATACTTGCAGTGGAGGTAAAATTACTGTGACTGGGCAAAAAGCCATTTTACTGAATAGTAAACCCGTTGTATGAAAAAAGGCTACATATTTTCATAAGGTGTAGCGGATTTTTGTTGTACAGGACTCCATTACGAGAGCTAAATGTACCCTGCTGTGAGTTGTAAGCCTCTTTTCCATTGGTGTAATTTGCTTTTGACAGAGGCATCAGCAAAATAATCATTACAGTAGTTTAAGCAGTGCATGCTTCCTGACTGTCAGAACAGAATTGTTGCAGTCTTTGAAGTCTTGCATATGTAGTCTGTAGGTCATACTGCTGGAGGGCAGCACTACTGGACATAGAATCTGTTCTTGGCTCCTTTGGGTCTGTGGGCTGAACTGCTACTAACTTATCATTTACTAGTCATACATTTATTTCAGTGCACAATGGCTACTGGTGCAGATGTGAGAGACATATTGGAATTGGGCGGAGGAGACAATGATGCAGGTCCCATCAGTAAAAAGGACTTAATTAACTCTGACAAGGTAAGATGCTACCCTAATTTCTTTTGTTTGACCTACACTTTTCTGGTATATTCAGTATGCAGGTACATCTTAGATTTGTTTTCATCTGCTTGTTTATGTAGACACTAATATTCATGTAGTTAACACACCCATTCTATGTAACAGGAGAATTCAGGTATAAGCCTTGTTTTTTATTTTTATATTGCTGTTTTTGAAGGCTGTATGTGGTAATTGGTTTTGCTCTGGTACAATAGATAAGGAGTAATTTAGCTAGAGGGCTTCACACATCTCAGTACGTACACTTCAGTGAGCAAGAAAGAAAAATAGAAATATCTGAAGACATTTCATACTAAAGTATATTGCATGGTGCTTGACAGTTGTCACTTTATGGTATTCAAACCTTATTCAACTTATACAGTTGTATGTGATAGGAGTGTCAAAACTTATGGTCAGAGTAGTTGGTTATCTGTGTAACGGAATAGAAATTCAGATTCATATCCAGGATTTAGCATTTATACTGTTGTCTTAGTAAAAGATTGCCATTTATATTATGCCAGTTTTTAATTTTTTCAGAATTCCTAATCTTACTTTTTCTTGTGATAGGTATTTTTTTCCATCTTGGTCAGTAGCTTCAACTCAAGCTAGAGTGTTTGTGAAATTCCTGTGCTGCGTTCTTCAGTGTTAAGATTAGTATGACTGTTGTGTTCTGGGTCCTAAAGCTATTTTTCTTCGTGAAATGTTTTGTTTTTTTTATTTTTAAATAAACATGCCTACATAAATAATATTAAAAGCAATATAAAATGGCATAATGATATGATCTTTACGTTTATTCTTTTAGCTGACACTTTTTCCCAAAAGTGACTTACGATGTTGAGCTACCTACAGTTATTTATCTATTTCTGTAGCTGGGTAATTTTACTGGAACACCTTAGGTTAAGTACCTTACTCAAGGGTACTACAGCTCGAGGTGGGATTCAAACCTATGACGTTTGGGTCCAAAAGCAGCATCTCTAACCTGTAGACTTCCAGCTACCCCTTCAGCCCACAAATGTCAAACTCGCAAAGATTTCAATTGCCTTTTAGAATAACTAGATGAAAGTACACATTTTTTGTAATGTTACATTTATCAGGCACTTTTCTCCAAAGCAACTTAGAATGGATACAATGTAGTGTTACCAGCCTACACTCCTTATTCACCAAGGTGATTTACACTGCTAGATACACTACATACAATGGGTTACTTATCCACACATCAGTGGAACACACTCTCTCTGTGTCATTCACATACTATGGGGAACCTGAACAGCCTGTCTTCAGACTATGGGAGGAAACCCACACAGACAGAACATGCAAACTCCACACAGACTGAGCGGGGATCGAACCTATGTTCTCTTGCACCATCCCGGTGCTGTGAGGTAGCAGCTCTTCTTGCTGTGCCACTCATTCACAAAGCTGACAAAGTCTGCTTCAGGAGGCACACATCGGGTATTATAGGTTATCAAGGGGGTGTATATTGTGCTTGGTTGGTAATGTGCTATGAGGAAAATGGAAGCTTGAACAGAGGTTTTAGAAATGATCAGTAATGGCACTGTTTGACCTGTCATGTTGTTGCACAAATTTCTCTGCTTTTTATAGTTTCCATTTAGCTGAAGTGTCCCTCTGTACCACAATGACACTGCAGCTAACAAACAGGCATAATGGTGTGTTTGATCACATAGGTAGCAAGTAATTAACCCTGCTGACTGCATAAGAAGTTCATAGTTTGGAGTGCACCAAATGTTATAAGAAGAAATGTTCCCCAGAGTGTAGTTTGTTTTTTACATGTTAAGTTGTAATTTTCATAGGCCTATATATGGAGGGAAAAAACTAAGTCTGACATTGACATACAAATGTTTAATATTTTTTTCCTCTCTAGAAAAAGTCCAAGAAATCAACAGAGACCCTGACCTTCAAAAGACCTGAGGGGATGCACAGAGAAGTCTATGCTCTGCTTTATTCAGATAAAAAGTAATGCTGCCACTTGAAATGTACCCAAGGCATATGCATAATAAATATCATATTTGCATGTTCCACCTGCAACTAACTGTAGGGGTTTGTCTTAATATTGTCTGTATATTGGTATACTGAACATCAAAATAGAATAGAAACATTGTTTGTTTGTATATAATTGTGTTGTGCTGAGGGGGAGTGGTGGTACAGCAGGCTCGGCCAGGTCCCGCTCTGTGGCGGATCTGGAGTTCGAGTCCTACTAGGGGTACCTTGTGATGGACTGGCGTCTCGCCCTGGGTGTGCCTCTCCCCCCCTCCAGCCCTGTGCCCTGTGTTGCTGGGTTAGGCTTTGGCTTGCCTCAGGACAAGCAGTTTCAGTCAGTGTGTCTGTGTGTTGTTTTGATTTATTACTTGCTAAAAAGATATCAGTAACTTTTATCTGAGAACACGTTCGGCACACGTTTATATATAATCTTAATAGTTCTGCCCGAAAGTAAAATCATTCCTGCTTTGAAATTTGCATTGCAAAAAAAAAAGTCCCCCCCCAGTCTCTATAGTGGGAAAAGAAAAGTAAATTTTCTACAAACACTGCTTTTTCCTTCAAAATTTGTATCACATCTTCCTTGTTTTTGCAGAGATGCACCCCCACTACTGCCCAGTGACACAACCCAGGGCTACAGGACTGTAAAAGCCAAACTTGGCTGCAAGAGAGTTCGGCCTTGGAAGTGGATGCCTTTCACCAACCCAGCACGCAAAGATGGTGCCATTTTTCACCACTGGCGGCGCATGGCAGAGGAGGGAAAGGACTACCCTTTTGCTCGCTTCAATAAGGTTATACTCCACTTTACTTCGGATTGTTTAATACAAATGTTTATCTTTTTAAATAAGACTTTTAGTCATAATGCTGAAACTGCACTTCAGTATATCTGTGTTTCAGCTGGTAAAGGTAAAGAAGAGATTAAAGTGCAACCCATAAATGAATTGGTCCTCAATTTATGCACTCTTGAGTACCAATATTATTGCTGATATGAGCTTTTTTGAGAAGTTTTATTAGGACCTTTCCGTAAAAAGAGAGTTGTTACACCTTAAATTTTTCAAAAGACTGGAGGGTGTGCAAAAGAAGCAAAACGGAAGGAGAATAAGTTGTAGATGATCCTATAGCTTTTACATCTGTCCATTTTGAATCATCAGTGAAGTCTGTCTCTACCTTTGTGTAGTACTTTTGGCTCCTAGTTGATACATAATTGTTTGTGGGTTAAGGTAAATAACAATTGTTTTTATTCATTATCGTGCTTGTACTGGGTTTTAGTGAATTTCACGTGATGTCTGAGGGTTTTTAAAAAAAAAAAAAAAAACATTGTGCAACCGTAAGTAGTCCCCAACACCTTGAGCAGGGTTTTTTTTTTTTTTTTTTCATTTATTAAATTGGGCTTTCTCACTTACAACATCTCAAAAATAGACCTATGAGGGGATTTGGAGTGTACAGGTGTCCTGGCTCACTAGAGGGAAGGGCTGTGTGCTCCCACGCTTATACAGTCTCTTAAACAAGAGAGTCCTGCACTCTGTTCCAGTCTGAAAAACATAAACCCACTGTTGCCTCCACCCCTGTGTAGCTGTTATGTTGCTAACATTTCTTTAGTTTACTCATTAGTACATGCTTTTCTCCAAAGCAACACACAACTTGAAGTCAATAAAAGTACATTTGACAACAAATGAGGAATTATAGATTCCATTCTAGAAGCAGCCAGTTTGTCCAATACCACTTTTTTTCTGGTGTTCATTACGCAAGTAGTTGCATGTAGAGTTGTTGATGAGCCCCTGGCCCTCTCTTTGCTATCTTTTAAATTTTTCGGGTGAACAACCAACTCTCCATCCCAATTTAATTCGTAAGTAGATGAACATAATGTATGTAATACAATTTGTTAGCTGTTGAGGAAACAGCTGACTTTGTGTAGTATTTGCTAGTGTTTTGTAATTTCCAGCATGACTGCTCTAGCATTAAGATTCTTAACCTACTTGTGTGTTTGAACAGATTAATTAACTTTATTATAGTTAGAACTGAAGTCATGTAAAATTTGGGCGTTTAGATTATAACCTAGTAAAAACTGCAAAGAGGCTTCTTGTATGTACAAATCCATATACATGAAAAAATTTCAAGCAAAAGCACATGCTGCTTATTCAGCATACGCAGGACAAGATGTTGCACTCCATGAAAATATGCTTTTTAAATACCTATCTTTTGCTGTGTCCCCAGACTGTCCAAGTGCCAGTGTACTCAGAGCAGGAGTATCTCATGTACCTACATGATGATGGGTGGACCAAAGCTGAGACTGATCATCTCTTCGACCTGTGCAAGAGCTTTGACCTGCGTTTCATTGTCATCCACGACCGCTATGACCACCAGCAGTTTAGGGTTAGCGTGGAAGCTATACTTCTATTACGTCTACAGTATGGCACACAGACAGTTGCATTTTGCATCTGGAGCAGTCCTGTAGTCCTTGCAATTCCACGGTTGCTTTTACCTTGCTGTGCTGTTTTCACGCCCTGCCACGTTACATAATTTGCCTTTAGCTCTAGTCAAGCAGTATAGTACAGTGAAATATATGTCAAGGTATTGCAGTCCACGTTGATCTGTTGCATTACATTATGCTGAGAGTATTTGTTTAAAATTCAGTACATCTTTTTAGTTTTTCCATATAAAAAGATGTTTTCGAGTAACATTTTATGTACTGAAGTGATATTAGCCCTTTTTTATTCTGAAGGGAAATTTTCATAAAGTATTCCGTTGGTGGCTGTATTTTAACGGCAAATTTATTGTGATGGCACATGTTACTGAGGGGAAAAAGAACGTTAGGAGGGATTTGTGGGTGTAATGCACTCAAAAATACTTAATTTTTCTCAGTCCATTTGGTCCTCCTCTCCTAGGTACAGTTCAGAATGAATATTATATTGCTGTCAGTTGGTGTAGCCCTGCAAGGTGATGGCAAGTCTGTTTGTTAATTAAATATCAATCTTAATATCAAATTCCGCTTACTGCTTCATCCGAAAGTGTTTAGATCGTTGGGTGATGGTCAGTGTTTGAAGAGTATTCTGTGAAACAATGGTAGTCCTGGTTATTTCGAAAAAATAATTTTTTTTAGTCTTATTTATTAGACTGAAAAAATGGAATTCAAATCATGTTTTACTGAAAGGGAATTAAAACACATTTGAAATATTGGAATTTGGGAGGCTGGCACATGTAATGGCCAGCTCTGACCTGTCATTTTTTTGTATATTTATATATTTTGTATATTTATGCTCTGTCACTAATGCTTGTATGTTTGTCATAATGAACTTTGCTTGGACTACAGTGTCAGCCACATACCCATATTTATTGAACTGCTCCTGGTTTAGAGTTTTAGTACAAATGGCCTTTTTTCGTAGATGTTTTTATGACTGTAGTAATTCTCTTACCCAGAAACGATCAGTTGAAGACCTGAAGGAGCGGTACTACAACATCTGTGCCAAACTTTCGAAGATCCGTGCCGTCAGTGGATGTGAGCCCAAGATATACATCTTTGATGCAGGCCATGAACGACGCAGAAAGGAGCAGTTGGAAAGGCTGTTCAATCGCACACCTGAACAAGTAAGTGATCCATTCATTCCTGGTTCACCTGTTGTTCCTAAGCTTTTCTTGTTTATTTGTGGACAGTATTTTTATCCATACATAGTTCATATTCATAATTTAATTTAAAGCGTTAAACTGAATTATACTCAAAATTACAAAATAAATGTTGAGTTGAAGTCTTGTTGTTTCATTCTTTGCTATGGATGGGTGAATGGGTGGGATTTTAAAAGTAAACCAGTAATTGCCAGTTTTATATTACAATGAGAACTGAAATTAATGAAGTTTGTGTAAAAGTAAAAAAGCTTTGTTAGAAAACATTTATTTAGCAGACACTTTTCTCCAAAACAACTTCCAATGAACTCTATGTAGTGTTATCAGCCCACACACCTCATTCACCAAGGTGATTTATACTGCTAGATACAACTACTTACTATGGGTGAACCTGAACAGCATGTCTTTGAACTGTGGGAGGAAACCCATGTAGACACGGAGAACATGCAAACTCCACACACTGAGCAGGGATCGAACCCATATCCTCTCACAGGCAGCAGCGCTGCTCGTTCTGCCAGTGTGCCAAATACATTAAACACCAAAAGTTTCATAGCAAAGGAAAAACAAAAACTGGGGATAGTGTCTATAAACCTTGTCAGAATCATAGACGGTGAAACTAAATGATGCATATTTTAAATATTAGAAAATTATAATACGCTGAGTAGTTATGCTACCTCTTTGAAATTTTTTTTTTAAAGTTTTAAAATTATGTATTTTTAATTAAATATTGCAAAGGGAAAAATCGACAAAAAGCCAAATGTGGACCCTTTTCCTACCTTGCAGGTGGCAGAAGAAGAGTATCTAATCCAAGAACTGCGCAAGATTGAGAACCGGAAAAAGGAAAGAGAGAAGAAGGCGCAGGACCTACAGAAGCTGATAACGGCTGCTGACACGACGACAGAGATGCGACGCGCGGAGCGTAAAGCTACTAAAAAGAAGCTACCCCAGAAGAGGGAGACGGAGAAACCGGTGAGCTAATGTTTACATTATTCACTGCTCCTGAATCTTTTATGTAGCATAAAGTGTGTGTGAAATAGTCTTACAGAAAATGGACCTGTAAGTAACCTGTATGTTCATCTAAGAAGGATGAGCAGTTATTTATAGTTCTGTCATTTGTGTTTTGTTTATTCCATTATGTCAATTGACATTTCATTTGTAGTAATTTCAGTTTCATTTCAAGTGACTTACAACTCAGCATAATAAACGAGCCAAATAATCATAGATACAGGTGTGTGTGTGTGTGTGTGTGTGTGTGTGTCGGCACAGGTTTTCTGCGCTCAAGTAGTTAACATAGAAATGAAGTGTAATTAAAGATAACACTTTAACGGCCAAGTACATTTGCACATATAAGGAATTTGACATGGTGGATACTCCTTCACACACATTCCAACATATTTAACAGGCAGAACATGGAGACATTACTTGAAGGAAACAATTGTTTGGGTTCTTAATGCTTTTTTTGACATCTCTGAAGGAACAGTGTAGAACATGTAATGGCCAGGTTGACAGGGTCTGTAATGTTCTTGGCTTTATGCTTTCAGGCATAGCTGCATACAGAATTGAGTCAAACAGGAAATACAAAGGTGATCATGACAGACTGTATGATGCAATTTTATGTAGCTGTGGAGAGACGAGAACAGAAATGACTGCAAAAGAAGTCTTTTGGTCTCAGACTTTTGTCTGAATATGTATTTTGATTATTGAATGTATGGCATGTTCCCTTTTGTAACAGAAGAACTGGCAGCTTTTCCAAACTCGTATGTTTTTGTGACTTATTGCCTCTGCTATTCCCATGGCAGACTGTCCCTGAGACGGCTGGCATCAAGTTCCCTGACTTCAAATCAGCTGGGGTCACACTGCGCAGTCAAAGGGTATGTAAACACCACCTTAGAAACTTAATTATCTTTCAAAAATTTCCTATAAATTGCGGGGGGCGGCGCGGCGCAGCGCTCCTATTTAGCATTAATCTGTTCATCCCATGAGCATGTGCAGTGTTTGACAATTTCTCATCACTTTCAGCTTTCTTCCTCTGCTTTGACCTCCATGTTACCAGTCCTCATATACCATTAACACTAATGCCATACATGAGTTTTAAAAATGGAGGGTAGGTTGAATTGACACAATCGCATACCTTTTATTATTTGTTTCTAATGATTGACTTATTTACAGCTGACTTTTATGTGGTTACTTCTTTCTGCTTCAGGTTTACACATGAATTAAATACAAGAGGTTTCATGATATGTCACACAATTAATGGGCTTGAATCATTTTCCACTCAGCAAAGGGAGAAAGGTTCATTTGAAACATTTATAGCTAATTTGCTAGCATTTAGTGGCCCTGCATTGTATGATGCATTGACTCTTCAATGAAAACCCACATTATCACTTTTAATATCTATAGGTACTATGAAGTTCGTTGCAAGTTTGCTTTGAGTATACAGAGTTCTTACATATGGCACATGAAATATGTTTATTGCTGTGAAGTCCCCCCCCCCCCCATTGACACTGCTGATGCCCTAGAAACCTCACATTTATTCACTTAACAGACACTTTTCTCCAAAGCGACTTACAATGGATACTGTGTAGAGTTACTAGCCCACACACCTGAGTCACCAAGGTGACTTACACTGCTAGATACACTACTTACAATGGGTCACTCATCCAAACATCAGTGAAACACACTCTTTCTGTGTCACTCCCACACTATGGGGGAAACCTGAACAGCATGTCTTTGGACTGTGGGAGGAAACTCCATGCAGACACAGGAAGAACATGCAGACTGAGCAGGGATCGAACCCACATTCTCTCACACCACCCAGGGGCTATGAGACAGCAGCACTACTTGCTGTGCCACCCATTTTCTAAGGAACAAGTGTTGTGCCTCTATATATATAAATATATACCTGCATGTGTGTAGTTGGGTGGGGTTTTTTTTTTTTTTTTTGGGATTAAGTCTGGTTTAGGTGATGGGATATTCAGACTGAACTTGATGGTTGTAATATGCCATTTTAAAATCTACATCTTACTTGAGTAAAGGCTGTTAAGAGTTATCACTTCATATGTAAGGCCCTGTTCCTCAAATGGTTAAAATTCCAGCCAGATTTCCATATGATGATTCCAAACAAGTCTTTATATTTAGTCAAAGCAGGGGATGGTTGGCGTGTAATCATTTGCTCTTATTTACTAGTCTTCATTACATTATACATATCTTTTGTATTTGTTTCCTTTTACTTATTACTTTGAACTGTAATGTTACTTTGAACTGTTTTCTGTAGAGAGCTATGGAATACAAAGCACCTCTGTAACTGTCATTTTCCACAGATTCAAGAATAGGATACTAAAAGGCATGGCTTTTTGTTCTGAGAACATACTGATGAGTATTTTTCAGACTATTAGGAGATGTTAGAGACATACTGAGGGGATAGCTGCAAGCACACAGGAGACACATAGTTGCATTTAAATTGAGCACAGCTGTACATCTTTTTCAAATCCGTATGTTAATAATTAACTAATTACCTGTAATTGTCTGAAAAAGTACAAAAGTTACTAATAGTATTTTACACTAGTAAAAATCTGGCACTTTTTTTTTAATAAATTCTTTTCCTTGTTATAGATGAAGCTGCCAAGCTCAGTGGGGCAGAAAAAGATTAAAGCTATTGAGCAGATGCTGATGGAGCTGGGTGTGGGTAAGTGCACTTTACTGAACCACTGAAACTAGGGAGGCCCATCAGTTTTGTGTGAGCACTAATATATAAATGCATGAAAAATGAAAGGAAACGGGTCTATACAGATTAGAAGCAAAAATTCATAGAATTTAACTAAATAATTTAATTCTTTGGCTTGTAAAAGATCAATATTGTTAAAGAGCCCTGTGCACATCTTCTTTTCAGATGTTTATGACTTTGACTTGATTTATTTAGAACTGAACGTATTTATGGGAAACGTTTAGCGGCGTTATTCAGCAGATTGTCACACTTTCAAAGAGGCTGAAGTGTCAGTTGTAACTTTTAAAAATAACTGAGGTTGTTGAATTTTTTTTTGTAAATAAAATTATCGCCTTTTATGATTTTACATGTGTAACATATGTCTTGCATGGCTTTTGATGAAGCAGATGTGGCTTTTGAAGCTCTTGGCCTTTCCCGTCTGTTCATTTTTGTTTCCCAGATCTGAGCCCCATGCCAACGGAGGAGATTGTGCAGCGGTTCAACGAGCTGCGCAGCGACCTTGTGCTTGTGTACGAGTTGAAGCAGGCTCACAGTAACTGCGAGTATGAGCAACAGATGCTGCGGCACCGTTACGAGGCACTACTGAAAGCAGGTGGAGATGGGACCCACCTGGATGAGGGCTTTGGCACTGAAGGACAAGACATCATCAAAGCTGAGGACGTGAAGGGGGAAGCCAAGGAGCAGGTCATAGATGTAGTGGGAGCTCCACTCACTCCTAACTCTGTAAGTGGAACATTTGTCTTTTTGGCACACAAGACTATGTATATGACACTGTCCTATCTGCTACTTTCAGTAGCTCTTCACACTTATGTAATAGTTTCTAACCATATCTTATACATTGAGGGGAACTTTTACTGTTCTTCAGTCAGCACTGTTTCTTGTCCTTCTGCACAGATGCCTCCAGCTTAAGACAATTCCAATCATATCTTTGCCAGAAGAAGGAACTTAATTTAAGAAAATAAAAATGTCTTATCCAATTTTGAGAACTGAATCATTCTTGAAGTTAACAATGGATGCCCTACAGAATTGATTTAAATAATGCAAACTTTTCAATGGGAGGCAAGGTTAATGATTTTTTGAGAATCTACACATCGTGTAGGAACATTTTTGAATAAACTGTTTTATCTGCCAAAGGTTCCATTTCAACATTTCTCTGGGTTTTTAGCCAGCAGCATTCCAGTGTTTGCTCCTTTGAAATTATTTGAAAAAACATGTTTGTGTTTTTAAATGGTATGTACAAATCTTATGCCAAAATGTTGAAAATGTGGTCCTTAGGGAAACCATTAGCCAGCCATTTGGAATGCGAGCAGATGTCAATACTCTATCTAAAAAGACGTCCTGTTATTGTACTACATTTGGAGTACAGGTGGTCCCTGATTTGCGATGGGGTTGCATTCCGCCAAACCCATCAGAAGTCAAAAATATCGTAAGCCGAAAATGCATTTAATACACCTAATGCACACCTCTGCATGACAGCATGGGAGATGCGGATTGCTGCCACAGCACATCAGCGCAAGAGAGTACACACATTGTCTGAAACCGCTTGTCCCAAGCGGGGCCGCGGCAAACTGGAGGGGGATGGGACAAACAGCCTAGATGGGACGCCAGTCTGTCACAAGGCACCCCAAGCAGGACTTGAATTCCAGACCCACCAGAGAGCAGGACCCGGTCAAACCCGCTACATCACCGCTCGAGAGAGTATCGCGCTGTATATCACTTGCCCGGGAAAATAATCAAAATTCGAAGTATGGTTTCTACTGAATGTCTATTGCCAGGTCATTGTAAAGTCGAACCATCGTAAATCGGGGACCACCAGTACTATGAAAACTCAGAAGAACGTATAAATCCCTGGGCTGCACATCAGCCAAATTCTGTGCAGATTCGACAATGGGTGGCACTTTTGAAGCTTTGACTTTTGTGTGCTGCAGCACTGAAGTTATAGCATCACTTGGTCCTTTGGGCTTTTCTAATGCTGCTGAAACTCATCAAAATTTCACACGGTTTTCTAAAATAAGCATTTAAAAATCTCTTATAGGTTTCCAAGCATTGCATTTGCCTTTATGAATGTCTGAGTCTTATAAGCATTCATAATATTACAATTTTATTTACTGGAATACTGATTCCTTTTTATACTGTTACATAATTCTTTACAATATATGTTTAGCCTCAAATACTTTTAATATAATATGGGCAAATGCACAGCAAACACAACTTATTTTTAAAAACTTTTTTCAGGCATTGTATTTAACTAATAAGATTTTAAATTTATTGAAACCAGCAAATATCTTAATGGTAAAGGGATCAGCTTTGTTTCCAGAAGGTTTCAGGTTAATTTATTACCAGGTTTCTTCTGCAGTGTTCTTGATAAAGCCATAACCTGAAAACAATGTAAAATATTCAGCCATTACAGCCATACAGATTGATCAAATGTCTTGGTTGTTTGCCCAAAAGCATTTTGTAAGCACATGATAATTACATTTCCTGTACGTTGCAAAAGGTTACAAAAACATATTTCCCCTTTAATACAATAGGATTATTATTCAGTGTAATGGCACATTTCCCTGGTTAGTGGAAAGTACAGTATTTTTTTTTTTCCCCCCTCCACTGACTTCAGTGTGTTTCACTTTGCAAAGCACAGCTACACTGTTTCTTCCATAACAAAACTTCATATCACATTTAACAGTATCAATCAGTGACAGCCATTGATCGTGGTAAATGGTTTATGAAGATGAAAGCACAAATAGACTTGTGTACATTTGTTGGCCTAACGTGTACTTGGCAGTTTTGGTAGAGTAGGGTCTAATTTAGGTTTCATAGGAAACTGATTTTGACACCCCCACCCAAAAAAGAAGTCATATTACCTCTTGGAACTGAACCTGACAACTTCCTTGATAGATTTGTCTGGCTCCCAAGTATAGGCTGAGTACTAGTTTTCACTGCCACATTTCATCAAATCCCTTTGTAATTTCCCTAGAAATAGAGGCAGCAGGTGGTGTGGTAGTTAGAGCTGCCACTTTTGGACTTGAAAGTCCAAGGTTTGAATCCCACCTTGTGCTATTGTATCCTTGACCAAGGTAGTTATATACTGAATTAATACAGCAAAAATTTCCTAGCTGTATAAATATGTAAATCAATGTTAGTCACTTTGGAGAAAACTGTCAAATAAATGTAAATATAAATGTTAAGCATCCTAAAAGGACACTGAAGAAAAATAAAACAGTTCTGACAACTTTCACCCTCTCATGACTATAACTCTTTAATAAAAATACCAGTGAAAACAGTTGGGTGCCAGTAGGATGTTAGCTGTTTTGTTCAGGTAATGAAGGTCTGCTGAAGTGCACAGCACTTGCTTGTAATCCAGAGAGACATGGACTCTGTGGGAGAACACCTTGAGAGCCACAGCCTCAAATATCAGGGGGAAAACATGCAGTTTCAGTACTTTGGAGGGACCCAGGGATTCACCAGTAGATAACTGTGGTGGTTGCTGTGGTAATGCAGACAAAGCTCTAGGCCATGACGGTGAAATTAGAGCCAAGGCCTCCAAAATCCTTCAGGTCTACAAAAGTCCATTGAGGGGGTGTGGGAAGGAGGTCCTGGGGAAGACCCAGTATGTGCGTGTGCACACACACGAAAAGAGCTTTAGTGACATTGTTTTGTTAGTAGCTATGCCTTAATTTTTTTCTGTATCTTGTGTCAATACTGTGTTTGCACAAATACCTATAAATAAAATAGCTTTCACTATCGCACAAAAAAACCCCTCATTAATGACATCTCCCTTGTCACCGTGAAAAAATATCACTGTAACAAGTTCGATCAGTCATTTTACATCAGTCATTACTGCTCATTTGATGAACACCATGGGAGCAAGTGATATGTTTAGCAGATGCTCTTGTTCTGTTTCATTCCATGACTTAGAAGTTAAATTTTGATTTCCTGGGTTTTTGCACTAAATGGGAACGTAATGTGCTAGTCAGCAGTTGGGCTCTATAATTTAGTGAAAAATATATAATTTTATATAATATACGCTTACCTATAAAATAGATGCTTATGATTTACCAACAGCAAAAATTACTCAATGACATAAATTAGAAGAGAAATTCCAAAAATATGACATGGTGGATCTTATAGACACAATAATTTACAATAACAAATTAATGAAAAATTTAACATGAACAAATTAACTGATAACTTGAAGCAGCAGGTTGGTTAGTGGCTAGATTTTCTGCCTTGCACTCGAAAGATTCAGGTCTGAATCCTGCTTCCTGCTGTAGTACTCTTGATCAAGGTACTTAACCTGAAGTGATCCTTTAAAAATTTACCCTGCTGTATAAATACGTAGTTTAAGTAATGTATAAGTAGCTTTGCAATTTAGGTTGGCTTGGAGCTATAGAAATAAATGTAATATATATGAGCATCAGCTAAATAAATAAATGTAAAATGTTATTCTTAAAACCTTACGCATAATGAATGATTTATATAAGGTTATATAATGAACTGTTATGTAAATTGTGTTACACTGGTAATAAAAAGGCAACAAATGGGCAATGCAAAATTTAATAAAAATATCTTGTATAATACTCATTGTGAGGTGGTTGTCATGTTTTCTGCAAAGAAATATATTTGTCTAAATATTTATATAAAGTGTTAAGGAATGGGGGCGCAGTGGGTTGGACCGGGTCCTGCTCTCCAGTGGGTCTGGGGTTCGAGTCCCGCTTGGGGTGCCTTGCAAGTCCCGTCCTGGGTGTGTCCCCTCCCTCTCCGGCCTTACGCCCTCCGGTTTCCCGCGACCCCATATGGGACAAGCGGTTCTGAATATGTGTGTGTGTGTTAAGGAATGTGTATTCATCTCCATTTCATATAGTATGTCTTGTTTACAGCATATTTCATTAGAGGCGGCCCCAATTTAGGATGTTCCATATTTGTGACTGCCTCAATACAGGAGTCCCCCTTCCCCTGTATATTCAGGACCCATTTTCACTCGAAATCCAAAAGATGCAATGTTTCAGCTCACAGCTTGTTTTACAAAATACAAGAAAATTATATTTTTCCATTTTATATTAATCAAATTTTTAAAATCATTTGCTGTTATTGGCTGTATATTTATGCTTTTTGAGTAGAATGTTCCATTATTTCTCATCTAAAAAGTAGCCTGGTTGTTTCATTAGAAAATGCACTAGTACATTTGTTTGTCACGTAACAGATCCCCCGTACTACATTTGTGGAAACATTGTATTTCTCCATGTCCCTCTCCCCCCCCCCAAGGGGTCTCCACCTTCAATTGATTCTTGTGTTTCTTTTCCAGAGGAAGCGAAGGGAGTCGGTTTCCAGTTCCTCTTCGCTCAAAAAGGCCAAGAAGCTCTGATGTGGACTGTGATATACTCCTCGGGATGGGTTTGGGTGTGAACGGAGCGAGCACATTAGCTGCCTCTTCTGTGCAGCTAAGGATACTGTGCCACAGTCATGCCCCTCCACTGCCATGTTGATCCATATCTAGAATCCCCCTTGACATGTGTTCCAGTCCCTGGTATCTGTCATCCACCCTCTGCTGCCAGATGCCTTCACTAGAGTACAAACACCTTATCCTCATTTCTCCACCTTTCCCTTGCATTGTTCAAACAGATTCCTGTCAGCACTTCTCATGGGTTTCACAGTACTGAAGGCACACGTGCTGAGTGTGTTCAGCTGTACATTTGCAGCAAGTTTATGAGTGCCTTGTTTACCCTCCCCTTGTGAAACAGTAACTTGACAATATTACACTCTTCCATTCTGTCCAGGGCATGCAGAATACCTCCTCATCAAGATAGTTTTCCACAAAGCAATCTAGACAGCAGCAGGCTCCATCCTGCTATTCCAGGTCTCCATGGATCCCTGCCAGGTCATTCTGACCCGCCTGTACCAGTAGTAGGGTTTTTTTTTTTTTTCTTATTCTTCTTCATTCTTGTTTTTTAAATTGTCAAAAATCATTAACATTTAATAAACAATAGTTTTTTCCAAACTTCTGTGATATGCCTCTTGTTTTTGCTGGAGGACCTTGTACATGGTAAAGCTGCTCATGTGCAACATGATCCTTAACCACATCAGTATAACAGGACTGTTTAGCTGTGTGGATATGCCTGTAGACAATTGTTTTGATAGCTTTCCCTCAAAATCTTTCCTATATGTTACAGGTCTTTTGGTGAAGTAGTTCAATATAGATGAAGGGAAAGGATATTGTTTGGCATGTATATCGGTCATGAGTCATGTTCTTTACCAGTACAGTGCTCTACAGTGTCCCCCTCCCCCTCCAGCCTGTTGCCCTGCATTAGGCTCTAGCTCCCTGCAACCTCATATAGGACAAGCAGTTTCAAATGGTGTGTATGTATTTTTCATTTGTATTTGATCTTATCATTGCAATGAGACCAACCTTACCTCAGTCATGGTTTTGAAATTGAGGATTCTTTTTGTAAATTACAGATTTGAAAACCCACACACATTGTCTGAAACTGCTTGTTCCAAGCAGGGTCGGGGCAAGCCAGAGCCTAACCCAGTGACACAGGGTGCAAAGCTGGAGAGGGAGAGGACACACCCAGGACAGGACACCAGTCCATTGCAAGGCACCCCAAGCAGGACTCAAACCCCAGACCCACCGGAGAGCAGGACCCGGTCAAACCCACTGCGCCACTACACCTCCTGATTTGAAAACCATTGTGTTAATTATTGTATTTGGAATAGGGAATTTGGAAGTTTATATGGTCATAGACATTTCATTCTGGGTTTGGTGCACTGAAATTTCCAGATTACTGAGGCCAATCCTTGAAATCTGGATGAGTGAGTGTCCATATACAGTCTCTACATTGGGAGACATGCATAACTTCATTGGGGGGTTAATAATTTCCCAAACCAATGCAGACCATACACGTTCTGCAGGATTGGCATTTGATTCCCACCAAGCAGCATGATGGTCTACATTGTTTGGCAAGAAGGTTGCTCCTTAGTTCTGACCGCCTCTTGCTATAGCAACACATAATCCCTGTTCTTAGACCCCAGCTATAATGCATCTAGTTGAAATGGATCCTACTGCAACAATATATATATATATATACTTTTTTACATTATAAAAAATTCTTTTTATTTGAAAGGTGCTTTTGTTTTGCTTTAATTTGATGGGGTATACAGGTATACATCTCTGTTTTTAATGTGTCGCTGTCTTCTGTTAGTATTAGCCTTCCATTCCCTGGGCTGTAACGGTACATGTCATTTATCCTACAAATTTACTCCATGTGTACAAGCTTTAAACATTATTTTAAAGTAACCACATTTTCATTTATACAGCAGCAGGCTGGTCGTTGTAAGAGTTATTAGGTTAGAATTCCAGATTTTAAAAGAATAAAGTCAGTTTGTCTTTTTTCAGCTAAAAGTTCATTTTCAATTATACTATGAAAACTTTAATGAAGACAATTCATTTGTTATAATACAATAAAAATAGCAGTAAAATTACTATATGCCATAATGGACACGTACATTCTCAACATTGAGCCATTTACGTAGCTATGAGTAAAATATGGAGGAGGGCAGGAATCGCAGTAGCACGACGGAACAAGAAATAAGACGGGGAAAGGTTTTATGTTACAACGCGAAGCGGAAGTAAGGGGGAATTATTTCATGTTACACACGGACTTTCACGTGTTTGTGAAGTATTTTTTTTTTCCGGTGTTAAGCGGGTCTGACTTATTATATCGGTTCTGCATTAGATAAAGGGCGTTCACTGGGATAATTGATTATTTTTTTGCCTTGTTTTTGTACAGTTGCTTCATTTTCAGGACGTGGATAGGAACTTTTGTTCAGTCAGCGTAGTTACTACTAGTGCGCGTACACGTCGTGGATGGAGCACATACTCATGCCCTCACCGGCACCCGCAGTCAGTCAGTGGCATCACAAATGAATACGTTCACTTAAATTATAAATTATGTGTGGTGATCAATGAGAGAAGGTAAAATCGGACAGTGCAGATTTTTTTGTCAGATTTTCAGATGAATACACGGCGGCGTGTCGTGTCTGTCTCAGTTTGAAAATACTTCTTGTGCCGGCTGATGATTTGGTGTGAATCTCTGACTATTTTGGCTGAATCTACAGTCTGAGTCTGTGTTAACCTCTAGTCTTCTGGAAGAAATTACTGCTAGTAAGTACAGCCGTAATCTAGTCAAACGAAGATGATCTTCAAGATCATAATCTGTGAAAACATTCTTAGTAATGCTAGTACACAGCACCTTTTAGTTTAACAGCATACAGATGTGATTTGCTGAGTGAAAAACATGGGCAGTGATCTTATGAACTTTATTTCCTAATGTGATTAATATGTCAGCCAAACTATCAAAATTTCTTCTTAAAAGCCTTATAAAAGAAAGTCAAAATGCATTGAGAAAGGCTGCAAAAGGCAGATAAAACTACATCAAAAAAGTATGAAATTGATTCAATGATTGAAACAAATGTTAGAAATATATATTTTTTTCTGTTTAGGAACTGAATGCATTTTCCTTAAAAGGAATAATCATGCTGATTTAATCCCTTTGCGACAAGAGGGTTTCACAGAACATGGTTATGTGAGCAATGCCATGGGTGTGTTTTCACAAATACGTGATCATAACCGTAGCTCCAAGAGGTATAAGGGCTGGAGAAAAGACATGGTTTCGTAATTTCACATGTAAGGACCGGAAAACCCCAGAAAAAATAAAGCAAAATTTATTTAAAAGGGGGAAAAAAAATTATAATTGGTTTAGAGTTCAGTCTGTTAATCATGTGCTACTTTATTTTATTTTTAATACATGACATTTCTGCCATCTGAATAGGAGTTAGTATGACGAGTGGATTCAGCACCGATGGTTCTCTGGCCATTCATCATCGCCTTGATGTTGGAACAGTAGGGAAGACTCCGACCGAAAGGCTTGAAGAGTTCTATCAGATTAAGGAGACACGTGACTTCATCAACAATAATAATTTCCATCTAGTAAGTCTATACCATCAGGGGATTAAAGGTTTATGCCATTTCATCATTGATGTGGGTGTGCGCGGTGTTGATTACATGTACGTCATTAATTTATTAATAATAGATTTTTTGTCTTTAAACGTCATTGTGAAAAGCATTGGCGTATGTCTGGTTACGGAAGTGCACTTGTTTCTCGTTGTAAGTTTATTTTTATTGCCTGGTTTTTTTTTTTTTTTTTTTGCGCATATATTCTGCGATGAAATTAACGAATGTTGAAAATTTCGTTTTAGCACTTCTGTTCCGAATATGTCATTAGTGCTCGAGAGAGATTTGTAGGTTTGCATACGTCTAGACGTTGTGGGCTCTAGTTTTATAGTGGAATATCTCATGTGTAGAATGGTAAAGGTTTACACTAGTTTGACAAGGTGGTGTGAATGACACCGCCACTGTAACACAAGACTTCTGTTGCTTTGCTGTCACTGATTATGATTAAGGTACTGATAAATGAATGATAAATTAAATGAATATGATGAATGTTGCTATGCTCACCGACCAAGTCGGACACACACGCTTACCAGACACGTTCTGCCGCTGTAACTCACCATCGGTGTGTGTGATTACCAATGACAGAATGTGTCTGGTAAGTGTGTGTGTCCAACTTGGTCAGTGAGCATGGCAGCATTTTTCCTTTACAGCTGGGTTCATGGTTATACTGTGAATTCTGCATGTTGTTATGTTTCCATTCACTAAACCTCATCAAATTTGTTGTCCCAAAGACTGTTTTGCTGCCTCTCCTTTTGACCCTTGATTTCTTGGGGTTTTACTAGAATGCAGCTTTTACTGTATGTCAGACTGGCAACATACAGTAAAAGCTGCATTGTGTGTCTTGAGTACACCTGTTGTAAAAGGATGGTGCAGTAGTGCAGGGCTGAAAACACACTGTCCCACGTGCACTTCTCACTCAAACAACACCCTGGAGGTCAATTTAAGAGCGAACAACCAAGTTTTATCCCGTGTGTCCTTTGCCTGGTAGGTGGCGCTGCAGTTCCCAGACAACCTGCTGGTCGATTCCCTTCCAGTAGCGTCAAAACTCGAGAATGGAACTGGTGCAAAATTATACATCTTGGGAGACACTTCCTATGGCAGGTAGACTTGCCTACTTACGCTTGCTGTGTTGCGGTTTCCAAATTCCAGTGTTATCAACGTTTGATTGTTTGCCTCCTTAAAAGCATGTGTGGCATGGACAGTGTAGGGGGTCTGCTGTCTGAGAGAGATGCTGCACTGTCGGTTAAAATATGACAGGAAAGGATCCATCGTGGTGGACGGAAGATACTTGTGCATCTGCGCCTTCAGCACTCTGGACCAGATGCTGGCCACCTCAGGTATCATCACATTATTATTATTATTGGGCAGACAGAATGGGACACCAGATAGCGCTGTAGCCCCACAGGGTCTAGATGGTGATAGATAACACACGTTTGAACCCAGCTCAGTCTATGCGTGAATTTGCATGGCGTTCCAGTTTTTGTGTGGGTTTCCTGTGGGTGCTCTGGTTTCCTCCCACAGTCCAAAAGACATGAATTTGGGACTGTCACAGTGGCAGCCTGAGTGAAATTTGCCACAGTGATTAATAAAGAAATTAAGATTATTATTGATCCATGATGCAATGCTGCTGGAATTTTGTTTTTCTTTAGATTATAGTATTTTTTATTATAATGTCAAGTCTCAGCCATAACTAAATGCAGTGAGTTATGGCAGCTACACAACAGAAGCTCTTAATAAGATTGGTTTAATGTTCAGGGGAAACTCAAGTTTAATTTGCTCAGTAAGCCAATGATAATTTTTCTGGTAAAGTACCAGATTTTGTGGTAGATATTTAAAAAAACTGGTGACTGCAGGATACTGAAAATAGCCATTTTTAAAAAGCAGATGTTTTCTCTTTTAAAAACTGAATAAAACAGCTACCTTACTGAGAATGTCCTTGATGCTCTTGTGAAATGTTTTATTAAAATAGGTAGTCTATTTTGACTAACCTGTTCATTTTGTTGTTATATTTCAGTACTTGATAACGTCTCTCTTTCAGTGGTGTTTACTAATGGGTGAAAACAGTGTCCTCCTAAAGTGTTACATTGACCACCCCAATACTTGCTAAGGTGATGTGGGAATGTTTATAAAAATTATCTAAAGGTCAATACCTTAAAGAATGTTGTAAACAAGCTAAACTTTGGTTTAATGGACCACCATGCGTGTATTGATTTTATTGTTGAAACTCTGTAAGTTGGCAGGTGAAACAATGTACTCTTCATGAGCGCTGTTCACTGTGAAATTTTCACTGTTCATGCACCGTTCCAGTAATCACTGCTGATTTAATTTTATTGTCTTGTTACTATTTAGAAATTTAGTGATTACTTACTGTTCTGATGTTGCTGAGAAAAGCTGCAGAGTTCTCTGCTCCCCTTTCAGCTGCTGTGTGGATGAGGTTGCAGCGGAGCATGCCGGGGCCCAGTGCGTGGTGCATTATGGAAGTGCGTGCCTCAGTCCCTCGAGGAGACTTCCCCTCATGTATGTATTTGGAAAGAAGACCATTGACCTTCAGAAGTGCGCCGCGGCCTTTCGGCAATTCTACCCCGATCACAAGAGCCATGTGGTCATCCTGTATGATGTCACCTATTCGCACGTCATAGGTAAAGTTCATAACAGGTTTATTTTTTCACTGCTGATGCCATTTGAAAAAGTAAATAATAAGGAAATATCCTGTTCAGTTCAGAGCTAGTATGTCTGTCAGGTGAAGAAATCAAAGTAATTTTTACCACATACTGTGATGGTAAGTTGTCAAAGATGATCAGTTGCAATGTTTTTTTTTTTTTTGTGTTTTGCATCATATGCACACACTGAACCAATAAGAGCCTTCAACTCAGTTACTGCCGCATGTGTTTCATTTTCACGTACAAAATCACGAAGAGGAGGAATTGATATTATGAATGCAGATTTAGGCTCTGGCTCCTTACACCAAATTAATATAAAGAGCTGATTTACTATTATTTGTTTCTTAAGGAATTGTTATTTCTTAATTGTTACGGAATTATTGAGCTGATTCCGACTCATAGTAATCACCTGTATGGTTTCCAAGACTGATTTTACCGGTGCCTTTTTCTATCCTTGTCTGGGGAGTGTAAGCACTGGGAGAAACATACAAACCCTGCACACCCCAAGCTGGACTCAAACCCCACACCACTGAGCAGCTCAATAGCTGTGAGCCACCAGCTTTACCTGCTGTTCCACCATATCCCCCTTCTTACTAACTTTAATATAAGTCTCAAAATGTGTTTCGAATTGGCCGAGTGACTTTTTCTAAAATATTTGGAATAGCTTATTTGAGTATGGATGCATACTGCTGTGGAAATGCACATTAGTGCTTCCCAGTTGTTTGTTGCTGTAAGGACACATTCAGAAAAGTAACTGATGGTTTGTTTTTCTTGTTTGTCTTTCTCTAGATGATTTCCTCATCCTCCTGCAACCCCAGTATGAAAATGTGGTGGCCTCTACCCTGCATGTGGATGGAGTGCTCTGCAAAAGTCAGGGACAGATCCTTAGGCAAAACGAAGATGGATATATAGACAATCAGAAAGGCCTTTACGGAGATCGATTTGTCAATAAATTTGGACGACAGTTTGTCTTAAACGAAGGATGCAGTATTGATCACCACAGTATGTTCTTCATTGGAAAGGAGGGCGCAACTTTAACGAATTTTATGATGACCTGGAACAAGTGCTCCTTCTGCTCATTTGACCCAGAGACAGGTGCAGGGAGGGTTGAGACAGTCAATGTCAACAAGGCTCTGATGAAGAGATACTACTTGGTAGAGAGGGCGAAAGATGCGGCCGTGGTGGGCATCCTGGTAGGTACACTTGGGGTTGCTAACTACCTAGCCATCATCGAACAGCTGAAGGAGCTCATTCGTCAGGCTGGAAAGAAGAGCTACATGTTTGCCATGGGCAAGTTGAACGTTCCCAAGCTGGCCAACTTTCTAGAGATTGACGTCTATGTGCTGGTGGCATGTCCAGAGAACTCCCTGCTGGACTCCAGTGACTTCTACCGGCCTGTGGTGACACCCTTCGAAATGGAGCTGGCCTGTAACAGGAGCCGCAAGTGGACCGGTGGGTTCGTCACTGACTTCCAAGATCTGCTGCCAGGTACTTGTGGCTCTGTTTTCCTGCTATTTTCGGTTACATCTTGCACTTGGAGAGAAATTTAGCCATGTGTGTAGCTTTCAGATTGTGATTTTCAGCAGCTAGTTTTCTCCATTTAAATATTAACCCCTTAGCACCCCGCAACCTATTTATAGAACAGTGTCTTTAAATAATTTTTATACGATCTTGAGGAGGGGTGATGACATCTGTTACATCAACATGTTGGGTTGTCATTCAGTGCTTGTCTTCAGAGTGAGTTTTAGCTTAGCTTTCAGTGCTTAAAGTTGTGCAAATTTTTCATCTCAATTCCACACTTTTTTTAAATTAAGGAGTTTTTTTTTTCTTTTCTTTTATGTTTATTTCTTATAATTGTATATGTTGGAATTAATGCAGTTTTTTAAATTTTGTATGATGGCAATTCTATCAAAAATACCAATGGATGTTGGGGAAGGAAACGTTTTTTTCCTGCCTTTGCTTCTGTTGAGTAGTGACGAATGTTTTGTCAGACCACTTTGAAGAAAATAACCTGACAAGTACACAAAACTGTTATGTATTATCTGCATTAAAAGCAAATAGAGGAGGATGTACTTGTACTAGATAGGTAACAAATATAATAAAAGTATTTTACCCTAGATTTTTTACTTTTTAATCATTTGTATAATGTACTTTCATCATAAAAATATTGTCTGGACACAGTGTCCTAAATATAGAAAATTTTTTTTAAACTTTAGATCCCACAGAAATATTATTGTGTATCTTACACAAACAGAAAATAAATCATATGTATGAATGTAATCAAAAAAAATTAATGAGCACTGATAAGTATTTCCCCCAAGGGAGCAAATGGTTCTTTTTAAAACTGTTGTGACCTTCAGCAGGTGATAGACTGTGGCATGTGGCTGTTACCTGAAATCTTTTCTGTTTTCATAAATTCCCAGTGCTTCTTATCCTCTTTCAATATGGGGAAAACACTTAAAATTTATAAAGCAAATACTTGCTGTTTTGCAGCGATAGATAATGCCTCAAATGTTTAGCATTGCAAAATGTTGCAGGAGGCTGCAGTTATATGGAGTGTCCTGAAGCGAACGGCGAGGGAGAGGAAGAGGTCGACATGTCCCTCATCACTGGAGCTACACGGCCTACACGTCCGTCTTCAGTGGACCAAGCGGACACTACCTCTCACCTTTCTCTGGTCCATGAAAACCGAAGTATTATAGTGGCGCAAACACACACTGCAGGTTTGGAAAATGGACTTCTTCTCATTAAAAATTTCAACATATTTATGTTGCTTTTATGATTTTGTTTAGCTTGCAAGTTGAGATGCTGTCCTTTGATGGTATGAGTACATACATTTAAGGTTCATATGGAATAATGTTGACGGGTGCTGAAATTGACCGTTTATAAATTATATCGCCAAATTGCTAAATATGGACAGTAAAACTCACTGTCACTAGGTCTGGAATAATCTAACATTTGGGGAAGGAAGGTGTTAATGGCAGTACCTCTTGACACAAGTTGGCATAATATGGATTCAGCAGTGGCTTGTTGACTGCGTACCAGTACGTACGTAGCCAGACACAGGAAATCTTGGAAAAATTACAGATGTCAGCAAAATCCTTGTTAAACACTCATGCTCATACTCAGCCACTCACTCGCTGTCCGTGTCATTGATAGTCCAAGACAGGATGGCGACAGTCCAGAGCCTGTCCCAGAAACATAGGGTGCTAAGATGAGCAGGCTACACACCCTGGATGGGATGCCCGTCTATCACAGGGTAGCTGCACACACTATAAAAATTCCATTGGTGAGAGAATTTTCCTGCTGCTAAAAAAAAAAAAAATGCAAACGTTGTTTAGCTAAACACAGAAGCAGCTGCTCTCTTATGTTTCTTAGGGCCTCTGTGTGTGACCAAGGTGTGACCAAGCTGTTCCTTCTTGCGGTGCAGGCTCGTTCCTATTGAGCCGCTCTTGGCAGGGGCTGGAGCCGAAACTAGGGGAAACAGCAGTGACAAAAGCGGTGGAAGGAAGGAGAGGGATTGCCATCGCCTATGAAGAGGAACAAAAGAGCTGAAGTCAGAAAGTTCCGACAACTGGAAGAGTGATGTCCGTGTGTCCAGCTGGAACAGTGTACAGTGTACAGCAGTGTTGCTCAATGTCAGGCAAAGATTATGTGGCACAATGAGAAATTATAAAACTATCTTTGTTGATTCTCAGAAAGGAACTGGTGATTTTGAGCTCATTTACTTATAATTTTAAAAAATGAATTTAAGAATATCTACTTAAAGAGCTGTACTGTTTTGCAAAGTAATGGAATGAGTTGTATTAAGCTGAAAGAATCTTGTGAATCTGTTCATATTTCCTGCTGTAAGTAGTGAAATATATAGGGCACAAGTCTTGAAGTGGCATATCTCAGCAGTCATTTGTTTTAGTGAAATTGCTTATAACCTTGAATTTGCCTTTGCATGAACAAGAGTGAAAAAGCTCCACCACCACAAGTGGCTTGTTTGGGTAGGATTGTGTGATTCTGACCTGCATAACCCTGTGTTTTAGGACATGGATCGGTCACTGTGGCGTCCCAGGACTGGGCGCAGGTGGACGTTATGGAAGCTTTTACAAACACAACAGGAATATGTAAACATGTTAAACTATTTATTTACTTTTCCTTTTTTAGCAGTTTTTTGTATGACTTTAACCTTACAGTGTTTCATTGTTAAAAATGCAGACTGAGGAGCTCCTGTAGAAATGTTGGCCCGCTGAGAGTGGAACTGGGTACGAGCAAGGCTGTATGGAGGGGAGGCATTGTAGACATAAAGAGAAGGAATACACCAGTCCCGCAGAAAGCCTTTAGTCAGTGTGAATCCCTCAGCTTTACATTCATTTGTTTTTCTCTAAACTGACTCACAGCTACTTTGATTTACCCATTTATATAGCGGGGTAATTTTTCAATTCAGCATAAATGCCCTGCTCAAGAGTCCTACAGGTTTGAATCCCACCTCCAGCTGTAGTACTATTTCGCAGGGTGCTTACCTAAAATTGCCTAGCTGTATAAATGGGTACATAATTGTAAATAGCTTGTCACAATGCATCTTCTACCTTCATTCACTTAGCTGATGCTTTTCTCCAAAGCAACTTACAGTTATTTACCCATTTATACAGCTGGGTAATTTTACTGGAGCAATTTAGGGTAAGTACCTTGCTTAAGGGTACTACAGTCAGGGGGGGAGTGAATCTGCAACCCTTGGATCCAAAGGCAGCAGCTTTAACCACTACGCTACCAGCTGTTCCGCTTTTAAATGAATAAATGTGAGTCAAAGAAAATAAGCAGCGGTCAAGCAGCGACACCTGCGGTCGATTCCGGGAACACCGCATAAAAGAGATGCCCCGGAAGCAACTCGACGCGGCGCCTTGCAGATGTGCCACTGCAGCGATTTCCCCTCGGCCTTTCCGGTCTCGCGCTTCTGATTTTGTTCTCTGGTCTTTCCTGGGTTTCGCCCTTCGCCTGCATCCTGCAACGACGTTCGGCGATCGCTCGACCCCGGACAGTCCCCTCACAATTCTTGTGTTAAATCCCCTCAGTAAAGAAAACCGGAGCCCGTGTTCCGGACCGCACCGTGACAACTCTGATTTTGTCGTAAAATTTTCACATCCACAGCTAGAAAAATTGAGAAATACATGCAATGCTAAAAATTTTTTAAAAGTTACTGAAAATAAAGATTTATTTATAGATTTATTTAATGCTGATTGTTCATCCCATAAACTGCAAAGTTCATCATCTTGTTCAGGAGAAGTAACACCAGACTCTGCTGTCAGCACTTTATAAATAAATGTAATTCCATACTTCTGCTCTGTTCGGGTGTCTTTTACTGACACTTAAGAGCTTCCTGTGTAACTACCAGTCATGTTCTCTCCACAACAAAGAGGAAAAAGTGTAATTCAAAAAAATATATTTAAACTGGAAAACACTTGAAACTCAACTGTTAATAAAATGCGGAGCTGGAATAGCCCTCTTTGTATAGGTTAAGGGTTCGAATAGCCCTCTCTGTATAGGTTAAAGGTTCTGTAAAATTAGCAGACATAGCAATAATATATTAAAAATAACTCTCTAAAACATTTTATTAACGTCAGCCTATCCTTGAATTAAAAGTAGGTTAAAATATTACTGAAAAACACCTTTTCTTACTGTTATTAGAATCGGCAGACACAACCGGTAAAGTGAGGAAGCGAATTGAACTGAGGTGGTGCCACACTTCTTACTGACATCTATTGTCTCAACTGGTTCTATTTCACTCCTTTCTTCTTGCCACCTTTGCCTGCTTTCCCTGGTGTCTCTTCCTCTGCTTCCTTTCCCAGGGCAGCTTTGGCTCGTTTTTTTCCCAGAGGAGTTTTAGCATACCAGTTCTACGGAGAAAAAAAACAACATTCAACAGTGGCATCCTTGCAAAACTGTTTTACATTTGTTTTCTGTTATTTGGTCTCCAGATAATAGATTTTTCACATGTTTAGTGTATTATTATTAATACCACTTATTGTTCATCACTCTGGATTTTCGTGTTTCCAGCGTTATCACACTCAGTCTGGGCCGTAACGTTCAGTGCGCTCCAATAAACAGACCTCATCTGAGGTGTTGTTCCAAGTGGCTGTGCGGCAGAGACTGAGAGATGCATTGCATTGTTGGAACTACAAACCCATGGCCTCAGCTACAGTCTGGCTTGTGTTTTCAGTTTTTGTACTTGTATCATTTGGGTTTCACACACATCGACTGAAGCGGCTTGTCCCAAGCTGGGTTGCGGCAAACCGTAAGCTTACCCCGGCAACGCAGGGCGCAAGGCCGGAGGGGGAGGGGACGCACCCAGGGCGGGATGCCAGTCCATAGCAAGGCACCCCAAGCAGGACTCAAACCCCAGACCCACCAGAGAGCAGCTACAGGCCAAACCCGCTGCGACACTGTGCCCCCTCACCCCAGTTTCATTGTCTAATTCTTCATTTATTTATTATAGTACTGTATTCCTTAAAAATACCTCTAAAGTAGTTAGTTAGCTAACGTGGAAAAGAAGGCAAATCATCCTTAAGTGGCTCGTAGTTTGAAATACAAAGCTGGAAGTTAAAGCGTATGCAGTATAGTGAAAGACAAAGATTTTTCTCTTGTGTTTGGTTTGTCTAAAACTACAGGAGGTGGACAACACAACAGAGACATCTAAAAATATATTTATAGCAATGATCTAATGAGGAGTAGGTCTACCCTTTGCCTTCAGAACATCTCATTCTTAGAATGTTGTCATACAAATCCTGAACTGTGCATTGTGGGATATTGTTCCATTCTTCAAGAAGACAAGCCTCTATACAGAGAAATCATCAGACGTAATGAATCCCATGTCCATATTCGGACAGTTTTCAGAAATTAATAAGGACTGGTTAACGGGATAGGTGTACAATAGGTGTATTTTTGAAAAACATTTTACTTTAAAGGCTTCCTCTTCATCTTTGAAGATGGGATCCATCTTGGCCAGGGGGGCTATGAACTCGGCCGCGGTGAGGGGTCTCTTGGCCAGCTGCTGCTTGCGGGCCTCACTCAGGATTGTGCGGACTGCCTGTGCCATGTGACCCTGTGTGTAGCCATCGGATATCTTGGCCAGAGAACTGAGGTCCAAGGCGCTGGTCACCTGACCGCCATTCTTCTCAATTAGCTGTCTCCACATAACTGCACAAAACAAGTTGAAATAATGGTAAAACTGACTGTGCATTAGAACAAGCAGTAATCAATGACGAATGAACAAATTATGAATGTGTTGTAGTCATCATTCTCCATTTACACAGTTTTGATCAAATTAAAATGTGTGTTTGTTATATATAGAAGAAACAATGGAGAAACATCAATAATGGAATATGTGTAAAACAAAATAGGCAATTAAGAGTAAGTGAACAGTTTGTGGATGGTGACACTAACTATGGGTGGTCCTTGAATTATGAGAGGGTTCCATTCTGATGGCCTTGTCATAAGTCAATCATCATAATTCACAAAGCCCCTAATATTTATGATATAAACTAGGGACACATAAAGAACTGGCATAAATGAAGGCTATGCTCTACAACAGGATAACTTTTATCTGCTATTTTCATAAAATATTCATGTTAAAATAATAATAATGCAACATAATAATATAAATACAGTATCATACTATATTTTCATGTTGTACTATTATTTTCACTTCCATTTCTTTCACTTTTTCATTTTCTACACCACCAGAATACTAACATTTTCCCTTACTAGCCATTGCAAAGAAGGAACTTAAAAGGAATCAAAAACAAAACCTTGCCTAAATAAAACATGTTTCTAAATAAAATGCAGTTGCTGATAGACACAATGACTGAGCCAATAAGAAATACGGGTGCCTTGAGGCATTGCGGCAGCCAATGCTATCTTACAGCAGATGGAGCAGTCGTTGTCAGATGTCATGACCAAATGTCGAGATTTGAAAATAATACAAGTGACCCTCAATTTACAGACTCACATTGACTGAAACCGCTTGTCCCAAGTGGGGATTGCAGTGAACCGGAGCCTGACCCGACAACACAGGGCGCAGGGCTGGAGGGGGAGGGGACACACCTAGGGCGGGATGCTAGACCATCACAGGGCACCCCAAGCAGGACCCGGTCAAACCCGCTGCACCACCACACCCTCCTATTTATAAACTCTCTCTATCCAATATTTCACTGTAACAGCTTTTGGCTTTTTGTGCTGAATCTTCGTGAAAAATCAGGAAAACAAAATTCATCTGTAGCCTGGTCAAAAAACATTTCACCGTGTTTGTTGCTGTCTGCTGGATATAAGGAACAAACACAATTTTTGATAATCATAAAGTGATTTATACGTCTGCATCCAGGTATCTCTCTTCAGAATGTGAGCGTTGCATTATGGGAAGTGTCTGAAATTCCTCAGGAGCGTCCGTCAGCCACATTGGGTGCGTCACGTCACGTCATGTCATCGTCCGAACCGCCTGTCCCACACGGGGTCGTGGGGAGCCAGAGCCTAACCTGGTGTGTCGTTTACATTTATTCATTCAGCTGGCACTTTTATGCAAAGTGACTTGCAAGATTGAGCTAGCTACAGCTATTTATTTACCCATCTATACAGATGAGTAAATTTACTGGAGCAATTTATGAGAGTACCTTGCTCCAGGGTACTACAACGGTAGGTGAGATTCAGACCTGTGACATTTGGATCCAAAGACAGTAGCTCTAACCACCCTAACCGTGAGGTGGACAAAAAAATAGCATCAGCTGCCCTTTGATGGAATTATTGAGGAGCAGACCTGTGAGCAAGAAGTGTTAAGATGATGGGATTTTTTTGTCCACCTCACGGAAGCATTCAGCAGCTTCTGACATCACCTCCACAGTGAAAGGGCCGCCACACATTTTGGCAAGTGCGCAGTTTTAGAAAGTTATACGACAAGAAATAAATTTAATGTGCTCTGAACTGATCAACTCGTTATGAGAAACCAGAGTTGGTGAGATGGAAAACTCCCCTTGAAACATACCCATTAATGACCTCATTAAGTGTCTAATAATAATGAAGTGATTTATATTGTGCTGAAATCATGGGTTGAGAGTAATTGTGGCAGCAATGGGGAAATGTGGCCTTCGGCTGGGCATGTGTGTTCTCTGTAAATGCCATTGTTTCATCATCATACAGCAGTGAGATTAAGCTCATGTTTTTACTTTTCTGTCATATGTCACTTATGTTGTAATTTGCGGAATACCTGTATATTTGTCAGCAGGCATCCCGTTCTTACATCATTATTCAGCATCATTTACAAATCATACTTATGAATATGGATTCTTGGTAAAAATGTCTTGTAACATTTTTCTTACCGTATCGTGAAGCATAATCTGGTCGTGGAATGAGGATGATCTTGCCATAGAGCTTGCAGAATGACTTAATATCTGCATTGAACGGATACTGAGTTGTGCCCACAATAAGAACACAGTCTCCGCCTTTCATAGTCTTGAGCATCTTTGGCAAATCTTTTTTCAGACGAGTTGGGTCCAGCTGTATAGAGTAAAATATTTTAAAGTCCTCCAGTTAAACCCACTTCACTGTTTCGAAGAAAAACTCTACTTGGTTTTTAAATAGAATATTGGTGTATCTGTATTGTCCTTAAAACGAGTTCAACGAAATGCAGAAATATTAAAAAAAAAAAAAAAAAAAACATTTTAACAGCTAAAAGCAATAAGTAAAAATACAGTAACTCCATAAAGAAGTAAAAAAGCAATATACACAAGACCCTCTAGCACAGGGGTGTCAAACTCGTTTCATATTCTGGGTCAAACCAGAATCATAGCACCTGCAGCGGGCCGGTTTTATACATCATACAATCATGCTATAACATGATAGATGTGTTCCAGTAAAGCTTTGCACTATAAAAAAATCTTGCAATAAATACAACAGGGCTTGTGGGAAAACAGGATTGGGGTAGACCACACACACACACACACACACACACACACACACACACACACTTTCGGAATCACTAGTCCCATACAGGGTCGCGGGGAACCGGAGCCTACCCGGCAACACAGGGCGTAAGGCTGGAGGGGGAGGGGACACACCCAGGACGGGACGCCAGTCCACCACAAGGCACCCCAAGCAGGACTCGAACCTCAGACCCACTGGAGAGTAGGACCCGGTCCAACCCACTGCCCCACCGCGCCCCCACTAGGGGTAGACCACTCAAAGCTTAAACAAGTCTGTAACCAAGCATTACCAAATTTGGTAACAATCCTAATAAACATGCTAGCACAGTTTAAAAACATATTAAATTCATAATAAATATTATTTTATTACTTATTTTTTTAAATATAGTGGGTCTGGGCTTTGAGCCCTGCTTGGGATGCCTTGCGACGGACTGGCGTCCCGCCCTGGGTGTGTCCCCTCCCCCTCCAGCCCTCCGCCCTGTGTTGCCGGGCTAGGCGCAACCCTGCTCGGGACAAGCAATTTGAGACTCTGTGTGTGTATTATATAGGACTTTACCCTGAAAAATGTGAAGACTGCTTGAATGTCATGCAGAATTTCATGTTTTTATTTCATTTTTTTAGTTTAAAATGTTTCATAACAATGGGGGGTGCGGTGGCGCAGTGGGTTGGACCGCGTTCTGCTCTCCAGTGGATCTGGGGTTCCGAGTCCCGCTCGGGGTGCCTTGCGGCAGGCTGCCGTCCCGTCCTGGGTGTGTCCCCTCCCCCTCTGGCCTTACGCCCTGTGTTGCCGGGTAAGCTCCGGTTCCCCGCGACCCCGTATGGGACAAGCGGTTCGGAAAATGTGTGTGTTTCATAACATTGAACTTTTCTTCAAGCATTGTGTGTATTCTACTGAGTCAATATGGAGAAAAGTGAACATCTTTCAAATTAATAAATGTAAATATCTATAAAATATTTTTAAATAGAGCGGGGCATGACATGACATGGCAAGTTCAGCTGGTGCCCGCTGTGTGGTGGCTCTGGGGTTGGAGCCCTGCTTGGGGTGCCTCGTGATGAACTACCTGCCCTGGGTGCATCCCCTCTCCCCTCGGCCTTGCGCCCTGTGTTGCCCGGTAGGCTTCGGCTCACCGCGACCCCCACTTGGGACAGTTGTTGACAATGGATGGATGGATATATTCCACATGACATTACCTCTTTCTCTTCTTTTGGCACCTTCTTATAAAACATCTTCTCTGCATCTCCAATCCATATGATAGAAGGTTGCATCAGCTTAGCAACCTATCCATGATCAAGAAGAAAACACTGTTTACCTTATAATAATAAGCATCCGAAGCTGAGAATAAACAATGTAGAACCTTCTGAAACAATGTGTTTAGATGGTGTTGGGTGTAATATGTGTACCAGTCCTACCGGGTTGTACCTTAAACACCATGTGGAGTAACATCTGCAGTCCGCTCTTGCCTGGGTATTTTCCAACCAGGTTCACAGGGGACAAGTCAAAGAGGGTGGCCCCTGTTTCCTGGCAGATGGCATGAACCAACATCTTCTTGCCAACGCCATTTGGACCTGCCAGTAGAATAGCCTTGACGAGAGGAGCCTTCTCATGCACCTTCTGAGAACCTAAGGTGAGAAAACAACAAGCACTAGAGCAAAATGGAGGTTTAACTGTTCGACGTAACAGAGTGCAAACCAAGATATCTTTACTTCTCACACATATACTAGTTTCACAAGTACAACATTCTTATAGATTTTTCTTAAAAAGCGCATGTATAAGACCCACGTACCTAAGGGAAGGATGGCATACAAAGTTATAAGCTGCCGCAAATCTGACAAGGATGGCATAGGTTCAATGTCCGTTTGTCGGAGAGTTGTCCCAAGATAGCTGTAGTCACCTGAATCGTAATTTAGAAAAACAAAAAATGTTAATATTCAGTGGGTTTTCACTGTTGTGTTGATGCAGCGCTTTCTATTTTGAAAAATTACTCAAAATACTAGTTTAATCTGTTAATCTGTATGTAGTATGTGAACATTTGAGGTAGACTATACATAACAGAGCATAGCATTACCTAAGTAGTCTTCCAGTCTGACATTTTCAGGCTGCTTCACCAAGGCTTGTTCCACGAGCTCTTGAAACAAGGAATCAGTAGTCCTTAACAGTAAAAATATCACTTGAAATGTACAAGAAGTATTATTTTTTTAAACAAAGATATTTTTTAAACAAGGGGGGTGCGGTGGCGCAGTGGGTTGAACCAGGTCCTGCTCTCCGGTTCCGGTGGGTCGGGGGTTCGAGCCCCGCTTGGGGTGCCTTGTGGCGGACTGGTGTCCTGTCCTGGGTGTGTCCTCTTCCCCTCCAGCCTTATGCCTTGTGATGCCAGGTTAGGCTCTGGCTCCCCATGACCCCATATGGGACAAGTGGTTCAGTGTGTATGTATATTTTTTAAACAAATTGTAAAACATCAAAAATACAGTGTCCTCCAGAAGTATAGGGGCAAAAAGTAAGACTGGCATTTCACCTTCTGTTTCTAGGACATATCGTGCAAACTTGTGTTCAGCACTCCTAGCGCCCCCTCCCCCAGATTTAGTGATCACCAATATTGAGGCGCTTAAAGCACATTAGGGATATTAAGAAATAGTTATTGTTCCAAATACCTTGTTGCAACAAACCTCTATCTCAATGACATCTCTAGATATCTCTTTGTTTCTTCACTTGAGGTGCTTTTCATAACTTTAACTACAATCACTTGAAGTTTGTTTGTTGGCCAGACTTTGCCACCTCACTCAGGAGAATATTTTTGATTTCAGTGATTTGGAGGGTTTCTCTTTATAGTTAGAAACCCTTTTCTGTCTCCCATTCTGGCATTACTCTTTTCTGGATGCCCTGTTCTTAGCCTATTTTGACTACTCAACATAACAGCAAGACAGTCTGCAATGTGTAAGGACATAAAAGACGAGGTAGTAACTTTACACTGTTAGACAGTGAGACTGAATAAGGAGTAAAATGTTTCCTGAGTGTGTTAGTATCACTGGGCACACCTAGGAACTTGGCCATGCCCCCTAACCTTCACAGGTCTTTTGTGTCTGAAATGTGCACAGCCTCAAGAACATGGAAAAATACAAACATGAATGAAATCCTGTTTGTCAAAATACTTTTTCTCCTTAAAATAGTGTGATCATACTTCTAGAATGGTCTAATTTGAGCTCTTGATCTAGTATTTTGGAAGTTACTATGTTTTAGTACATATGAGACACAAAGATTAAGGCTATTCATTTTCATTGCGTAATCTAAAATTATCTAAAGATGTCTATATTACACACATACATAGAGGGAGTGGACAAATTATTTGGTAAACCAAGCAATATATTAATAAAAGAAGCAATATGGAGCAAGGTCACTTGATTTTGTTCAGGAGTATATGATGGGCTTTTTGTTATTCTGTAATGAAAGAACATCAAGAAGAAACAGTCGGACACACCCTACTACCTAAAACGACTTCAGATTCTGTCCACAGAGAAAAATGATATTGTTTGTTCATTTATATGGCACTTTTCTCCAAAGTGACTTATACTGATCTATCCTTTTATATAGCAGGGCTTTAAGGGTGGCACAGTGGCACAGCAGCACAGCAAGTAGTGCTGCCTCCCCACAGTGCCTGGCTGGTGCTGTTCCTACTTGCCCAGTCTGTGTGGAGTTTCTGTGTGGGTTTTATTCCATACTTCAAATACATGCGATTCAGATGGATTACACACACACATTTTCTGAACCACTCGTCCCAGTCAGGGTTGAGGGGAGCCAGAGCCTAACCGGGCAACAGAGGGCATAAGGCTGGAGGGGGAGGAGATACACCTAGGACGGGACGCCAGTCCGTCACAAGGCACCCCAAGCAGGACTTGAACCCCAGACCCACTGGAGAGCACCACCGCGCCCCTCTCAGCTGGATTAGTGATGCTGAATTGCCCATAAGGTGTGTGGCTACCCTGAAATGACTGGAATATGCTGTTCTGATTCTGTCCCTGTTGAGTACTGTGCCTTTTAAATTCCTTTTGTCTCTTCATATGTTGCAGATCAACATATTCATTCATGACATGTTCATATTGCCCCAGTCTATTATATAGCTGAAAAATATTGCTAACAATGGTTCATCTCAAGGGGGTGCGGTGGCGCAGTGGGTTGGCCCGCGGTCTTGCTCTCCGGTGGGTCTGGGGTTCAAGTCCCGCTTGGGGTGCCTTGCGACGGACTGGCGTCCCGTCCTGGGTGTGTCCCCTCCCCCTCCGGCCTTAGCCCTGTGTTACCGGGTAGGCTCCGGTTCCCCGTGACCCCGTGAGGGACAAGCGGTTCTGAAAATGTGTGTGTGTGTGGTTCATCTCAATATAATTCATTTATAAATTATTCAGATTAATATGATCCATGATTTTTAACTATATACTTCACACTTTTTCATGCTGTCTTTACAGTATTTCATCCACCACCTGAATAAAGATTAAAAAAAAAAGACAACAAATAACTCACCTATCAGCTGTCAAGTCTTTCTCCTTTTTTTTCTTTTTTCCATTTTTTGGTCCTTTCTTTTTCTGTACATAAAATAAAAATCTCAGTAATGTGGACAATCCAAACAAAATATAATTCCAGAATGTACTTGCAGTGTATGTACCTTGGCGGCACCCTTAGCCTTTCCACCCTTGCCTTTTTCCAGCGCCAGCTTCCAGGTAGCCAGCTCCTGCCGCATGAGTTCATCAACCTGGCAAAACAATCATAAGTATAAGCTGTAAGCTGTGTTCAATACGAACAGGCCCAAATGAAACAAGAGTTTGCTTCTGCTCAGTACCTGCACCCTGATTTCAGACTCAATCTCCTTCCTTTTATCTTCTTTGATCAGTTCGATCTCATGCCTCTGGCTGAAGTTCTGAGACTCGTTGCGGTTTTGCCAGACATCTGCAAACCACAAAGCAATGCCAGACTGTTCCTTGGGTCTCTAAGAACGTTTAAAGAGCATTTATTTGGCACACTCAATGACCACACACTGACACACCATTAAAGGAAAACACTAAAACCCCCTAGTACTGCTTTCACGAGATCCTAGCTATTTCATTGGTCCAGAAATAGCATCCATATGTTCTCCTCATTCCATCATGTTTTCAATCATGATATAATGAAAAATCGATACCATTTTCAACTCCATAAACTGGAATGCATTGTTTTTCTTGAGGTAGTATGATACTGCATCCCTCCTGTATTACTGCTTACATTTACATTTAAATCATTGACATTGCACTTCGTACATTTAACTTCACAATATGTTTCTGTAATGTTTGACCTTTCCATGCTTTTATGAAATATGTTTGCAGTTTGATCTGTGCCTCTGACTCCTTTTGGTTGAACAACATGCAAAACAGAGTAAGCGGCTTTCTGTATTATTTACAACATTTATATTATACTAATCATTTCCAAGAAAGGATTCTATGGCTCAAAGCACATTCTTCATGTTATTTGTCCCCAGATGTCCAGCTTTGCTTACCTGTGAAAGTTTTACATCCTCTCTCGAGATCTGAAAGGAAAGCCGACGGGGCCATTTTCAAACCGGATTCCAGTTCCTGTGATTGAAAATAATTACAATTTAGTCAACCATCTCTAAGCTGATCCAGTGTACTCTTGCTGATGGCCATTTAGAATGTAAAGTGATCACAATTTTGTCCAGGGCTCTGTAAGTATATGCAGATCAGATAGAAAAGCAGTGCTTTTATTAATTACTATTCAACTGACACCTTATATCCAAGGTTACTTACAGTACAATACTAGACTAACTACAGTAAACTACCTACAATCATTCACCCATTTATACAGCAGAGCAATGTAACACACATCAGTACTGTACATACAGACACTAAGATCAATTTAGAGTCACTAATTCACTGAGACACTTGCCTCTGGACCGTGGGAGGAAACCCAGGCAAACACAAAAACGAGCGAACACACTGAGGTGGATGTGAATCCAGGTTCAATTATACAGCCCAGGTGCTGCAAAACACTAGCACTACCTGCTGCATTGCTGTGTCAAGGACATTAAGTTGTAACCCCAAGATGGCTGCAAGCCTCATTCCTCGCTGCTGCTATAGTACACTATGTCTGAATTGCACCAATAAAATATTCACATTGTCCTAGTCTATTTTATAGCTTAAAAATACTGGTAACCGCAGTTCATCTCAATATGATTCATCTGTGTTATTCTGCTTAGTATGATTCATGATATTTCAATATGCTTCACACTTTTTCATGTCGTGTTTCCAGTAGTTCAATAAAGTACTCACCATTGCATAAATGAATCAGTTAAAAGACAAATAATTAGGATCACTAAGTGCTTATAAAAATATCTCTGCATCTGAACCCACCTCGTCTCCTTTATCTTTCTTGCCTGTGTCCTTCTTCACATCTTTTTTGTTAGTATCCACTTCCACTTTTGAAGCTGTTTCCAATAACTTCCAAAAAACAAAACAAAAAAAGAAAAAAAACAAAGAAATTTTTTGTTTTTGCAATTGATAATGCTCTAGATCTGGAAAATGTAGAATATAAAATGTTGCATTCTTATTGTTTGTTGGGTAAAAAAGTAATGTTATGATACTGTGACTAAGCTCAGTTACTTGGATTTGTATGAAAAACAATACATCAAAAAGAGAATGTAACTAAACAAAGAAAATGTATACAGCTTTAAATAATGTTTAAAAAGTGAACTCACCTCTTCAGGATTTTTATCAGAAAATATTAAAGCAGACCCACCATCTTCTTCTTCCGGGTAATCTGGGAAACTTCCTGCTGCATCACTTTCAAAGGAGGCATATTTGGACATACATCAGTATAATAAAAAGCACATGTACGAAACACCAGTACAAAAGTTTACATTCAGGCACAAAAAATGAGAGCGAAAAGTTGAAAAGTCACCCATGCATTACATTTTTTGTTGTCTATAAAGACAATGCCACTAAGGCAATTTCAGTGATTTGCATTGTACTTATAGAGTAAATGCTAGTTTTACATGTCTACTACTTATTTCGTTGAGTTCGTAAGTCAGAGATCTCAAGAGCCAAATTAATTTTAAAACGCTTGAACAGAAGACAGTCCTCATGCAGTGTCCTCATTTCAGTACTTCTACTTGCAGAGGGATAGCCACAAAATACCATGCCATATGCATGGGAAAAGCTAGGACTGTCTTAACAGATTGTGTGCAGAATCATCTCATCCGACTGATGAGATTTTTCCAGAATGTTCATCTTCAAGTTCTTGAGAATTTAAGAAGCCCCTTGTGTCCTTACTAGCACTCAATGAACCACTGACGGATTTGGTCCTTCAGCGACTCCCTCATGTCAGGCCCCTCCATCTCTCTGAGCTTTTCAGTTACTGATATAAATGACTTCTGGAAGTCCTCCTCATATTCCTCTTGCTTCCCCCTTCTCTTGGCCTGATTTGCCTTGGCAACAAGGATGGATGAGCATGGCTGGGAATGGTCCGGGTCCAGGACCTAGGAAAAGAAGAACTGAGCTGTGAAGAGTCTGCATAGTTAATAATAATTAGCTTAGAATTGGCAGTAACTGGTTAGTAGTAACTGGTTAGCAATTTTTAGGTGATCTCTGCGACTGAGATAACCTGCTGCGAGAATGAAACGTGAGAAATGAAAGTGAGAAAATGACAGAAGGATATTTAAAATGGTATTTTACAAGCAGCCAACACTTTAAAGTCATGGATCCTTCATTTTTAATAGTTGTGCTAATTTACTACTATTACTCTCACGTAGGTGTGAGAAGAAAGCTGTGAAGATTTCCAGCGAAAGAAGAGAGATTCACTGATATTACTTATCCAAACAACAGACAAGGAATCGGTTTGGAATAAAGTCACTGGCAATCCCCTGATGATGAGTGAAAAATACTCTGTTTAAACACAGAAGTTTTGCATAACGTATAGCGTATAAATCAGACTCCGTTTGTTGATAAAGCATAACGTAAGAGGATAAATTTATTAATTTATTTTATTTATTTATTTATTTATTTATTTGGTAATGAAGGAAAATGCTTTTTTATTGAAAGCATTTTACTTCATTACCAAACAGCCACTTTTCATAAATATAAAACTGGAAATCTTATTTTGCTCCAAAATGAACACTTTAATTAGTGAATTCACATTTTACCCTTTATTCCAGCTCTCAAATACACAAGTTCTCAAAACCTGAGTATTTCTGTTCTTGAGATGTTACAAAAGTATGACATTCTGGATGTTTTAGAATGGTTTGGAAATGATCAAACTTCAATGAGTAAATAAGGTACTAAATTCTAAAATGAAAATTATCAAATGTCATACATGGATTCTATAATGCACAATAATTTACAAAAACATTTAATATATTGAAAGGTGAATTCTAAAGTTACTTTGTGCAACTAAGCTGATTTTCCCTCAGTAACTCACTTAACTGCCTTGTTGATTTTGATCAATACACTCCTTAATGCTTATATTTCTTATAATAATTTGCAAAACTATTTTTCAACCCACCATTCCTAGGAAGATCATCTCTTCATCTCTTTCCTTCCTAGTTTTTGTTCTCTGCTGAAAACCTCTCCAAACCTGAATAAAAAAAAAAACATTATTATTTATAGACAGTTTCAAGCAAATTCATCCAAAGAACCCAAAACCTTATTTCAATGCAGCTTATGCACTTTCCTCCGCACTCCCTCCCTAGAATTTAATTCTCCCCCTTTCTTTTCATTCAACAGAAATACACATTAACAACATATTTAGCAATAACTGCCAGTTATGACTGTGAGTGCCAGTTTTGAATAACGACATAATCAATCCGTAAAGCTCATGACGCCTCAAATTTTCAAATTCAAATTATCGAGGACTAAAACAAGGTTGGGAAAGCAAGGTTATGTTCCACGTCCGACCATAATAAAACCTAATAACTTCTTTACGAGCAGCAGTGAACGGTTTTTAATTTGTAATGATATGCTGGGTTATTTGGTATACATATTATTGCATTTATTTATTCAGGTGATGTTTTTTCCAGAGAAAGTGAAGTGAAGCATACAGCTGGGATGTTTTTTTTTTTTTAAGGATCCTACAGGAGTTAAAGTTCAAACCTGCAACTTTTCATTCCAAAGGCAGCAGCTGTAAACACTACATCATCTACTGTCCTTGACTCCACAACTGTGATACAAGTATTTTAAAAATGACTTTCTTCAGTAAATGTGTTGAACCCGCCTTTTGGATGCGCACTGCTGCTTGGTTAAGCGCGGCTGGTCCTCTGTCCACGTCCTTGGCCCTCTTCTGTCTCTCTTCAGCCTGCTGGATCTCCCTCATGAATTTAGCCCGTAAGCGGCCCTGCCGCGCCCTCTCCGTCACCTGGATAATTTTGATGGCCTCTTCAATATTCAGAACACGTGCTGTCACTGGCTGTACATCAACCTGGAAGGAAAATATGTGTTATTTTTCGTTGTCTAAACATACAGATACAACTGCTCAACCGTATGTTATGTCAGGAAAAAGTGCCTAATCCATCAATGTAAATGTTCATGGGCTAAAGTGAAATTTATTACTTGTATCGAAGTCTACTACGTATCGTTTCAAAGCATAAAATTTAAAGATATTTTGCTCTGTGAAAGAAGGGAAACAAAAATATTTTATATTATACACATTTCCTGTTATTCTAAATGGGTGGAACATAACTGCTTATTACCTAATACTGAATAATAATGATAATAATAACAATAGTAATATAGCTTGGTGGCACAGCAGCTACTGCTTGTGCCTCACAGCACTTGAGCCATGGGGGTAGGACGTGGTTTGAATTCAGCTGTGTGTGTGTGTGAAGTTTGTAGGGGTTTCTTCTTGGAATAGTTATTCAAGTTAAAATGTTGGAACTCACTATGTACATTTACATTTATTCATTTAGCAGATGCTTTTCTCCAAAGCGACGTACATCTCGGAGAAAATACAATTTGTGTATTACATTAAGAGAAAGAGAGACATAGTTGCAGACGTGATTCTTAAGTAAACCTAGATTGTTTCATTCCACTTTATGCACCCATGTTCATCGCACAAGTAGGTGCATAAAACTCAAGACTAGACGAATCCTAATCACCTTCCCACAATTTTTTTTTCCTCAAAGGTACACAAACATTTGTGTACAATACGGGAGTAGCGGCTGTGTAAAGACTATTTAAATGCAGTATCATATTGATGTGAAGCAGAGCAGGGTGTAACGCCTGGGCCGTGCAGGTTTATCCCCTTTCAGTCCGTGTGTTGTTTGCATGTTGTCCTTGTCCTTGCATGGGTTTCCCCCCACAGTCCAAAGATGTGTTTTAAGTAAATTGGTGACTCGGAATTGTGCCCGCAGTGTGTATGTGTGTGTGTGTGTGTTACATTGCTCTGCTATATAGACTGGTGAATGACCAATTGGAGTTTATTGTAGTGAATATAGCACTATTAGCAACCTTGGAAGGAAAAGTGTTGGCTGAATACTTGTTAATCAACAACACTGCTATTGAACTTGATGCTCAGGTGCTGACGGATCCCTGGGAAAAATTATGATCACTTAACATTCAGGTGAATTGCTAATATTATATCATAGCGTGTATCTGCGTATCTAAATCTGTAGCGTGCGTGTGCGTTATTTAATGACTGTACATGATAGACCTGTCATGGTCTAGCATCCTGTCCAGAGTGTACCCTCATTAGTCTAGCATCATGTGCTTCCACGATAAGCTCCAGCCATCACGATGCTCTCTTGGACAAGTGGCTTTTGATGATGCCCCTATAGATAGCAATTTAGTAAATGACTCAACTGCTCATATTTATGATTCTGTTAGAATAAAAATGACATGAGCGTTGTTTAAGAAGTTAGGAATATTTATGTGGTACTGAAAATTTTGAACATTTATCTGATACTGGCTTATTTAGTATGATGATGCCTAAACATGGCAGTATCAATGCACTGGCAAAAATCCAAAATCAATGTTGCAAATTTAAAACATATCCATTTATTTTTATGTTTCTTTTAATACTTTTTTTTTCTCAAAAAATACAAAAAAATCTATTAATTGTTTAAAAGGAGACAACTAACTTTGGGTCTCTCCTCCACTCCCATGGTGCTTAGAATAGAAGACAGCATTTCCCTTCTCTCTTGCAGCACCTTCCTCCGTTCACTGAGGAAATACTGTGGAACTGGGATCTCGATGTCCATCTTGAACACAAGAAAACAGTGAGAATATAATCAATGCAAGCTATGGTTTTCACTGATGTGTGCAGCAAAAACAATATTACAATTTACCAATATTATTATATATGCATATACAAAGCTGTTGGTTCACCACAACATGTCAGCTGAAACTAATCAATGATATTTTTTTCCATGTTGTCATAATATTAGACACACCACTGGCTTCTGTGTAAACAGGAGATTTTGTCCATTAACCTGTATCAGCAGGAACATAATTTGCTGTACTGTTAAAGGAAAAAATAATGATTAAAAATATTTTAACTTTGGCAACAGCCACATTTTATCTAAATGCATAACTACTAGAATATTTGGCTTTGCAATATACAGTAGGTACTATAGTGGTTAAAGCTGTCTCTCTTGGACTTGGAGATTATAGGTCTGAATCCCACCTCCTCCTGTACTGCCCTAGAGCAAGATACTTACTCTAGGTTGCTCCAGTTAAAAAAGTAAATAATTGTAAGTAGCTCACTGTATGCTGCTTTGGAGAAATCTATCGGCTAAATTAATAAAGCCCACAGAGGATTAACTGAGCAATAATAAACGGCTAAAAAACTAAGTGCTTACTGCTTGATGTTGTTCTCCAGCAGAGAAATATAGGGGTTGCAAAGCCAGATTTCTTTGTATCTCTAAAATTATTATTTACAGTACACGTTATTTTTCACATTTGCTAAAATAGCCTACATGATTTCACACAGATTGAATTTATTGCTGAGTCCTTAGACAAGCAGTTAACCTGAAGCCACCATCACAAACCTGCACACCACTTAGTTATCCCATTAAAAAATGTATTCCCAAACCTAAATCTGTAACTTTAAAATATTAATTACTCATAGAGGAACTGAAGGAGCAAGCACAAAAATTACCCCATAAATTAGTAATTTTGTTGAAAGCTGAACTTTTGTTAGAGTGCTGGTACAACAGAGTTGGAAGTTGTTGTAGTTGGAAAAGGAACCAGTATTTAGGAACAGGGTGTGCAGTGGTGCAGCGGGTTTGGCCGTCGCCTGCTCTCTAATGGGCCTGGGGCTTGAGTCCTGCTTGGGGTGCCTTGCAATGGACTGGCATCCCGTCCTGGGTGTGTCCCCTCCCCCTCCAGCCTTATGCCCTCTGTTGCCGGGTTAGGCTCCAGCTTGCTGCAACCCCACTTGGGACAAGTGGTTTCAGACAGTGTGTGTGTGTGTGTGTGTGTGTGTGTATTTACAAGCATTATGTTATTACATTAATCGCCATCCAGGCAACCCATGAACTGTGTGTAATATGAACATAAAGTACACAAGTAGTTCACTGTCCATTGTATGGGCTGGTTCTAAATGGTCTGAAATTGTGAATTGGAATGATTGTATGGAAAATAAAAATGCAAATTTTCAAAGAAACATTTTATTGTTAAAGTGCCATCTTTAAATATGTGGTTGACTCAAGTATGTATCTTTCTATCGCTAGAAAAAAAGTATATGTTATCTGATTGTAATTCAAATTAACTGATCATTAAAATTAATTCAAAAATATCTGACCATTTTTGGAACTTCATACACAAGTCTACATAATCTCCTTTATTGCAACCTTTTGCCCTTGTATGTGTATGTATATTATAATGTACATATAAATGCATTTGTGCAAAATTGCATATATATTAAAGTCCGGATACACAGTCTCACCGGTGTCAAATTCAGGTCTTGAATAACATCATCCATGTAATGGTACTCGGACAACTCCTTCTCTACCATCTCAGACTTCAGCTCTATTAAACGGCCCATGACGCCATCCAGCACCTCCCGGATGAGTCGCCTCTTCTGGGGGTGCACCACCTGGTCATAGGCTTCCTCTAGCTGCCGAAAGACCTGCACGTAGCCCACGAAGAGAGTGGCCAAGCGCTGGACAAACACCACCCGGTCTTTCTCAGGCCGCAGCACCTGGGCTGACAGTTCCTCAGGTAGCAAGTTGTCTTCCAGCTCCTTCTGGGCTTCAGCCCACACTTTATTATAAGTGCTGGAGGAGAATTAAAAAGACATCATAACTGGTGCATTTTCAGCGCAATAATACCAGAAACCACTCTTTTGACATTTTTTGTTCGTTCAGCACAGCTTTCAATAATCTAGTGCACTTGGCAATTTTTGTGATGAAAAATGGAAAAAAATTATAATATAAATGTGCTAGAAATGTAATTATCTCTGATGTCGGTTATTAAGAAACATTACTACCAACAATACTCAGTGGACTGTTAAACCGACAACTTAAGGAAAAAAAAAACAGTCCTAAATAATTAAGGTGCTGTTCAAGGAAAAAGGCCACATTTATTCTACCGCCACTTCTCTACCAACCTGTGAGACATGACGACGCAGTCAAATAGTGCTATGCTCTCCGTAAGCGATATACCGCATATGCGGAACGGAAGCGCAATCTGTTTATGACTCGTCACCATAGAAACAGGGTCCTTGTGCAGGCTGTCCTGTCGATGCCAGAGTCAAAGTCCAATATAAAGTATTGTATTAACGTAGTATAAAATATGAACACAGAACCAAAATTCATAGTTCTACATCGTCCCAAACGTTAGTTATTTTATTTGGATTTGCTCTAAAACACGATTTGAACACGGAACGCATTTCCCTTTAAACGCAGCTGGTAAACGGTCTTCCCTCTTTCTTATATTACATGATAGAAGAGGGAAGGCCGGCGTCATGTTTAAAAACATTTGTTTGTCGTGGCAAATCAGTGAAGAAGTCTGGATATTCATTAACTAGGTTTTTTTTTTCTATCCTCACATTGGTTTTTATTATGATGCTCTAAACTCATCTCAGAATTACGCAACCCAGCAGCTACAACAGGAGACTGTGCCGCCATTGTGACACCAATTTACTGGGCTCATCAGCAGAGTCAGGTTTTGTTGTGCACAAGGACACATGATTTTAACGTTAATGTGACATTCTATGAGTTTCCTTTTGCAGTCCGGCAAATAAAGTACATAATCTGTGGCACTCGACTTCACTATGTAGGCCCTACGCACCAGAGAACTTTGTAGAAAAGACCTAGGCAATGGCAATAACACTAGAACTTGGGTCTTGGGTCTTATATTTTTATTTATTGCAATATTGTTGTTTTTGTTGTTATTGTTGTGATAATGCTGAGAAGAGAAGCTCTGAATGAGCTCTCACCTTTCCTTGCATGGAGCGTATTTATGCTTTTGTGCATTGCTGCATGAGTCTGTTTTGTTCTGTAATGTTCTTGATGATTCCCATGAGTGTTTACCATGTTTACTTTGTTGCTGTTGTGTTCAGTGATTGTTCAGGACCAACATCCACAAAGAGGAGTTGTATTGTAGGGGATCTCCTCTGCTGGACTTTGCTTGTGTGTGAGATCATTGCTTCCAGCATTTACAATATAAAGTACTGGAAACTGCTGGAAGAGGATGGATGGGATCTCTCAGCTGTCATCTTCAGAGGTTATCTAAGAGACGGGAAGGGATGGATGGTTATATGCCGTCCACTTCTGGGTGGCAGGGTGTTGGAGAATGCAACCAGAATGTTGCATGGTACCCACTCTTCTGAATGAGTGGGGTGTGGACAGTGGGGTTGCAAGGTGCCAGTACCAGGCTTTCATTTATGGAAGGAGAAAGTGTAGAAAGTGAAGCACCATGAGGACAAAACGGGCCCCTGAAAGTGTTTTTATATATATGTATATGTTTCTATATTACTATGTATTACTATATGTATATATATATCTGGGAGGTGGTAGGGCATCAATTGTGTGATGTATTCAGGGAGATCTCAGTAGCAGGGCAGTTAGGTTTCTATCTCAGTGGATAAAGTTCTTCTTTAGGTTTTAAGTTTCTTTCTCAGTGGAGAAAGGCATCCTCAGACTTCTTAATAACACTAGGTCAGTGTGCGGTCTGAGGAATTGGTATCTGATTACTGACAGCAGATTATAACATTTTACAGTAAAAGTAAAATTTGAACCTTTTGTCTCCAACGGGTTATAGGAAACAGTGCACTCAGATTAGACATGCAGAGTAAATAGAAGGACAGTGGGATTGAATTTGTCCTTGGTCAGCGATGCATTCACCTGGGTGAAAGAGAAACCTGATGAGAAACCTGGTTTGTGTTGTTTGTGGTGTCTTTGTCAAGAGTACGTGCAGGACATGTACGAACCACAATAAAGACAGCTGGGTTTCAGAGTTTAATTTGGAGACATCACTGTTCCAGTGTTGGTTGTAAATGTGGTCCTGTTGGACCCATCATACTGTGAACTTCAGCAGCTCATGACCTGACATTAAGGTCATTTGGTGGAAAAAGGTGACTTGTGCTCTTCAGGTTGGGGAGTAGCTGAACTGGGTGGAGGAACTGTGATACTTCAACTCTGGGATGTTTTCAGGAGTGAGGGTGGGAGTATTGTGGGAATGGCTAGCAGAGAGATGTAAAGTCTTCTGAGAACACTGTCAGTGTGCTGTCACTGTACATCCCGATCCTAACACATACTCACAAGCCTTGGGTTGTGACTGAAAGATCATGAGCACAAGTGGTGGAAATGAAGTTCCTCCACAGGGTGTAAGAACTTGTGTAAGAAGTGCAGTGAAAATGGAGACACCTAGAGTAGATGCCCCTGCTCAAGAGGGGCTTGCTGCAATGGGTTCAAGCACCAAGTGAAGATATCCCTTTGTAGTGCTGGAAGGATTCCTCAGAAAAGAACTTGAAAACTGAGGACAGATTCAATTTCTCCATGGCCCTACAAGGACCTGAGGCCTGTTACTATGGAATGGAAGAACTTGTCTGTAATGCACTCAATGTGATGTTTCAGCAGAAGCTGTGGATACAGCTTGTTGATTATAACTTCCAGTTAACAAAGCAAAGAAAGAACACTATAGACTGAGTTTGTGTGCTTTATTTTTTTGTATTCCATTTTTAGGTGCTTATGATTCACATTTACCAACTGCAACAAGGTATAATATCTTTTTTCTTCTCATGCTGAAATTTTGTTGGTAACTGAAATAATATCAGACTGTGATGTGCAACATACTCATACTAAGTATTATACTATATTGCAAATATTTTATTTTTTAAGTGTTGGTATATAGCTCTAAAACTTCCAAGTGTAGAGTAAAAATCAACATAGTCACTATGGCTGCAAAACTGCAGTGAAACAGAGCCTTTCCTAGGGAAGGATGAACCAGTAGGTGGTAACATAGTGTCTTGAACTTCTGGAGCAGGCCCATCCTGGAACGACTTGAAGGCTTTTGTTTTTGGTGTAGGAAATAGCCTGATAGCCTGAGGGGTAGGCTGTGCAGCTTTATGACTTTTTGGATTCTTGCACTTTCTTTATTTCCTGTACAAATGGGAACGAGAAGTTGCATGAGTTTTAGGTAGATGCAGATCATGAAGATCACAGGCTCATATAGAATACTATTGATTTCTGGCACTACTTGCACTCTTCAGCACCATTTAAAATAAGACTGCATTATGCTACAAGTCTTTGCTGCAGTGACACAGCAATTTGGTAAGGACTCAGTTTACTTTGTGCATTATTGCTATTGTTGTCTGTAGCACCAAGTTAACCTTTACTGATTGCATAGGAAATTGAAAATGGCCAGATTCTGATGAACACTTAAAAAATCAGTACCAAAGAGTTCGGGGAGACTTTTTCAGTACTTTTAGATAGACAGTGTTTCAAGTTAATAAAACAGAGGCCTTCAATGGATTAACATCCCGTCCATGGTGTACCGTGAATAAATTAATGGATTAAGGTTTCAAGGTTGATGTTTTTAGCAATTGTAGCACTGTGGTGTAAGTCCCTTTAGATTTACAGATAAACTGAATTAAAGACAGACTTTTGGTCCCAGTTGTTTTTATAAGTTGAGGACTCAGTGTATATAGTGTTTATAGGTTTATTAAAATGTGGGGTTTTTTTGACCAAGTTAAGCCTATATAACTGTCCAGGCTGACATGCTTCAGCAACTATTCTCCTAGGGCTTTCAGACATTTCCTTTGAATATGGGATGATGGACTTCTATGAATCGCTCTTTTCTGACTTGACTCTTCTGGTAAGAGTTGGAGTAATTGAAGATGATGTTAGACAGGGTAGCCCAAACTTCACCTGACTGTATCCAAACAGCTGTCTAATTACACTTTTAATTAATGAAAGTTAGGGGGCAGTTAATTTTTCACACCTATGACTACACATTTCATTACCCTCTACATCAAGGAAGTGACACATAGAACAAAATGTCATTTTTTGCCTCCTGGAGTTGGTTTATACACTAATGGTGCTGACTGAAAGAGAAACATGATGTTAGAATGAAGCAGAAATAGAGAATTTAGGGAAGTTGGCAAATACATTTACACAGCAACAACAACAACAATAAAAGAAGTGACTCCTCATACCCTCTTAATGAAAATGTGTTTGGTACCCAGTGACACACACCATTCCCAATAACACAGTCTTCTGTTATGAAAGCCCATGAACTCACCTCTGTAAGAACCTCTTTCAACTTCTCATATGCCTCCTCCAAATCATCATTAATGATGACAATATCAAATATTCCAGGTTCCTTGCCTGAAAATATATATAAGTATACAGTAAATGGGGCATGAACGAAGCTAGAAGATGTTACAATGCTACACAGCCAGCAAAGATTACACATCAGTTTTTGGATAGAAAAACATACTGAGTTCCATGTCAAGGCGAGCTGCTTCCAGGCGTTTCTGTAGGCTCTCCTCTGTCTCAGTTTGTCTGTCTCTCAAGCGCTTCTCCTGTTGAAATTAAAAGATTAGCTGAAGCAATGAGGAAAATTTATTTTGTGTCTTTGTGTTCAAATTATACTTCAAATATACTTCATACTCATAACATACGTATTTTTAGCAAAACAGAACTAAAGCACCAGTAGTAAATTAATAGACTTTTTCAGGTTTCGTTAACTAAAAGAATAGTGTGCAATTATTTGATATGTAAGGGCGCATGTTTTGGGTGGACTCGGTTAAGTCTTACAAGAATCTCAATAGAAGGAGGCTGGATGGAGACATAGATGGGGTTGAGGTCAGTCTTCTTAATATTCTTCACACCTTGTATGTCTACATCCAGGATGCATATGAGGTTCTGGGCTTGAACGTCTTCAACTGAGGCCTTACTATATATGAAAAATTGTAATTTTTAACAAAAAACATCAGTTAAAAAAGATGTGTTAAGATATTTTAAAACAGGATAGTAATCCAATCTCTCTACTATAAAGCAAAAAAAAAGAAAAACCTGCATTATTAATATGTGGCACAGCAGGCAAAATATCATTTGAGAAAACTGCTCTTGCTGGGAAATCAGAGTGGTTATTTGCTTGCTGGCTCAACTATAGCTTGAAAAACAACATTAGACGATTACCTGTTTGTCACATTGAGCTATAGCTGAAACAGTATTTGAATTTGTATGCACCAGCTCATATTTTTTGTCAGGTTTATCTTTAAAAATATTGCCATTAACTTTGACACTGTGATAAAGAGGAGCTCAACTAAGCTGAAGGTTATCCTAAATTTATAAATGATCTCTGTTAACAATATTGTAGTTTTGCACTAGCTATGAAGAACAATGTGTTCTTTTAATCTAAAATGCAAACTCAGGAATAAATGTATGGAATTAAGTATGCAAATTGATACTCTGATTGGCTGGTGTCGCATGGAAGGTGCTTCCTTCTTAGTATAGCACCCTCTGCCTCTGGGATAGATTTTAGACCAATGAAGCCTGATTTGAACAGCTGAACAATATTGAGAAAGTAAAGTAAATACAATCTATAAATTTTATGAAATTTTAATAAAACAATCTAATGTGGTCCTTTTCAATATTTATTATTGAAATATTTATTATATGCAAAGGTGCAGTCAACTAATTATTGCCTACTGTTGAGGCTACACTTCTGTCCACAAACCCATTCAGGTTTTTCTTTTCTGTAAAGGTCTGAAAACTGTATTGTAATTTATTTATCTACATGATAACTTGCTTTAATGAAAGGGTAATACTGCTTCAGATAAACCACAAATGTGCATACTATCTGCATCTAAAAACTGAAATGCGAAAACAAAATATAAATTTGTGCCATTAAAGAAATATTAGTGCTTGTTTTCATATGTTCCTCATAAACATCACAAGACTTAAGGTTTTACCCTTGTTTAAATTTTTTCTGACGCATATTTTTTTGGCCAGTTGATGTCCACTCTTTGAAAAATGTAGGTTTGCTTCTTGACAATAATGGGGGGCATAGTGGCGCAGCAGTTAGCACTGGGGCCAATCAAATATAATGCTTAGACTGTACAACTGAATGTAGGTTTAGTTCCAGATCAGTGTGTATGGACTTTACATGTTCTCCCTGTGTTTGTGTGGGGTCCCTCCCACAGCCCAAAAATGTCTTCCAGGTGAGATGGTCATTCTAATTTAACCTTACTACATATACAATTACATTTATTCATTTAGCAGGCACTTTTCTCCAAAGTGACGTACATCTCATAGAAAATATAATGTGTGCATTACATGAACAGAAAGAGAGACTTAGGTGCAGACGCGAAATTGTAAAGCACAGTTAATTTGTTTCTTTCCACCATATGAACCAATGTACATCACACAAGTACCTACATAAAGGTTTATCCAAATAATCGACAATTCCTAATCACATTCCTAATTTTTTTTTCTTAAAGATTTACATTGCACGAGTAGCTTCTGTGTAGCTTCTTCATAGTAACTTACTGTGTGTTTATGTGTGAATGAATGAGTGTATGTATGGCTACCCTACAATAGACTGGTGTCCTGTCTAGGGTGTACCTGGCCTCACACCTTATTCTTCTGGGATAGGCTATGGAACACCATGACCCTGCTCTGGATAAAGGGTGATTGCAAATAAAAGAAATAATAGTTGTTAGATTTTTATATTTCGTAAAATGCAATTCCACTAATTGTCCTGAACTTGAATTGTACACTCAGGACTAATTTTAAAGTAATCTCCAAAAACAATCTTTTAAATGGTCATGAGAACTGAAATGAAGTTCTTATGATTAAATAGAGACTGAAATCAAGTGATTTTTGGAATGCATCACAAAATTTTGAAATAAAAGTCTTATCTGGAGGCTGGACACGGTGTTATATTCAGAGGGCGAGCGTACTGTGTACTTTGTAGTTAACAGTGCCGTTCGAGGATGTTATTGGGGAGGGATATGAGCGGAAACTGTTAAAGTATGCTGATCTGGTGGCAGAGGCAAGGGACCGTGGCTAAATCAGCTACAGTATTGTTGGGGGAGTTTGATATTAGAGGCCACTCGTATGAGGCAGCTAAGAAGGCAAGTCAGTGGTTGTGGTTGAAAAGAGAGCAGGGTAGTTGGGGTTACAGACTGGAGGGAGGTGTGTGATGGTGGAAAATTTAGTGGCAAGTGATGAGTAATGGGAGGCAGCTGGTGATAATTAAGGAGGTGTGGCCTTGTTAAGTAGGATAGTTTAAATTTGTGGAGTGGGACATTTGCAGTTGGTTTGGTAGCAGGTATGCTAGGTAAGGTAAGAAGGTATGTATACAACTGTGGTTTGGCTGGTTGAGTTAGTGGGGTGTGGTAGTTGAGAGTGAAGGGTATTGAACGTGTGTGGAGGGGGGTGCTTCTGGGACACTGGATTGCACTGTTGAGCCTTCCGGAGGTGTCGTGGACCTAATTCAACGAAATGCCAATGAAGGGAGGTGCCCACTTGATAACCTCAATGAAATGCTCATGTTGGTGTGGTTTGTTGGTTTGGTTGGTGAGTTAGACTTGGTCTGTTGATTTGGCTTTGTTGGGTTTGGTTGGTGGTGGATCAGATGTGGTTTGTTGGCTTGGTTTTGCTGGTGGTATGGGTGGATGGTGCTGAGTTGATGTGTTAGACCTGGTCTGTGTGGTTTGTTGGTTAGTTTTTGTGTTGGTGGGAGTAGGCTTTGTTGGTTTCTGTTGGTGGTTGTGCTGTTGTCTGTAGGTGTGGTTTGGTGGTTAGTTATTGTTAGTGGGTTGGCTGGATGGCTGGTTTGTTGGGTTAGGCTTGCTTTAGGAGTGTTGTTGGTGAGTGTGGCTTGGTGTTTTGTATTAGTTGATTTAGGCTTGGTTTGGTTATTTGTTGGTGTGTTAAATTTGGTTTGGATTTTGTTGGTGGGACTAGTTTTGGTTTGGTGGGTGGGTTAGGTCAATTAAGTGTCTTGGTTTCAGGGCATGAAGATGTATGTTGGCTATGCTGGGTGGTGTTCTGTGGTTTAAGGGTGGTGAGTGTACTGGGTCCTTGTATGCAACTGATGAAAAATACGCACAGGGCATAACATCTTTTCCTGTGTCTCTTGAATGAATGATGAATGGAGAATTCTGTAAGTGTGGAAACAGAAGCATTTATGAAAATGTCCAAAAGAAAAAGAAACCAAATGGTTTGTAGTATTTGTCATCTTTGTATGACCACTGGTGTCCAGCTTGAAGTAGTCATACAGTCATACTGTCATTAAGGTCTTTTGTCATAATAGTGTGACAATGGTCAAAAGGGTGCAAAGCATATTTACTGTGTACACTAAATTTTTTTAATTTTATTACATAACTTTAATAGAAATAAGTTTGAGTTTTGATAACATTTTTAAAATGGCATTTGTACAATTGGGGGCATGTGGTGGTGCAGCGGGTTTGGCTGGGTCCTGCTCTCTGGTGGGTCTGGGGTTCAAATCCTGCTTGGGGTGCCTTCTGACAGACTGGCGTCCCCTCCCTCTCCAGGCTTATGCTCTGTATTGCTGGGTTAGGCTTCAACTTGCCGGGACCCCACTCAGGACAGGCAGCTTCGACTACTGTGTGTGTGTGTGTGTGTGTGTGTGTGTGTGAGAGAGTTGACATTTGTACAATTTACCTGGTTCCATACATGTTACCAGAAAACTCTGCATTCTCAATGAACTCTCCATTGTTAATCCCCTGCTGCATTGTCTCCCTGGACACGAAATGGTAATCTTCAGGGGAGAACAAAGAGAGGGGAAAAATACAAAGAATTCAAATATTCTGTCAACATTGCAGTGAGATGTACAACATTTACATGAAAATCAGGAGCAAAACAATATACAGCAGCCAGAGGTCATCCTGAGAAGAGATGTAACTTAGCCAACAGTCTGTTTCTATTTAATAAAATTTATCTGTCTCTTATTTAATAAGTTAGCCACTGATTAGAACTTATTCTGATAGCATTTGGAAGGAGTTCCCAGGTTAAAATATGGTGTGTTCCACTCAAGTGACACCAGTGCCTGCCTGTTATTTAATCATTATGGCAGTAAAAGAAGTATACAAAGTTATTTAATGGAGTGTTTATGGAATGGCAACAAGCATCAAGTTTAATATTTAAATTAATTTTGAATTTTGAATGACTATCAGAAAATTAATGCCCTGGTCAAATAAAAACACAATAGAGAAAATGGAGTTTGGTTCGGTGACCTTAAATGACCATATACGGTGCATTTGGAAAGTATTTGAACCCCTTCACTTTTTCACATTTTTCATGTTACGGTTTATGCTAAAATCATTTAAATTCAGTCTCATCAATCTAAAATCAATACCCTATACTGCCAAAGCAAAAACAGGATTTTAGAAATATCCCAGGCACGAACACCTCGGGAAAGATGTGAAAACTGTCTACTGATGGTCCCTCTCCAACCTGACAGAGCTTGAGAGGATCTGCAGAGAAGAATGCAAAAAATCCCCAAATCTAGGTGTGCAAAGCTTGTCATGTTGTACCCAAGAAGACTGGATTGTAATTGCTGCCAAAGGTGCTTCAACTAAGTATGAAGTAAAGTATCTGAATACTTATGTCAAAGCAATATTTCAGGTTTTTATTTTTAATAAATTTGCAGAAATTCCTAAAATCTTGTTTTCACTTTTTCAGTATGTCATGAAAAATGTGAGAAAAGTGAAGGGCTCTGAATACTTTCTGAATACACTGTCTACTGTTGACATTTTTTAAACATTTAAGTAACATATATCACATGCTCTCTAATTTGAAAAATTTAATGTTTCAAGGTTTTGAAGGAAATTGATAACTTTCATATTTGGTCTTGTATTTCTATCTGACTTTTTATGGTAAGACTCAGAAAACCAGATAAATTTAATCTGGTTTAATTACAGCAGAATTTTCTGCTATTTTATGTCTAACAAATCTTCAATAAATATTTGGGCATAATTTTGTTTTCACATGTAAGAGGTGATGGTGTGGGACTAGCCAAGGTAGTTAAAGATTTAGAAAGTTTAAAAAAAAAAAAACACAAGTGGTTATTCAGAAGTGCTAAGCACATGAATATCGAAACATGTATTTATGTGCAATGTTTTGCAAAAGAGACATGAACTGGTTACTGCTGCTTTGGAATTGTCCTCTAGACTAACATCACAGTCCAAAAGGACCTGGCGCAGTTGGAGCATCTACAGACATCACTAGTCAGGGGTGTCACAAACACAAAAAATGCCTCACTACACAAGGTAATACTAAAAAATGATTATAAACACTTGAGCATGCTCAGCAGCAAAATACTTCAACAAACAATGGATTTTTATTCCAGGTAGTGACCTCTTCTTATTATAACTAGGATTTAGGAACTATTCCTTTTCAATTTTATTTTGTCAGTGAACACCAATGAAATACAAAAAAAAAAAAAAAAATGCTCAATACGTTTGAAAAATATGCATTTGCTTTAAAGTTAACCATTTAGAATTCTTGAAAAGGACATAAAATACAGGCAAAATAAAATAACGGAGACTGCATGCTCAATTAGAGCTTTTGAATAGTGTTCTGGAAAAAAAGAGTTCAATTTTTCAGTTCAATCTATTTTTATGATACAGAGTGACAGTGCAGAGTTGAGAGTAAACATTTCTGAACAGCTATTTATATGATTTGGACTGTTAAAAAGGGAAAAAAACTGTCCAAAAGTAAGATTTTCAAAATGTTAAATTATTGGACTGTAAAAGTGAGCAAAGAATAGGGCTGTGCTGCACTGACAGAATATAAAGTGATGTTTCTAATATTGGGGAGTGCAGTGGCGCAGTGGGTTGGACTGGGTCCTGCTCTCCAGTAGGTCTGGGGTTCGAGTCCCGCGTGGGGTGCCTTGCGACGGACTGGCGTCCCATCCCGGGTGTGTCCCCTCCCCCTCCGGCCTTATGCCCTGTGTTGCCAGGTTAGGCTCCGGTTCCCCATGACCCTGTATGGGACAAGCGGTTCTGAAAGTGTGTGTTTCTAATATTGCAGTTGAGAGATGGTGGAGCTTTATCTTTATATTCTTTGGCTTTATCAACAAAAACTGCTGGGTTACAGTTCACAAACATAGGTAAACATGCTGGGTGATTTTTGTCCTGGTAACTTGGCTTAAGGTCATTATTTTGTGCATCATCATGTGTTTATTTATATCCCTGTGCTATTTTTATGGAAACAATAGCAGCCAGGTTACAGTAATCACAAATCAATTTATTTTCCATTACAGCGGTTATGATCATATCCCACTATGCAGGGCCAATGTTATAACCCAGTAAACTTGGCAGAACTGGGGCAAGTTGTGTGTTCTGACCCCTATTAACCTGGCATAAGTAATTTGTAATTCACCTTTTTAAAATGTAATCAGTTGGTCGGGCTGTAATACCGAAGTCACATGCTCAGGTTCCCAGGGAATGCTTTTCTGACTCAGCTTTTATTTTAAACTACGATATTGCGCTTCTGAAATCATATTAAATGAAATGCATGAGCTGAGAACTTTGTTTAACATATTATTATTCACTGAGGTACAGATGGTCTCTGCTCTATGAGCTACTATGAAAAGAAAACGTGGCATTGATATTTAATCAAGGTATTGCAGTGATATATTTAAATAAAAAATAACGGAAAACATCATTACTGTGGAGTGATGTGATCAAATGACCGTAAAGCATGGAGAAGAATTCAGCTATTTATCTTTTTATTCTGACATTGTGGCGGCACAGCAAGTTGTGCTAGTGGTGCACAGCTCCTGGGCTCTGGGTTTGAATGTGGGTTTGAAACTAGTTCAGCCATTGTGCAGTTTTCATATTCTCTTCATATCTGCATCGGTTTCCTCTAGGTGCTGTGGTTTCCACGCCCAAAGATGTGTTTCAGGTCAGCTGGTGACTCTTTTGTCCTTGCTTTGTGTTTTTGTGTGCGTGTGCGCATAAGTTACCTTGTTGTTGTTGTTGTTGTTGTTGTTATTATCATTATTATTTAAAGAGACAGTGTATTTTTGATAACCAAAAACATTCTCATTTAGTATCATTAAGCCCTTGTCCTAAGTCAGGATCATGGTGGCCCAGAGCCTATTCTGGAAGCAGAGGGTCCCAGTCCATTGCAGGGTAGCCACACACACACATACACACACACACATACACACACACAAAATCATGCACATGCACGTTATGGACAAGTTAGGGTCACCAATCCACCTGAAACCCCAAAGCATATTCATAGTGCTGCTATTTATTTGAATGTAAGGGAGAATTTTGAATGATTGTCAGAAAATTCATGCACTGGTTAAACAAAAACACAAGTTTCACTATTGTAGCATTAATATCTTATGCGTCCATATTGCAGTATCACCAGTTTAATATACCTTCAGCCCTAGTAAAGATTGGCATCTCTATCCTTAATGCCTAGTACAGCAACTGGTTAATACAATTACTTAGTTGCTTAATTTACTTAGTTAAAATTATTTTATGCAGTTATTTGCATGATTGCTTCTGAATTGAAAATTTACTGTCAATATTTTCAAATTCAACCCTTTGAGGACCCTGAAGTAAACTACCCCTGAATAACATTGTTTTTGTCTTTTCATTTAGAATGTACCACTGACACATAAACTTAATAAATTGCTTAGCACATTACAGTGATTTAAATAAAAACAATATAAATGCAAAACATGTACTGTTAATGGTGAGGGTCATGAGTATCTACAATAATACTAAACAATACAGTAATTTATTGAACTAAATGAGGGGTTTAGCTAGTGGAAGAAGGCACTGAAGGGGCTAATTTCAAAACATTTTACTCTAATGTCAAAAAGGTTGTGCATTTCTGTTACATTAGAAACTATGGTCATAATTTCTTTAACAATAGTTTAAATTCACTCTAACAAATGAAAGTAACCCCCAAAGATTTGCTTTTATTGTGTTTTAAGTGTAATTTGTGATTCAGCAAGACACATGAAAATTAAGATGAGGAATCTACACCTTCAGATGATACAGATGATAGGACGTCTGCTACGGGCAATAATGTCGCCCCAAGAAGCATAGGGAGGCAATTCAACCCTATGGAGAAAACAACAAAAGGCACAAAAATGTTTAGCAAAAAATGTTTAGCTCTAAAAAATACTATATGTATTCTGAAACTTGCAGTCTGGTGCAAGTCAGGAATAAGTGGAAAGGCTGTCAGAGCTGTACAATCAGATAGGAAAAGACATAACAATTTTAAAAAATCTTTAAAAAAAAGTGCAAGTGACAAGTTTTTTTTGTTTTAAATAAAATAAATATTTTTGGGACAAGATAATTCACATTGCACAACAGACAAATCCAATGTACAAAGTACCAATAAAGCACTGGGGCACCAGGTGGCACAGTGCTTAAAAATATAAACATTAATGTATGTAAAGTTTTATAAAGGCTGTTAATTAAATTTCTGCTTTCTAGTATTTCTGAACAGTTGCCTGAAATTGCTCCACTAAAATACCCAAAGGAAAACAACAACCAAAAGTCTCTTTGAATTAAACCATTAGCTAATACACAATATTTAAATGCATGAATAGATAATAAATTTGGTTTCCTCTATTTCTATATATTCCATGTACTGTATTCTGTTCTGTTCCCAATGTATGCAAGCTGTAGGGAAGGATTAATGGTTCTGTCATCACCTTGGCGGAGCCGTTGTCTACACTTCATACTGCAGTTGTGAGTACCACTGTCCCTGGGGTGGCTGCTCAGCATTTTGGTGCTCCAGATGGGCTTCAGCAGTATCCACACAAACTAATGTTAGAACTATTGAACCAATGGTATTTTTGCCATTACTTGAACGTAACAGTTGGACATCACTGAAGTAGGATATGAAAGCATAAGCTCACTGGAACTGTAGTTCTAGAAAAGACTTTTAAGGATACTCTGAAAGGCCAGATATACAAACGGATGGATCTTTCATCATAAGAAGGCAGAACTCTCATCGAAAGCACAAGTGATGAGACTGATGTTATCATAATATGGGTACATCTTGTGAAGAATGGATTCTCCTGAAAAATACAGCAATGCTTGGAAAAGCTGAAGGAGAAAGAAGAAGGGGACACCCAGAAAACAAAGGATGGACTCCACAACTATGGACACTTTTCAAGACAAAGACACATGTGCAAGACAGAACGATCTGGAGTTCTGTTGATGTAATGCAGTCAATGTATTTTTCTCTGAGATGTACGTCGCTATGGAGAAAAGTGTCTGCTAAATGAATAAGTGTAAATGTACTATAGCCAAAAAGTGGTATATATGCCTAGAGACAGCCTCAGAAACAGGACAAGATCCTTAGCAGGAAGTGGAAGAGTTTAATTTTAATTGCAAAATGCAGCTTGCTGCAGCTTGTCGAACTCATCACAAAAAGACTGATGTACAAGCTGTGAATAAACTAAAAAGAAATGGCAACTCTGTCCAGTTTCCAAAATAATATAATAGGGAAAGTCAATCCATTTTCAACAAACGCTTGTCCCGAGCAGGGTCACGGCGAGCCGGAGCCTTACTCGGCACCACAGGGTGCAAGGTTGAGGGTGGGAGGGGACACACTCAGGACAGGATGCCAGTCTGTCACAAGGCACCCCAAGCAGAGTTTTAACCCCGGACCCGGCGCACAGCAGGCACCGGCCAAGCCCCCATGTCCCCATGCCCCAACGCTCCCATATATGGAAAGTATACTTGAAAATTTCACGGAACATGTCAACAATCATTTTGAGATACTGAGTCTTATTGACAGAGAAACAGAAGCACTTCAGACAGAAACTGAAGATGAACAATAAATGTGAAAGATTGGCAAAGGTGAAAAAGAAGCAAGCCAAGTGAATGTTAGACTAGACATTACAATTTAGTCATAATAAAAGAGAAGCCAAAATCCAGAAGAATCAAAAAAGAGTGAAGGACTTGAACATAAGATTTCTAGGACCTGCTAAAAGAACAGTTTTGATAACACCTGCAAAGACACTGAAAATGGAAACAGATCTGAAAGAATGAGGATAGTCTTCCAAACAACTAAAACATTTTTTTTAAATTGCAAACAATTTGGTTTGCTCTAAAATATACATTCACCGGTAATAATTTATGAAGCAAAGATTAACCAGAAGAATACATCAAAGACCAAAGTAGTTGAGATGTCAGCATCCCAGATGCATTAACTTAGAACAAGAACCCTTGATAACAGAGGATGAAATAAGATCTATATTGAAGTCATTGCCAAGAAATGCCATTTTAGCAGCAGAGGAAGAGTCTGTGAAGGTGCTTACCAATTTATGCTAACAAATCTGGAAAACTACTTGATGACCAACAGGCTCATCAGTTCACATTCCAATACCAAAGAAAAGAGATGCAGCAAAGAGTGAAAACATGAATTTCCCTAATTTCACATTCAGCAAGGTTATATCATGCAATGTAGACTATAACCGTAGATGTAAAGAGAATTGCCTCATTCAGGAAATGACATGGGACAAGAGAAATATTGTAAGACCAATAATAAATTTTAAAAAAAAGCTGAAGACATCAAGAGAAGTCAAAGTTGCAGGAAAAAAATGTTAGCTAAAAATCAATATAATCTTTGCGCTGATATTATACTAATAGCAGACGACAAAGAACATCTGAAAATCCAGTCTACTAATACAATGCTGTCCAAGAAAAAAAGATACTATGATTAATGTTAAAAACTAAAATCATGACAATTGGCATAGCATCATATTTTAGTATTGAGGACTCACTAAAGATCCTCTACACAGATGACAACTTTTCTCACTTGGGATGAATTAACGATAATGAATCAACCACTCAAGTGATCGACAGAAGACTAGCACTTGGTAAGTGGAGATACAAAATCTAGAAAAAAATTCTCAGATATATCCACAAGAACTGAAAAGATATTATATGGATGTTAAAACCGGACATTTCAGAAGCAGGATTGGAGAGACTCTGTAGAGTAGACTTTGAACTCTGGTGTTTGTAGACACTCTTAGGAATACCACTGATGGCCAGGATAACAAATAGATGAATAGATAGAATCAAGATTAAATCAAGGCAGAAATCACACCGGAAGCACAAAGGAGGAGATCGAGGTATATTCTGTGATGAAAAAACATCATAAGTTGATTGGATTCTGTTATGAATGCGTGGAAAAGCGTGAAGAAAAAGAGGAAACAGATGCATTAGATGCATCTCTTTCCTATCTACATAAGACACAAGCAGAGGATGGAACACACTGCAAGCCCACTATACGGTTGCCAAGAATGTACAGCAACTCCGTAGAATTTTGAAACATCTATTAGTTAAAAAGATAGATACATACATACATAAATACTTACTAACATACATTCATAAAAATATGTATATGCTTATGCAGGCCTGAGGCCAAAGGTAGAAGGGAATAAAAGAGGAGGACAGAAAGAATACCGTGGGACATTTAAAGAACAATGGATTTGTTGGGTGTCTACCTGACTCTGCCTGGGAATAATGGGCTTTGCTAATGTTCATTCAGATGTTTATGTTCATTGTTTGATACCTGAAAGAATAATGGTCAAGTTCCTGTCAAGAAAGAGGAAGGAAAGACAGCAAACTACATTAATGCTAAACAGAAGAGAGCATTTTATGAGAATTCCTACCTTTGCCATCTTCCTCTCCAGGTCGAGGGTTTCTTGTTGTATCTGAATGGACGAGAACAATTTGGGAGATTGAATCAGAAGATATTATTTATGTCCAGGGTGTACCCTACTCAGCCTAGCACTCTGTGCTTCCGGAATGGGCTCTGCACGACTGTGAGCCTGATTTGGACAACCGGTTGCTAATAGCGAGGAAGTGAATATTGCATATCAAGAGCATTTCGTTGTAATATTTTCTGTCACAACGGTACTTGTGATTACACCTGCAAATTCAATAATATGGCATTTGTGAATTATTTAGGTAGTTTTTTTTTTTTTAAATTAACATATTGCTCTCCATCTTGTATTGTCCTAGACCTCTAAGACATGTTTGTAGGATTTACTAGTTACACCAAGAATGTCAGTACAGTACAAAACACTACAGCATAGTGTGTGGCAATCTATTGTGTTTCATAGCACTATTGATATATGAAAATTCAGTGGTTCAGGTATAGAAAGTGCTTGATACAGGAAGTTGACTTTACAGTGTCATTCTCATAGAGGTGTTTTACACATTATTATAAGGTAATCAAAGTTCTAGGGAAAAACAAGCTAACCCAGAGTGTATCCAGATTCTTTTTGACACATCATTGTAGCACGCACACTAAACTGCTTTTGGAATTAATGTCTAATATGCACTGCATTACAGTTGTGACATCCCCTCCTCCCTCCCCAGGTGTTTGTGATGATGTTTACCACAGCATTTGCTAAACAGGTAGGTAAATTGCTTGATAGCCAGAGATGGCTTGAGTACTTCCATCAATGTTCTTATTGACAAGATCCAATTGATTTCAAGCATAAACGTGACATTGGTGGGTGAAGATACTGATGTTCTGTGCATGCTAATTATTAAGTTTAATTTGTGAGAACACACAGGAGCTAGATTGGTTTAAATGTTTCAAATATCTACTAATCTGAGCTGTATTATTATAGAACATATTACATGGTTTTTTAAAGTAATTTTAAATTTATTTTCAACTGTCATGGTCAAAAGGCTGTCCTGTGGCTTGGTGCGTAGCGTCTATGTCTCACAGCACCTGGATGGTGTGGGAGGACATGGGTTTGATCCTCGCTCAGTCTGTGTGGAATTTGCGTGAGATTGACCTTGCAATGGACTGGGGTCCAGGGTGTACCCTTGCGCCCTGTGTTTCTGGGATAGGCTCTGGCTCACCGCAACCCCATCTGGGATAAGCAGTTATAGCATTGGTGTGGTGAGTTTGGCCGGTGCCTGCTGTGTGGGAGGTCTGGGGTTGGAGTGCCTTGTGATAGACTGGCATCCCCTCCCTCTTTGACCTTGCGCCCTATGTTGCCAGCTTAGGCTCTGGCTTGTCACGACCCCACTTGGGACAAGCGGTTGTTGATGTTGGTTAGTTGTCAGAGTCAATACTGTGGGTAACTAAGTACTGTACAAATTTGTCTTAACATAACTAAGTACAAAGCTGTATTAAGAGGGAAAAGAACAATAGGTATTTTTAAACCAGTCATAACAGTTCTTGTGAGAAATGTTAGATTTCAAGTCATTTGGTTCTAAAATGCCTCACTTCTCAAAGCCATTACTTACGTGAAACACAAAAGCCAAATACACCCTCATAGTCCTTGAGCAGTTTCTTCAGTAAAGTGCTCTTGCCAGCTCCAGAAGGACCACTTAGCACTACAGGCCTTGGTCCTGCCATGTCCTAGTGGGATGAAAATGGGAGACATGAAGTACAGTGATGTGCTTCAAAAATAAACCTTAAAAAACATTTCACAAATATGTCAAATCCTTCTTTTGGAATTTTTATTAATTTTTTAACCAAACAGTAACTGTCTGTTAGCACAGATTTGTCTTTCTCCAGAAAAAAGTTTAATAGATTATTGTGGATTCAGCAGTACGTTGAAAACAGGACAAGGTGTAAGCAGTCCAATAGTGCTGTGCCTTGGCTATAAGTGCTGTCTGACTTAGGGAAGGATTAGATTTGACAAGTCGGGGCAATCAAGTTCATGCCCTTAGCATTTAACTCAAAAAACATCTTAGTGGAGTCAAACAAGGCCAATTAAGACGATTACATTGCCCTCACAAACTGGAAATCGCCAAAGCTATGACTTGGTCCATTTAGAAGAAGAGCAATGGAAATGGTATCAATCTGAAAACCTGGAGAGCCTGAGAAAGTATCCTGGGTTTTATCCCATGAAATTTCTAACCTCAGATGGTCCACGTATTCCATTATTTAATGACATACATTTACATTTATTCATTTAGCAGATGCTTTTTCTCCAAAGCATTACACAGAAAGTGACTTAGATGCCGACACATGATTCAAAGCACAGTTAGTTACTTTCCACCATATCAACCAATATACACCAAAATAATGCATAAATTGTGCTTTTGCTGAGATGTACGTCGCTTTTGACAAAAGCGTCTGCTAACTGAATAAATGTAAATGTACGTACATCACACAAGGAGCTGCCTAAAGGTTTATTCATTAATCAACAATTTCAAATTACAAAATTGTAACAAACATTTACATCATTTGAGTAACTGCATTAAGTGTATCTGCTATTCAGCAGTTATGACCACAATACACATACAAATGGATATTCACATCTGAGCATTTCCAAAACATTCCCACCGTACCTTGTTTTTATGGTAAATAGTAGCTCATATAAATCAAGTAAAACTGGAAGTGGTTACACAAATACTCTCAGCCCAGTGAGGACAGAGTTTAATGCACCTAGCATCAGTTTGCCTATCCTGGAGTAATAAAAATAGTATAAATGTTTACATGTATGTATTATTATAATTATTAATGTTATTGCTGTTATAGTTATCTTTTATTAGCACTGCAATTTGAATTTTAAACCTTACAAGTTCCCTTTAAGCAGCACAGAAATTTATTTTGAAGATTTGTTAAAATTTAAATCACACACATTGTGAACCCATCTGAGGGCCATACGTGTAAAAATCATAGGACAAATTGAATTTTAAAGGTCTAAACTGCAAAATTAATTTCTTTACCTTTGTTGTGTGTTACAACGTATGTCTAAATTTAACTGTATTATCTTGTGAATCACATACACATTATCTGAAACCGCTTGTCCCAAGTGGGATCACGGTGAACCCCACCCAGGATGGGACGCAAGGCACCCCAAGCAGGACTCGAAAATATAAATATACTTTTATATATTAATTTAGCTAAGTCTAGGATTTCGATAATTTTTAACAGTTCAACATTTAAGTGAACGATAAGACATTACATATCCTTATTAAAAATGCAGACTATAGTTTTTAGTCCTTGTTTAGTATTTTAGTTTTTACTTATTATTTTAGTATTTCTTAACTAGTGTTTAACACTTTTAAAGTGCTAGATATGCTGCTCTAAACTTCCCGCAATCATTCACCCATCTATACAGCACAGCAGTGCCACACATACACTGATTCATGTGAACATTCACGCTAGATGGCCAGTTGAGAGTCATTTCACCTGAAACACACGTCTTTGGACTGTGGGAGGAAACCAGAGTGCCCAAAGGATACGCAGGTAAACTCTAAGAAAACTTGCAACCTCCACACACACTGATGTTGATTCTGTGCTGTGAGGCACCAACACTGTTTGTTGTGGCATTTATGCATTTTTAGTATTTTTCACTATTTTTGGTAATATTTGACAACTCTCAATTTTACAATTTGTTTCATAGATCATTTGCATTTGGTGCTGTCCAGATATTTCTGTTCTGATAAATTTCTCTGACCCACAGTACCACTCATTAGGTCACCTGAGTAGTCCTGGAGTAATCCAGTAATATGATAATGAACCTCACAAGCATTCCAAATAAAAGTCTGGAAGCTGTCTCTGTATGACTATAAAGTATTTCTAAAGTAGTACTTCTACAATAATAATTAGAATGCAAAAAATTTCTCATTCATGCAGAGAAAAAAAAACCTTTGTCCTGGTTTTATTAAGCCGTTTCTTTCAAATGTGCATATTCACAATAGAAAGAACTTAATTTTTTCTGAAAAAAAAATTTACTACAAAAGACAGAGAAGCTCATGTTCCAAAAATCAAAGATTTCAAAACATAATAAAACAGCATTAATTAGAAATTAATCCAGTGTCCTTAATTTTATTTCTACCAGTTCACCATCCTCAGTCAATGAGTTTTAGACTATAATAACACCAAATACAACATTTGCTATAGCCAAGCAGCATCTTTACCTTTTTCCAATGATGGTGAAGCCGTCTGATTGTATTTGGAGAAGGCTTTGGCCGAATGAATAAATGTTTGAATGCTTTGTTAAGGCTGGTATGTGACTGTGTGAGGTAGGGGGTGTTACACTGACAGCCTCATGCCAATTACCTCCTCCTATATCTCAGCCAATTGGAATGCAGCTTACCAACCCTGGTAATCTGTGGCACATTTTAGCTCTTCTGTCTAAACTTCTTAACCAAAACGAATGTCCCTGCTGCTGTGATGGCTGATTTCAAGATCTCTTATGGTATAATTATTTTGATCAAGAACTGCAGAACATCGTGTCCAAATTTTCCATATTTGGAAGGATAATGTTGAATTTCTATGCTGTATGTGCATTGGCTATCCACATTCCTATTTAAATGTATTGAAAAAAGAGTGAGACAATATGAAATTTTCACAAAACAAAAAATTATAAATATTGTTAGTTGTTTTTTTTTCTTAATGGTATACTTAGTTTCATTAATCACAAATTAATATCCAGCCAGCTACAGTATATATGTGATTCAGCAAAGAATCTTACCTTGAGCTGCTGAATGTCTTGGCTGAAATCTCCGACTGCTAACTACGCCCGGAAGTACATGAAGACGATATAATGGACTTTTGCCACCTTCATCTGTTCTGCTAAGACAAAAGTAACACAGAAAAGTCACAAGTTAAAATTAACATGAATAAAGTTTACATTTCGGTACTTTAAAATGGATTGGATTATTGTTAAGATTAACATAATTTAATAAGAGAACCAATACTAAAACTGAAAACATAGGATAGTTTGAAATAAATTCTTTTGGCATTTCACAGGTAGTAGTATCACCTGTTAGCCAAGCTCGTCTTCATGAAAACCGTATTAATTTATTCAAAACACTAAAATGGTTACACTAACAGTAAACAGTAATTTACAGAATATACAAATATTCCTTCAATTGGTATCCAGTAATTTGAATGCGTCACAGATCAAAAATGAAACATTTGTATTTTTCTTATACGTTTACTTATCTGTCAAAATGCGAACTTCATACATTTCTCGGAAAGGATAACGATATCTTTATATCTTTTCTATTTTTGCCCCACTTCATATAAAAATTAAAGAATCATCAATATCCATGTCTTAATTTTCTACTGATAGTCTGCTGACTAAAATGTCAGATCGCTTCTATAGCAGCCATGGGCTTTTGCTTCAATAAAGGAGCAAAGGGACATAATCAGCTTGCCTGCAGACAAAAATAAAATAGCTTAGAAAGAGGATTAGAAGGACAGCACAGACATTACACAGACTCAGTGTACAGTGAATAGAGAACAAGATTTGAGGTTAAGGCATGCCAGCTGCTGAGACATTTACTTTACTTTACTTTCAGTAACTGTGAAAAACAAATCTGAATAGAGCAAATCTCAACTCAGTTATGCTGCATTATGTTACAGTCGCAATCTGCTTTCCCTGCACATGGTTACAGTGATCCGGACACCAGCACACTAGGAAGCATGAAGCTCCAAAATAGAATACATCCTGGATATGGTGCACTCAACTACACAACACACACAAAATAAGAGCCCTTTAAAGTCCAATACTTAGCTCAATATCAGGTCTTGGAAGGAAATCGCATGGCCAGAAGGAGCAGATGCAGATTCCAGATTCCAAGATAACATCATTACTTGCCGAACCGGCTTGCAGCAATAAATAATAATAACAATAATAAGAAGAAGAATAAGAATTTCTCCTAATGTAATGCACAAATTGTATTTTCTATGAGATGTACATTGCTTTGGAGAAAAGCATCTGCTAAATGAGTAAATGTAAATGTACTACTACTACTAATAATAATAATATCAGAAGAGGAAGAAGAAGAATCAGACAAACAAGAATCCATAAACAAGTTTCTAAGCAATATCAACATAAATTTGCAGTTTTAGAAATGAGAATTGTAGTATGTTTGTTTCAGCTCGTGGGTGAATATAAGTGGGGTAAAATAGTAATCAACAAAGGCATAACAGCTCATTTCTGGAATAAATAACTTTGGAAAATGTGGAGAAGAAACCTACTTCCTTCAAATTATTTGAGGCAGCACTTTTTTCCCCATTGTAACCCTCAGAAAAATCATGCCGTTCATTGCATATCTATGAGAATTTGACGGGTGGAGAGAAATCAGTTCATAAGAAAAATGATGTCTTGTTGTACAGGTTAATTAAGATTAGTTTTGCTGTCCATACCATAGAGCTTGTTATTATCTTGCAATATACTTATCATGCTTCTACCTGTGTGAGCTCTTTTAAATAAAGGGCTTGTACAAAGCCCTTATGCATATGCTGCACCAGTCTGCAGCTGGTTTTCTGCCACAGTCTATATGTGCTCGTAGCATCAGTTTCCCTCATCCTTCTCTGCAACTTTCCTTCCAAACTCTGACAAGGTCCTCACTTACTCGCTTTACATAAAAGTTATGAGAAAGGCATGAAGCAGCTTTTGTGCTTTTCATTAATTTAAGATAGTCAAAACAAAGGGTTACAAAACCAGCTCCAGAGACACCAGGGAATACTGTAGCATTTCAGGGCTTGTGGTTTACAAAGGAATGAGAATATAAATTGATCCCACAGTGGAAATTTTGCGAAAAATTGAGTGAATGACACCAGACTGGCAGAAAGGCAGGCACCAACGCAAGAATAGACACACACACACTTTCAGAACCACTTGTCCCATACAGGGTCACGGAGAACCAGAGCCTACCCGGCAACACAGGGCGCAAGGCCGGAGGGGGAGGGGACACACCCAGGACAGGACACCAGTCCATCACAAGGCACCCCAAGCAGGACTCGAACCCCAGACCCACCAGAGAGCAGGACCGCACCCCCACAGAATAGACTCAAACTCTTCAAATATAGCGTTGTATTTTGATTTTTATAATATTGCTCAAAAAAGACAGTTCTTTGCCATCAAATGAAAGAAGACATTTTACAGAATTTGTGGAAATTTGTGGAATTTGTTTGTGGAAATATTTGGGCATGTCTGCAAAGTCCACTAAGGTAATCATTTTTTCCATCCATCCATCCATACATCCATTTTCTTACCCGCTTGTCTTACTAGAGTTGCGGTGGCAATAGGGAGAGCAGAGCAGCCTAGGCCCCGCAACTTCCTCCAGTTCACCCCGGGGGGATCACCAGCCGTTCCCAGGCCAACTGGGAGCTATAATCTCTCCAGCGGCTCCTGGGCAGACCTCAGGGTCTCGTCCCACCTGGGGCAAATTCTCTCCTCACCTGAACGGGGCATGCCATCCTTTTCTGCAAGAAAACTATGGACTCAGACTTGAAGGTGCTTATCCTCATACCAACCGCTTCACACTCGGCTGCAGACTGTTCCAATGCATGTTGGAGGCATCCATTCTAACCTTGACCTAGTATGTTTGGCTTTTCCTTTTTTTGGCTCCAAGGCAACTTCACTGTTTTCTCTGGCTCTATTAGATACCTGGGCAGCACAGTGGCACAGCAGGCAGTCTCATGGTGCCCGAGCTGTTTGGGTGTACAAATCGGGCTCAGTTTGTGTGGCATTTGCATGTTCTCCCCATGTCTGCATGGGTTTCCTCCGGGTGCTCTGGTTTCCTTGCACAGTCCAGAGACATGCAGTTCAGGTGAATTGGTGAAGCTAAATTGCCTGTAGCATAGGAATTGGTGAGAGTGTATGCGACTACCCTAGAGAAGACTGGCATCCTGTCCATTGTGTATCCCCCTCAGCCTTGCACACATTAACACTGACAAGACAGCTGGTAGTGTTGCCCTGAATGGGCAGAGGTTCAAATCCTACCTCATGCTGTAGGGACCTGAGAAATGCACCTACCTGAAATTGCTCCAGAAATATTACCTGGCTGTATGAAGAGCTAAACAACTGTAAGATCTTTTAGAGAAAAGTGTCATGTGAATGAGTCAGACTCTGGTCTGCCTTGGCCAGGACATTCAGTTGGCTGGATCTAGCAGTTTTCTTGTTCTTCAATTAGTTGTGTGTTCTTCTTGGAACTTTTAAAATCTTTTTTTTTTTTTTTTTCTCTTTCCACCAGTACAATCTGTGTATGAGGGTTGTGCAGAATATATTTCAGTCTTCACATAATTCATTCCAAATGTACTATGAAATTACTGTTTCTGTGTATATCTGAAGGGAACTATGTAGTTTTTGTATTACTCATTCACTTTTATGTAATTAATGACTATTACTTTAATATAATTAGCATTTTTTGGAAAAGAAAATTAAGAGACTTAAGACCACACATCAACAACTGGAATTTAAAAAGAGGGAAAAAGAATTTAAAAGCAGGAAGGGGATAACAGAGTGGGACCTTTGAACATTAGCACACTAATTCTATACTATTTTAATGAGAGCCCTGAAACAAGATTCCACAAAATGAATAACCCGAGTAAAGTCAAAGGGTGATCGGGGGATGTAAATGGCTCGGTACTGCCACACTCAGCTAGTGACACAAGAAGACATACCTACACATGAGCATACACATGTGCGAATGGGGCCAGACACACAAAATACCAGTAATTTCTGTATGGCTGCAGAAACCTCTGAAGTGTCAAGGACGGGGGGCAGATGGCAGAGGAGTGGACGAACGTAAAGGGAACGGTGGACCGTGGAGCATTAAAACAGGCAGTGGTGCGTAGAAGAGGCAAGAGGAGCTGTCACTGCTCATGGGTCTTTCTGAAAATAAATTAAAGAATGCTTTCTAGAAGATGGGGTTGGCACCCTCATTGATTTCTTTTTGGTTCCCACAGAGGTGCCAGATCCAGCACCCACAAGAGATTGCAAAACAAGGTAAAAAGTGCAAAACGGGAAAGCCACTGGCCAAGAAATAATACATTTTCATTGCTTCCCGTTACAGAACTGAATAATTTTTTTTAATAAAAGGTCAACAATCACAAGCCGGGGACTTTAAATTTGGAAATTTTTGTAAAATGTTAACATTTTAATTGTCAGTAAATAAATTTATGACATTTAATAGAAAAAAAAAACTACACCAATACTCAGAATCCAGTAATCCAAGACTACTGAGTGATTCTGTTTTAATAAAATGATTTTCCCAGCATTTTTTCTGTGTGGCTTGCTTGTGGGATGAAGTCTCCATCTAGTGACCCAAAAGTACCAGATCTCAGGCAAAAGCTTATCAGCTCCATTTGTGAGGAAAAGGTTCCACATTTGTGGGATTACCTAAATTTCAGCATGAATGAGTTTAAAATGTTATCTAATGTCAGTCTAAGTCAGAAAAATAAATACATTCTTATTTAACAAAGCACATAATACTTTACATTGGCATATTTTTATTGGAACACTGAATTGTTTAAACGATCCAGGTCATTGATGGAAAAAATATATTTTTTTTTTGCAAATTCAGTAATGAGCTGCAATACTTAAGATATTCAGTATTTAATAACACATTTTTCTTTATGAAACAAAGCTGGCTGAGTAGTTTCAGTAAAAGTCTGATATATCAAGAATAAATGGAAATGATGGATAAATCTGGGTTTCTGAGTGTCTTGCTGTTACCCAATGGTGGAAAGCAGAAACAGAACATTTTCACTGTGCCTAGAGACATTTTAGAAAATAAGAAAATGAGAATAAATGCACTTTAAAACAAACATGAAACAGTTCAAAATTTGTTACTTGGGTTTTCAGAACACTAGGTACAATTGTACATATATCTGAAATTTGTTTTATGTGCATACTGTAGCTCCCTGGGCCACAAATCTCTATTTCATGGGTGAATTTAATTTCATAGTGTCATGCCCGCCAACTCGGTAACATAAAAGGGCAGCCCGGACCATAGGAAGCTGCGGAACCTTGTTCAGCCTCGTTACTCACCCGCTCTCCTAGTAATTGCTCCTCGCCCTGCTCCTCGTACTCGACTTCCTGGTTTGCCACGACTCCTTGCCTGTCTTCTGGATTACGTTACTCGGATTCTCCCTTCGGACTACGTTCGCACATCGGTTTCTCTTGCCTGTCTCCTCAACCATGTCTTCTGTATTGCCCCTTGAACAACCTGCCTGTGCTCAGCACTTGTGTCACGGTGTTTCCCCGGAGCGGGTGTGCCGGACCCATAGCAACTTTCAAGTTTACAGTCCATAAGACTCATAATTATTAATCAATTGTCCACAACTATTACTGCTGATAATTTCATATCAACAACAGTGTATGAGGGGGACAGCTGATATTGTAGTGATCAGAGCATGGTGCGGCAGAATTTTTCAATGACTTTTTACACTGAAACTAAAATTTTTTTTAAATCAAAGCCTTAATCTCAAATATGTAGTTTTAAGAAAAGCCCGTTTAGAATTATCTGGATTTCTGCATGAATGGTTTGTAAAACATGATCTAAGGCATAATAATAAAGACATGCTGACAGAACAAATTAAATCAATACTTTCATATTTACATTAAACATATGAAATATTGCACGTCAGAGATGGAAAAAAGGTCATCCCTCAGATTTGGAGGTGTAATCTTTTTAGTGGCAACCAAATAAACCTCTCTGCAAAGCTACAAAGAAGAAAGCGCAAAATGCTTTCTAATAGTATTTTTGCTCACTCTACATTGCACAGCTGTTTCAGCGCATTTATAGTTTCGAGTGTATTGCACGAACAACTTGTGTCTGATCATACCACAGTATTTCAACAGGATTAATTATGAATAAGAAATTCTTCTGGTTTAGATCTATCATTGATTTATTCTTGCATTTGGGGCTGCTATCATGCTGCATGAGCCAGCTTCTTTTTAACTTCAGATCCCAGACAGGTGTCCTGATATTGTCCCATGGAATTTCCTGGAACAGCTTCAAATGCATTATTCCCGCAACGACTGTAAGGAATTCAGGCCCTGAGGCAGCAAAGCAGCCCCACACTATAACTCTCCTTCCACAATGATTCACAATTACTGTAAGGTTTTGGTGGTGGTAATGTAATGTTTTCCCTCTGCAAATTTCACACTCTGAACATTTTTCAACTCTTGCCTCATCTGTGCACAAAACATTGTTCCAGTAGTACTGTGGAACATTGGTGTGGTCTTTAGCAAACTTGAGACAGACAGCAACATTTCTGGAGTGTTGTAGTTTCTAGCACTGCAACCTCCAAGGTACACTAGTTTTATTTGGTGTTCTTCTTAACATGAATAGATGGGCAGAGACATTGAATAGCTGGTAGCAGGTTGCGGGGTCCCCCCTCCAGTTTTAGTATAAAAGGTACTTACCCTAACGACTGAGCCAATAAAAATAAAATACCCACCTGTAAAAATGGGTAAATAACTGTAAGTTGCTTTGGAGAAAAGTGTCAGTTGCAAGAGATGCCTCCAGATCATATCAACTGTCACTCTAGGGTCCTTTGTCTGCTCTAGCCTTGTATGAGGTGCATTTGCAGTGACTTTCGTAGGATGCCTACTCCTAGGGAGAGTAGCAAAGGTAATAAACTCCTATTTGTGAACTGCCTGACTGTGGAATGATGGACTTCCCTTTGCAGTTTTACAAGCTTTAACAACTCTTCATCTAAGTTCTTCTGAAAATTCTTTAGATCAAGCTACGCTGTGCTTCAACAAATTTCTATTCTGAACAGCAGGTAACTAAAACTGTGGGCACCCCAAAATACACATCAGAACACAATCTTAACTTACTCCAATTACCCTCCTTCATACACCTTCATATACATTTTTCATGCCTGACCTTGAATAACAGGTCCAAAAATGTTGACATTTTTTGAATGCCAACATTCATCAGACTGCTTGCATCTATTACTATGACTTAGACAAAGACTAGGCCACATTTTACATACCATTCATGTAGAAATCCACATAATTTCAAAGGGCTAAAAGTCTATCTTTCATAACCGTACAAAACAGAATCCAGTAAAAACAGAACAATATTACAGGAATGTAATTCCTTTCAGGGGAACTGTACCAGGATGTGTTTTCAAATACTCCTTGGCACCATCAAACCACCGCCTCTCCACCTGCTCCTTTCCCAGCTCCCAGAGTTGTTGTAAATGACGGACCCCGGTCCGTGCTGTGGTCATCAGATACTCTTCATTCTCAGGGTAAAGGGTAATAGCACGACGAGCCAAAACCAGAGACTGGCAGAAGCGGCAGAGCACCAGAAAATAAAGGGCATTGCGCTCTGCTTCATTTAGAGGAAAGACACTCTCCCAGCCTGCCAGCACTGGTCCACCAACATCTATTGCATTGGCGCTCTCAATCATCATGTACATAATAGTAATGGCCAGCTCAAATACATAGTATCCACTGCTCATATCTCCAAAGTCAAGGATGCCAGAGATCTTATACCCAGCTAGACCATCATGCTCCACTAAGATGTTGTGATCATTGAAATCTCCATGGTTTATACCTGTGAATAAAATAAAATGCAAATAAAATGAAAAAAATAAATCACTATAAGGAGCAAATATACATAAATATTCACTTCATAACTTACACTTCCGGAACGAGTCCAGGTTTGGCAAAACATGACTCTTGTACTGCTGAATAACGTCTTTCAAAAGCTGCTGCATGGGGTCTCCATCCATCACATGAAGATATGACTCCAGCAGAGGTGTACTGGAGAGATTCCAAATGAAGTTTTTCCTCTCCAGTACCGATCTGTTTGGGTGGTCAATCTGTGACAATAAGTTCAATTTGAGCAGTTCTTTAAAAGGAGGTGTTACATATTAAAGACAATCTATACATCACATTAAAGAACAGTCATTTCAAAGTCAGTGCATGACTTCAGCATGAGCAGTGACAGCACTGGTTTGGGTTTTGAAGGCCTCACCTTCTGGAGGACTTCATCCATTGTTGCAGCCATTTTCCCAATTTCATAAAGGATTTCTGGGGAGCTGGAGATTTTGGCAACAGTTTTACCAGGCAAGTAGGTCATCAGTCTCACCAGGTACCTTTTACTGCCTGAGCCACAGTCTGCCAGAGCAAAAGCAAACTAGATTTTTATTGCTCTAATATATCTACATATCAGAAGGAATCACAGGTGAACTAATAAACCAGATGTGTAGTTTGTTTCCACGAATGTGACTGATTTGTTCAGTACTAATAAGAAAGTACAATAGAAAAGTGAAGCAGAATCATTTCAAAATCACTGAATATGTAAAGGGGTATTAGTTTCATCTAGCAGCTGAATTCCAAGTTAAAGTACAGAGGTGCAAGAAGCAATGGTTATAGGAAGTGCTTGATTGCAATTATTCTGGGGAAATTTAAAGCTACAAATATATTGTCTGAAGTGTCAATAATTTTGTCAAAGCCATTACTTTATATTTTCTGTTTTCAAAGGATATTAAGTTCCGACATGTAGTTCTACGATTAAGTTCTGGATGAAAAGTAAAGGTTCTAAAATACTAACAGTGAAATAAATAATTGTTGAGACCAAATACTTTGGTCAGTTTCAGTTTATTTTTGGAGAAGATAGTGAATTATTAGAAAAAACTACAAATAATACAATAGACATTTTTTTTCATAATTAACTTTGCAGTATTCTGGGTTTCTCCCAACAGAAATACACAAAAGTAAAGGCTGTGCGTTCCTTACTTAAAGTTAGGTTTTTATGTTTTACATTTTTATTTGCAAATAATTAAATATCAATATTTATGCCTTATACATGTAAGCAATACAAATGTGCCAACTGAAGAAGCGCCATCGAGGCCTAAATTAATGGTAGGTTACCCAGGTTTGGTCATAAACGTGAGAATTAACAAAAAAATTCCAAGATTCTAAACGTGTGCATTACTGAGCACGTACAGCATTAACAGGTAAAAGATTGCACAAATTTTAAGCAGACCATACATGCTAGTCAAGTTTCTATGTGAAATGTTTCTTCCTTCAGTCAGGTACAATAGCCACAAAGTTTCAAATGTATCTTAGTAACTTGCAAGCTGAGATACTTGATACATTAATAAATGTGAAAACAACTTCACTATATACCACCTGAACATGTGTGCAGAAAATATTTTGGAATGGAATTACTGGTGTTGGCCATACCAATTGTCTGAAGGCTCATGAGCTGTCCAGTGCAAGTGGGAATGGCGGTCTGAACAGGGAGTCCGTGCTGATGCAAAAATGCCATGATGTATGTCTGCATCTCCACCAAGGTTAGGTTCTCGCTGTCTGTAGAGTTCAGGATCTTCAGAACATACTCCACTCCATCACTCACTCTCACGTAGAAGTTTTGGTCATCATAGCTAGGCAGAGGTTTGACCTCTGACACAATCAGTCCAAAAATCTGGCTTACTAGCTCAGATGCTTGGGAAGAGGTAAGATTTGGCATAGAATCCTTTAAAGACATTACAGCTGTACTGGGGAAAACAGAGAAAATCATATCCTAATTAGTTTCAAAAACATTGATGTCCCTTTTGACCAGTATTACACCAGTATGTTCCATTTAAAAAACATATCTTATTAAAACAGAAAATATTATGAATCTAACAAAAACTGCATCCACCTGAAATTGATTACTGTTAGAATGACTACATTTACATTACTTCATTTAACAGACACTTTTCTCCAAAGCCACTTCCAGTGAACTCTGCGTAGTGTTATCAGCCCACACACCTTATTCACCAAAGTGACTTACACTACTAGATACACTACTTACAATGGGTCACTCATCCATACATCAGTGGAACACTCTCTCTCTCTCTCTGTGACACTCACACACTTTGGGTGAACATGAACAGCATGACTTAGGACTGTGGGAGGAAACCCACACAGGGAACATTAAACTCCACACAGACTAAGCAGGGTTCAAACCCACATCTTCTCACACCACTGAGGTGCTGTAAGACAGCAGCACTACTCACCGTGCCATACTAGAAAACTACTCCATGAATCTTATGATTCAATAACAAAAATGATGATCTTTTGTCTGTCTTCTGACTTTTCTCCGCATTTTAAAGACCCATGTCTTCTCATGTTTAGTCTCTGCATTACCAGATTGAAATCTTCTCTACTACTACTGCCCTGCTACTGTAGAGTTGTCTTACTCCTGCGGTAACCTTGATTCAAGAGACGGACCCAGGTCCACCAAAAGTTTGGGAACCTGCCGCCTGCAAGAGGGAAAAAGCAACTGGGTTTGGATTGCCCTTAGAGTGCCAGCTCAATAATGTGAAACATCCATGTAATATTGACCTGAAAACTAAGTAGGCTGGCTTGGGGCAAAAAGGTCCTCAGACGGAGAGAATTGTTTCCCTGTGTGCCGGCATTCTAATAAAATGTTTGTGCTGCCTGTGCATCCTTCTTCGCCCCATCTGAACCCAGAGCGCTGCACGCCACAATATATTGTAGCACCCCCCCCATAGAGCTACTAGAAACCAGCTCAAGAGTTAGGGTAAAAGAAATACGCTCTTTATTCACTGCATACATGTCTTTCACCAACAGTCTTAACAAAAAACACTCCAGACAGTACAATTGAAGTAATAGAGAACACTGGAGAATCTCTGGTTACTCCCAGCCCCACTACTGTGCCCCATGGTTAAGGGGCAGCCCCCAGAACTCCCCAGAATTCCCCTCCTGCTCACTGAACATAAATAGAATGACAACCAATCAGCACGCGCACGCGCACTCACACTCATCAACTATTTACCCGTTACAATATAATTTTTATGGTTGTTCACATTGATACGATACGTCCACGCAAGCAAGAAATTTATATGACGCGGCTGTGTGTCACCTTTTAAAAAAACATAAGCACAAGTAAGTGTAACAGCAACTTAAGTGACCCAAATTGTTTTCTCTCACTTCAACTTTTTGTTTGTTTGTGTATAAATCGCAAATCCATTGACTGATTCTACTTTATCATGTAAGCAGATTTCACTGCATGTTTTTTAGTTTCTGGCAGCTGAAAAAACTCTTGGCTGCGCGTCCGCTTTTTTTTTCCGCTTCCTCATTTTTGTTCCCAATCCTTGTCCTATTGTTTTTATATTGACTTTCACACTCGCTTCTGTTTTGAAGTAGTTACTTGTTGTTTTAGCTTATCTTATCTGACTTCGAATTTTTGTATTACTGTCTAAGACTAAGTAAGTTACGATTTCTTTATTACACGCGCGCTGGTGGCATACATAATTTTTACTTATATTATATTTACTCACCGACTTGCGCGGTGCTTATTATTTATGAAATGTGGACGGCGGCTCACATAAGCCTGGTCGGCTGGGTGGATACCCTCATGTACTGTATTGCCCAGCACTGTACTTATCCTCGTAGCATCCGCGCGCATGCGTAGTGCTTCCGAAAACCTGCTCACATTGTACCACGTCACCGAAACCGTCAGCTTCCGTTGCTGCCCAGTGTCGTTCCCGTGGCGGTGACACACGTTTGATAGTCCACGTAGTACGTGTTTTTATTGCGAAAGAAACACTAAAGTCCTATCGCACGTCACCCCAATCATAAAATTTCATTGTTAATGATTGATCTGCAATTTATAAACATTAATGTAGAAATTCGATGTCTAGTTACATAAAAGATTGGCCCGCAGAATTATGGGTTATGAAGTCCATTCCCATGGCAGCCGCTGGTCGTTTAACCGTCGACGGTCATTTAGCTTCACTCCCACTGCGGTGCTGTTTAAATGCACCTCTGAACGATGTGTTTGTATATTAAAAGACAAAGAAGCCAGCACATGCCGCTTGCAGTACCAAAATTTGAAATACTGTTGTAGGCAGTAGAAAAAAAATGGTGTCACAGTGAGTTGTTGCTGTCTTACAGCATCTTCTGGGTGATAGAGAAGACCGTGGGTTTGATTCCCCACTCTCACTCAGTCTGTGTGGAATCTGCATGTCCTCTGCCGTGTGTGTGTCGGTTTCCTCCAGTCCGAAGACATGCTGTTTAGGTGGATTAGTGACTAAAAGCACCCATGGTGTGTGTGAAGTGAAGAAAAAGTCAGTGTATTTCACTGGTAGATGGACGAGTGACCCATTGCAAGTCCCCTTGAGCGAATAAGGTGTGTCGGGGTATTAGTGTTCATGGGAAGTCGCTTTGGAGAAAAGTGTCTTCTAAATGAATAAATCTAAAATCATGCTTCTGAACCTCTCCCACTTGGTTTTGTCAACTAAATCACCCATTTTATTCCAAATACTGTATATGCCTGATCTTACATCAGCCTTTTGAACTTTATCTGAGGCTTTTCCCTGAAAGTGACTTAAAGCTACTTACAGTGATTTACCCATTTATACAACAGCGCACTCCATTGTGTTTGTATCGGTTCGGGGTGAGTACCTTGATCGAGGGTTCTGCAGCAAGGGTGCGATTGGAGCTGTTTGCTGTCCAACTGCAAGGTGTCGTGAGAGCTGCAAAGCAGGGAGGTGGCTTTCAAGGTCGTGGTCCCTACATGTCCCAGGCCCAACGAAAGAGCAGAAGCATGGCAAAGGAGACTGCAAGAAGAGAAAAGACTGAAATCTACTAATGAACTGGCAAACCTAATTGGCCTAACTGTCGATGCAATCACAACCTTACCTGAGCACATCTGTATTAAACTTGCATTTATTCATTTAGCTGATGCTTTTTTCTGAATAAATTTGCAATGATTTTCCCATTTATACCAAGAGGTATTTCTTATTAACGACAAAAAAGGACTGGGTCACAGAGGCAGACAGTACACTTAAGAATTGCAGATAGTTAAGGCAAAAGGTCAGTCACAATATTTCACAGGTGTAATCAGGTAGCATGGATTAATAAATTTCAAAAGGGTTTCCACACATTCCAGGTTACATTTTAATTTTCGTTCACTGGATATCCAGTGTTATTTTTTTCTAGCAGAAGATGGTTTAATCATTCATTAATTTTTTTAGCTGACGCTTTTCTCCAAAGCAGCTTACAATGATTCACCCATATTTGTGAAAGGGTCATTTTCAATATATCAATACAGAGTATGTGCCTTGCTCAAGGATATTACAGTTTACATTTACATTTATTCATTTAACAAATTCTTTTCTCTAAAGCGGCATAAATCTCAGCGAAAATCCAATTTGTGTATTACATGAAGAGAAAGAGACATAGCTGCAGTTGGACATAAAGTTTGAACCTGGCCTGAGTCCTAGTGAAAGGCGGCACCTCTAACCACTATGCTAGAATTAATACAACTTAGTTTGTGAAGCTCAAATTCTGTGACCTTTCTATGGGTGATCTCCAATTCACTCCAAATAAATTAAACACTTGATTTTATGAATATGAGGAGAAATTGCAAAGTTTGCACCTACGTGTATTGCATTTATACAATCATTTATACATTTTAAATCAGTCCTAATGAATTATTGATGAAGAATGTAACCCTCATAAACTAGTCAGACCTGAAAGGAAAAAAATCTTCAGGATGTGACATATTAATACTGCCTGTACTAGAGTCCGGACCAAAGTCCGACACGAACACGGACGAAAAGTATAGACCCCACGTGCAGAATAGACCCCACATGCAGAGTGTATTTATACGTGCGCAGTGCGAACTGTAAAGTATAGAGTGTCCAGGTTAAAGGATGAACACGGTACAAAGAGACACAGTGTTTTCTCACAAAGGTGAAAAATGAACCACGAATCTGTGTGTGAAACAGAAAAAAAAAACAGAAGTGTGACGAAACACTGGACTGGACTTTTGGACCTGGAACACAAAAGACAGGTGTGGACAGGGCACGCAGACACTCGGGACTGGAACATAAACACCTCAGAGTCAGGGGTCGTTTATTTGTCGTTTGCACAGTTACCCTGGGTACAGTGGGCATTGAAATGCTTGAGACGAGGCTTATATTCAGACATCGACAGTACAAGCACGTGTTAGACATGAACAAACACATTTTTAGATGAGAAATAGTTGCAATGGCGGGGGTGCAGTGGTACGGTGGGTTTGGTCTGTGCCTGCTCTCTGGCGGATCTGGGGTTTTTGCCCTGCTTGGGGTGCCTTGCAACAGACTGGCGCCCCGTCCTGGGTGTGTCCCCTGCCCCTCCAGCCTTGCACCCTGTGTTGCCAGGTTAGGCTCCGACTCACTGCGACCCCGCTTGGGACAAGTGGCTTCAGCCAACGTGTGTGTGACTAGTTGAGATGATGCTGCAATGTAGTAGATAAATGCAAATGAAAACAGTGGTGGGCAAATGGTTTAGTAAGAGTGAGATAATAAGTAAGGCAGAACAATAAATACAAGCGCAATAAACAGTAAACTGAATAGTAAATATCTAGGTGTCCGGAAGTGACAGTAATAAAGTATCGCAGTGCTAGGTGAAGGATTACTTGCTGTTAGGTAGTCTGATGGGTTGAAGGCAGAAGCTGTTTTTCAGTCTGGTTGTCCATGATTGCAACGGTAGCATCTGCCAGACGGCAGTATCGCAAACAGGTGGTGAGCAGGGTGAGTGCAGTCCTTCTTGATACTCTAGGCCTTTCTCAAACAGCATGTTTGGTAAATGTCATGTAAGGCCGGACATTTATTTCCAGTGATCAGCTCAGCTGTTCTCACCACTCTCTGAAGAGCTGTGCGGTCGGAAGAAGAGCAGCTGCCGTACCATACAGTGATGCAGCCAGTCAGAATGCTCTCTATGGTGCAACGGTAGAAGTTTGACATGATGCCAGAGGAAATTCCAAACCTCTTAAGACTCCACAGGAAGTAGAGACGCTCCTTTTATACATCACAAACCACAAGATTATGAACGGGTGAATGGGTCTGGGCTGTTGATACTGAGTGGTGGCTCCTCTGGCCTGTGTTCATCAATCACTGTCTTGTTCCGCTTTGCCACCCAATTGGACAAGCGCCAACTTCACAGACTGGTTAAGTCAGCAGAGCTCATCATCGGGACCAACCTGCCCTCCCTCCAGGACCTGTACACGTACCGTGTCAGGAAACGGGCTGAGAAAATCGTAGGGGACCCCTCACAACTTGCTCACAGTCTGTTCAGACTACTTCCCTCTGGCAGGCGATACAGACTGATCAAAACAAGGACTACCAGACACCAAAACAGCTTTTGCCCGGAACCCATAAAGATTCTAAACACCCTCCTATAACCTCAGTCTACACAGGATTTTTTACTACTACTGTACGATATTTTGTGCAACATTACACCCATGTGCAGTATGTTCTTTATATCTTTCGTGCAACATCATGTGCAATATGTTGCTTTATATCTTTTGAGTAACATCATACCCATGTGCAATATGTTTTTTATATCTTGTGAGCAACATCATACTACATATGTGCAATATGTAGTAGACTCTGTACTACTACTGTTATTTCAAGTATTTTCCCCTACTTTGTGCAAAATCATACCCATGTACAATATGTTCTCTAAATAACTGACAATCACTGCACTATAATGTCACTTTATGTTACAGGTCAATGCGTAATTTTTTCTGTTTGGTCATTTAGTTGTGTTATGTTTCCATGGTATTTTGTTCTGTCATTTGTTGTGTTCTGTCTGGATTGTACTATGTTTTTGTCTGCTGCATTATCTATAATCATGCTTGTATTAGTCTATGTCTTTTTCAGTATGTGTGTATGTAGCCTGTATGTGTGAATGTGCACTGTGGGTTTGCTCTAAACTGGAAACAAATTCCTTGTATGCTCAGATACACTTGGCCAATAAAGCTGATTCTGATTCTGATTCTGTAGGGGTATTGTTGCTGTGGGTCGTGACCCTGCCTGGGAAAAAAAAACAAAATAAGTGTTATTCACAGTGGTCACCATACTGTAATACAGTGACTTCTACAAGACTTTCAAGAGCATTATAAAAGAAGCAGCCCTTTAAAGGTTCGGTAAGAGTAATACATGGTGAAAGTTTATTCAACTTAATAACCCTGTTTTAGTGGGTCATCTCCAAGATGCTTGTGGATCCCTATCAAAGTCTTTATTCAAGCAACCAAAATGTTCTTCACTCATGCCTTTAATCTTTTCTGAAATTGATATTAATGCACTGTGTGAAATGGCTGTTGCATATCCGGTTGCGTGGAGGCCATCAGTGAAATTGTGGGCTCTTCATTTTTTTTCCCCCATTTATGTCCTCAGTACCCATCTCTAATTTGCTGTCTTTGAAAAATTCACAATCAAAAAACACAGAGGATGTACCTTCACAGATTTTCTTTTCTCATTTGGAAGATATCTGCTGTTACTTTTCATGCAGAATTTCACCCAGAAATTTTTTAACCGTATGTCCAGACCAGAGGTCTTAACCACATTTCCCTTGGCTGCTTCACTTCCTGTAGTCCAACATTGGCACTGCACCTTGACACAGTCAAATATTTCTATTACACAAGTGAATCTGTCCCTGAAACACAACAGAAGAAAATAACAGAATGGTTCCAGCAGACTGGTATCAGAGTGTCCTCTATAATCATGTACCTGTCAGTGTTAATAATGGTAGAAACCGAGTCAAGAAAGGGGTCGTGTGCGTACTGTAAAAGTCATTCTTTTCTGTTTTTCCTGTGTTTTACTTTGAACACACGGTGGTGATCAAGAGTGTAATATGACAAGAACCCAGGCTGCTACTAATAAAGTACATTATTTTCACAAATGTTGAGTTCAGGTGTGTGTTTCTACATTTTAAAGGATTAACAAAGACGGCAAATAATTTTCGTTTTTGCCATAGTACTCTCGACAAGTTACTAATTCTGAATTACTCTAGTTAAAAAAAGACCCTGCCATCAGTGGGTGACTCAATGTAAGTAGCTTAGCTCTGTATACCACTTTTTGGAAAAATAATAAAATATAATCAAAATGGCAACAAACACACTCCAGGCACATTAATGCATTTACTCTGGGAATGATGTGATAGGATTCAAACTTTTAGTACTGGACCCGAGATCATGCAAACATTCAAAAAATTGATTAGTCTTAATCTCTTTTTTTTTCTTTTTTTTACTGATGATTCTGTGGTATGTTAGATAATCATACATTACTGGCCAAGAAATGTATTTTAATACTGTGGTCTACACCTGAAGTTTGCTGTATAAATATGTGGATGCCTGAAGTGTTTAATTTTTCTCTCCACTTAGAAAAAAACATAATTTGATTCGCATGGATCTTTGGACACCCTTCCGGAAGTTACTAGAAAGTTCTATGTGATCACATCTGTCATACACTGTAACCTTTTGACCTCAAGCCCTTGCTCTATGTATGTGGACATATTTGTGATTTCCTGATTTACTGTCTCTGCCTGTATGTTGCTGTGACCCTGTGCTCTTCATAAAACTAATTAAAATGGTAGTGAACAGGCTGATAAATATTATTCAAAAATTAAATTTAAGAAAAATATCCCAGTATGCTGTGAAACTACTCTCTTTCTCAAACCTTGATGCAATTAACCCTTTGCCTACAGCATTTTGTCTGAAACCTGAAATATGTCATTCATCATATTTTCTATTTCAGTTTTACTTCATTATAATTAATTAGAACAAATATGATTCTAGCTTTCTGAAAAAAAAAATCTCTACTTAGGAAATGAACCCTTTAAAGTGTTTTACTTAGATCCAGCTTTTCTAAAAAAAAGAAAAGTAAATGATACCCTGAAATCCACAGCAAAACCACATCCATCTTGGCAGCATGGTTATATTACTGTGAAGTTTTCTGTCAGGACATTCTTGTTATGTGGCATTTTCTATATGATGTGTGATTTTACAAATATGTACCTGATTTGCTTCATTACACAACTACTTCACTGAAATTACATTCAAACTACTGTATTAGAAACTGACTGTGAAAATATTTCAAAAATAATGAAACTGGAGATGTGTGGTGCTGAGACCTCTTGTTTTGTCAACTATGTTCGCTTCATAAAGTTTCAATCATCTAGAAGGTACATTTATGCTGTAGTTAATAGTGTACCTCTTTCATGTTAATTGTACTGGAGCTGTTCACCATGAGAGGGGAGTGCAGTGGTGTAGTAGGTTGGACCGGGTTCTGCTCTCTGGTGGTTCTGGGGTTCAAGCCCTGCTTGGGGTGCCTTTTGATAGACTGGTGTCCTGTCCTGGGTGTGTCCCCTCCCCCTCCAGCCTTGTGCTCTGAGTTGCTGGGTTAGGCTCTGACTCCCCGCGACCCTGTATGGGACAAGCGGTTCAGAAAGTGTGTGTGCTGTTCACCATGTGGAATTTGAACTGAAAACCTTGTGGTTAGAATGCAAAATCAAGCACTAGCTGCTTCCCTGAAGTAACATACAATGCTGCACATTTATTTGCAGTTGAAAATATCATTGCATCCCAAGGATTCAATTACCACTGCTACGCTGATGATACCCTGCTTGTCCTCTCATTTCTACCTGGAGCATCACATACTTCCCCGCGCATAGCTGCCTCCTGGACATCTCTGCATGGATGTCTGATTACCACCTACAACTCAACCTCTCCAAAACAGAGATCCTACACCTCCCAGCTGACCTGTCTTCCTGTCAATATTTCTCAATCAAACTGGCAGCTCACTCATTTTGCCTACCTCCTCAGCTAAGAGTCTGGGAGTAATGATTGACTCAAATCTATCTTTCTCTCAGCACATTGAAGCCACAACTCGGACCTGCAGATACATCCTGCATAACACCCGCAGGATCCATCCCTACCTCACAACAGACTCTGCGCAACTACTTGTCCAGGTCATGGTGACTACCCTGCAACAATTATTTCATCCACAATAAAACCATGCATACGTTGACAGAATGAAGATAAGTAGTGACTTGCCCCCATTCCTTATGGCACAAACAGCACCAAAACCCAGGACAAGTTGCAGTCCTGAGCGCTCCCCAATATCACTGATTTAGGTCACCACCTTTCAACAACAGTATTAACCAAGTATTATAAAGTATGGTACATCAGAGGGTGGCAGTTTGCCTCTTCAAGTTGTCACCAGTGCATGACCCAGAGACTTCCACTTTGAGATATCAGACACAGCCTGACATTGGCAGGTTTCCAAAGGGGCCATCTGACTGATCCCCATTTCTGCTGGCAGCCGTACATCAACTGCCAGCCACGTCAGCATCAGACCATCATGCCCTTCACAAGACCTGACTGCAGACTGGGACTGACCACAGAGAGTCACTGAAAAAGGTTACACGCTCTGGAATTTATGCACTGATGGCTGGGTCTGCACCTAAGCATAGCACTTCCTGAACTCCTGTACTCTGTGGTTCCAAGAAGAGACCCAAATCCCAGTTTAGACTATGGAATTGGTGACTCTAAAATGAAAAAAGTTTGCTGTTACCAGCTGACATTTCTTGCTGCCACAGTACAACTGGCGGTGAATAATCTTTTGGCCATCTCAAACACATTTTTCATAGATTTTGTCAGTAGCCCAAACCCTTGCTTTTCCTTGTAACTTAAAACTATCATTCTCCTTCACAAACCCCCTTACATGCTGTGTTCTGTGTCTAACAAGCCCACGTCCATGGAAAGCCAAGTCCACACTTGAAACCTCATCTCTTTTCACAGACAGCAGGTACCATTGTGATTCAAGCAGTTGTCTTACTAAAAGGACTCAATAAAAAGACTCAGGTTGAAATCTGTCCTTCTGCTGTATTAACCCTGAGCATAGTACCTACCTGGATTTATTCAAGTCGAAATTCTGCAGCTCTGTGAATAAGTAAATAATTAAGAGCTTGGAATACAAGCCTAGTCCTGTATATTGCCTTGGGCTAATGAATGAACAAAAGAATAGATGACGTTCAAAAGTAACAATTCTATCCATACAGAGGGAGAAACAGGAAGCACAAGGTTCTGTGCTCTGACAGAAGTGTTGGCAAACTGTACAGGGCTGGGCCACTTCCCACTAATGGTTGGCATTTCTATTTTCTCTGCCGTGACCTCTCCACATCCAATATGGTCATATTGGAACCTAATATGGATCCAGAAGGTTGGATGCCACATATAGAACTATGAAGCTTCATGGTTCAGCAAACCTTAGTTCTGCCCAACAGTTGTGATACACAGCTGCATACAATCCCCCGCCAGCTCGTCCACATGCCAAGTACTTTATGCGTTTTTAATGCTTTCTAGTGGCTTTGGTTGAAATGATCACATCTACTTGGTATGAGTGTCTCAGGATAATAAAGTGAAACTTTTCACAAAAGCAGCCTCTAGTTATTTACACTGCTGAGTCATGTACCAAGACCAATTTCAAGGTAAGCACTTTCCTCAAAGGTTCTAGAGCAATATGAGATTTGAACCTACAACCTTACATGCAAAGACAACAGCACTAACCACTGTACTACCAGCTGCTCTTCTTAGTCACAAGGAACTGAATCTCCCTCTTGAGCAGCCCAAAGACATAAATTTTAGAATTTTTGTTTTTCATATTTTATGGTGAGAGGGGGCGCGGTGGCGCAGTGGGTTGGACCGCAGTCCTGCTCTCCGGTGGGTCTGGGGTTCGAGTCCCGCTTGGGGTGCCTTGCGATGGACTGGCGTCCCGTCCTGGGTGTGTCCCCTTCCCCCTCCGGCCTTGCGCCCTGTGTTGCCGGGTAGGCTCCGGTTCCCCGTGACCCCGTATGGGACAAGCGGTTCTGAAGATGTGTGTGTGTGTGTGTATTTTATGGTCACTACTGGGTTAAAGCAACATAAAAGCGGAGACACTACAGCGAGAAATTGCAAATATGCCCACATGCTTACAGTACACACACACAAAGACATGCTATGTGCAATTGAACCTGTAACAATTCACCTGAAACACTTATTTGGATGATGAGAGGAAACCACACAAACATGGGTTGAACATGCAAACGCCACACAGACCTAGTAGGGATCAAACCCCTGTTCTCTTACACTGTTCAGCTGTTGTGAGGGCTATTTGCTGTGACACAGTGCCAGCCACACATAAAACAAGGGCAGAGGGTTAAAAAAAGCACAATTTCACATGTTTGTTCATGTAGCACTAACAAGTCCAAGAAAGGTGTCTAGTGTCAGGGAAATCCTCCTTTCTGATATCCATGTACTTATTTTTCTCATAAGGTATCACAGTCAGAATGAAATTATGGTAATCTGAATCCCTGCCAGGCTCAGTGGGCACTACTTTGCATTTGTTTCAGGTTCACTATGCTATACATACCAGGTTCCAAGAATGGTAAGGCAGATTCCCACTCACAGGTCAACAGGACATATAGAAAATACAGCAAGCCAGAAACCATGTTCCTGAATTCCTGACTTCCTGAGTTGCAGAAAAATGTCTGGAACTATGTCTCTCTTTCTCCTAATGTAATGCACAAATTGTATCCTCTGAGATGTACATCACTTTGGAGAAAAGTGTCTGCTAAATGAATAAATGTAAATGTAAAATGTAAACCATCTTCCTTGACTCTTTCTTTTTGGCTCCTGTCCAGTGGCTTCTCTGGGATGACATTCAGGCAGCACATTTGGGACCCTGGCCCAGACAATTGACCCATTGGCAAGGAATATAGGCCCAAGGACGTGAGCACAGTGTTACTTTACTGGGTACTTAACCCTCCCAATTCTGGGCACTCACTTGAGTAAAGCCTTCTACTTCGTAGGAGAACAATTTTGGTGGGAAAAGAGACAGAAGAAGGTCTCCTCTTTTGTTGCTGTCTGTGAGGTTTGTGCTTAGGTGAAGGTGCCCCAACAACTGCTGGTGGGTCTGCTGGAACCAGTACCCCCAGCCAATAAGCCTTGGTCTCATCTCCTGCTGGATTTCCACACAGCTCTTTCACTGTTAGCTACACTACAATCCTTGCAATCCTCGAGTGCTTTTCTAAAGCATGCCATCTGATTTCCTTTTTGGGATTACCTACCACAATTGATATTGCAGAACTCCACTTTTATCATGTCATTGTTTGGTCTGCCTGAGGACATTACCTCAGAAAGAAATCCACAGTTCACTTCCTGCATCTGCAGACCCTTCTGGTCAAGGTTAAGGGTCTCAGTTAGTTTAACCATCAACCACATACCAATAGACAAGTAGAATGACTAAATAAAGAGCTGGGCTGCTACCTGCAGAACTACTCTTACCCAGAACTTACTTGTCTATCCCTCAGATAACAAGTCTCATTTTCAGTTTGTGCTAGGTTTAATAAAAAAAAAAAAAACTATTAAAAAAACCTCTGCCGTTTCCTTATGATCCAAATCTCAGCAATGTCCAGGCTGTGGATGAGTGGTACAAACACTGCACCAAAGTATGTAGGTCAGCTTATGTGCATCTCCAGACAAATTAAATATTCCCTGCACATGCAATTAAATTAACTGTCCTCATACATATGCCATGGGAACATTTGTTCTAGGCACAATAGCAACAAAGCAACTTATAAATTGAAACATTGGAGGTGCTTAAATTGGTAATTTTACATCTAGCAATCAAATCAGTAGCTTCTGGCCATCAAGAGGGTTGTTCTCATTTGTTACACCCTATAAAGTCCACAGACTTTAGAGACCTAATTCTATTTGGGATTGGAATCTTTTTAGTTTTAGTGGGCACTATTCAGGTTTTAAAATATAAAAATGAGTTTTGATCTGGGGGTGCGGTGGCATGAAGGGTTTGGCCTGTGCCTGCTCTCTGGTGGGTCTGGGGTTTGAGTCCTGGTTGGGATTAATTGTGATGGACTGGCATCCTGTCCTGGGTGTGTCCCCTCCCCCTTCAGCCTTGCACCCTGTGTTGCTGGGTCAGGCTGCAGTTCGCCGCGGGACAAGTGGTTTCGGACAGTGTGTGTTTTGATCTCAGTCCTGAACATCATCCTCCAAATCCATCCACAACCAAGTCCAACAGCAGCATTCCACTCACCTCCCTGCAGAAGTTATATAGCTGATCTTGATTTAGTGAACATGTTTCATGTTTTCCTTGTTGTTGTTTGCTTGTTTGGACTTTCATCTCCCATTGTTCAATCCATTTATCCTTAAATTCATCAGACATCCAAACTGACAGAGTTGAAAAGTGCTTTCTACCACAAAGAACTTGAGATATAAAATCCCAATTATTAAAGCACAGCTTATTTTAGTGATACCTCCATTTTGCTAATACATATTTTTCAAGTAGCTGCCCATGAAAATGAGGATTCTACTATATAACAAATACATGGGCACTTATGGAAGACTGAAGATGTGATACAAGTATGTGGAGTAAAGGTGATCAGCAAAAAACAGTGTTTAGTGATTTGCTGTGAAATGCACTTCACAGTTATGTGGACCTTGAATTGTACTTCATGTACCACTCATAATATCTTAAAATGAGTACATTTAAATCTTGCGTACATTTACTTACCTGAAACTTTTCTCCAAAGCAATTTCCAGTGAACACTTTTAAATGCTTAATATTTAGCTGACACTTTTCACCCAAGGTGACTTACAATGCTGGATACATTATGTATCTGCGTATTCAGCTTTCAGAATTCCACAGAAAAACTGTTAATATTTTTTCACGCTCGGCTTATAGCATAACTGCTAAGGATATGGATGTGTAACGTGAAGCTTGGTAGCTTGAGCTTCACTATTTCTACTTCTGTTCAACCCATGAATACCTAGCCATACAACTGTGCCAGATATGTTAAGTAGCTTTGGATATGTGTGAAAATGCATGGCCTGTACCATTTTCTGCCAAAGGATACTAGGAATAGGGTAGCGTCACAAACGCTGGTAGACATGAAGTGTTGTGAAGTCAAGTACAAAATTTATTTACATGTGAGCAGTGCTATTAGTGCTGGGTAGAGACACGGTGCTGTGGTGAATGGTGAACACGGAAACTGACAGAAACTTGAATGATGTTTTATGTTGTGTTTTATGCACCTACTTGAGCGATGAACCTCGGTGCAGCAAGTGGTAGGTAACAAACTAGGTTTACTTGAGTCACATGTCTGCAGCTACGTCTCTTTCTCTTAACGTAATGCATAAATTGTACTTTTGCTGAGATGTATGTTGCTTTGGACAAAAGCTTCTACTAAATGAATAAATGTAAATGTAACTGTAAATGTAATGATGACACCATCCAGGGAACAAGGTATAAGGAGGCTGGAGACTGAGGAAGACGAAGATCATGCAAGTTGGGAAAAGAGAACCTTGAACATATTAGGAACAGGATCAGGACATATGTATTTAGGACAAGGGGTGACAGTGCAATACTTGCATGAAGAGTCAAGAGAAGTCTGAAAAAGAATCAACAACCTTGCCTCTGCTCATTGCTCTTTTTATACCTGTTGAATTACTGACTGTAACACTGCAAACAGGTGCATGGCTTTGGATTGTTCGAAAGAAGTGGCACCTCTTGTAGTCACCGGGGGCATTATACCACTGGGTAGTGAAACAGCTACTGTTGAATCAGCTGACTCAGTGAGTACCAAACCTGCTGGGCTATAGGTTCAGTTCCAGATCTAACCATGCTTCTGTAAGGATGTGTCTTCTTGTGATGCTTATCATTGTAGGTTTCTATTGGGTATTCTGGTTTCCACCAAGACTCTACAGACATGTCCAGGTAAACCACTGGTTTTAAATTGCTTCACTGACATACCTGAATAGCTAGATACGTATACTGTTTTAAAAGCCAACTGCACGCATCATTAAATCTCAATGGAAGTGATTTTCTGTTACACTTTGTATCACCCTGGCTTACCTCTAGAAAGGCACATACATTTGCTCTCTGAAAAGGTCAAACAGAGAGGGAAAACTATAAAAACCCAGCCAAGTGACAGAAGCAGACATGATAGCCACAGTCACATATCATTTCACTTGACCCAGAGGCATGCTGCAAAGAAGTGAAGTGCTTTTGCTCATCCATCATGAACAACCCAAAAGCAGATGGAGAAAGGCTGCCTTGGCAATTATCAGCAAGAGCCATCAGTCAGGGAGAAGTAGTTTGCTGGAGGGGCAAACCGAATGATGAGAGCTAGGTTCCAGTGTTAGAATACAAACACACAAGGGCCAGTTTTTTTTTTCCCCACAAAATCCCTGTTTCTCTGAGATTGCTGCAACGCTGGCCTGGCAACATCTTGTCACGCGAAAGCCTGGGCATCTTGAATATTGACAGCCGATCTCAGTCAAACCGTTTTTCCAAATTTTAGCTTAACAGTGAATGTGCGCATGTGTGAGTGAGTATCTCCTCCATTGCTTTACTATATAAATGAGCAAATGGTAATGAGTAGTTGGGCATAGTTTATTTAGCATTGTAAGGTGGATAAAAGTGTCAATTAAATGCTAGTTAGTAATCATTGTATATTTCCAACCAACCAATGTCAACAACTGCTTGTCCTGAGTGGGGTCACGGTGAGCTGGAGCCTAACCTGGCAACACAAGGTGCAAAGCTGAAGGGGGGAGGGGACACACCCAGGATGGGACGCCAGTCCATCGCAAGGCACCCCAAGCAGGGCTTGAACCCCAGACCCACCACACAGCGGGCACATGCCAAACCCGCACTGGGTATGTTGCTTTAACCCAGTGATGTTCATAAAATTTATATTAAAATCAAAAGTTCTAAAAGTTACATCTTTGGGCTGCTCAAGAGGGAGATTCATGTTCCTTGTGATTAAGAAGAGCAGCTCATAATGTAGTGGTTAGTGCTGTTGTCTTTGCACATAAGGCTGTAGGTTCAAATCTCACCTACTGCTCTAGAACCCTTGAGCAAAGTACTTACCCTAAAATTGCTCTTGGCACATGACCCAGTGGTGAAAATGGATAAATAACTGTAGGTTCCTTTGGTGAAAATTCTCACTTTACTGTCCTGAGACACTCATACCAAGTAATTATGATCATTTCAACCAAACTCACTATGAAGCATTAAAAAGACAAAGGCATGTGGAATCTACTGAAAGCTGGAGCGGGACTTATGCTCGCTCAACTTAAGATTTTGACTTTACGATGGTGAACTGGTGATAGAGATTGAGTAGAAACTGTACTTCAAATTTAGATTTTTTCCCAGGCAAGCGATATGTGGTGCAATACTTTCTTGTGCTGCTGGGCAGCGACAGCGATCCGCATCTCCCAGTCTGCCACGCAGAGGTGTGTATTAGGTGTATTAAATGCATTTCAGACTTATGATGGGCTTCACAGAACGTAACCCCATCGTGAGTTGAGGACCACCTGTAGAAACAAATACTACAGGCAGTCCCCGGATTATGAACAAGTTCCGCTCCTAAGTCTGTCTTTATGTCAGAACAGTTAGGTACAGTTTGTATCTAACGTCAGTTACTGAGATGTTTGTTTTAGCATTTTGTGTACCTTTCTATGCATAAAAAAGCAAACACTTCCAGATACACTAAAACATCTTTGATAGAACAATACAGTAATACAATGTAACAATAATAATACAACAATGTTACTACAGTATTCATAATAAAGAATGTGTTTGTAGGTATAAAGAAAATAATATTTGCTTTTCCAACGTTTGTTGGCATTCACCTTTTTATGAATGATTTATGATTTTCACTTTAGTTTCAATTGTGATTGTTTTCCTTTACTTTGATGAATCACCATCACTTGCATCACATTTACGCTTTGGTGCCATGGTTGCGAGGGTAAAAACAAAAAAATTAAAGCCAAATACAGTAATACACAACACACACACATTTTCAGAACCGCTTGTCCCATACAGGGTCACGGGGAACCGGAGCCTACCCGGCAACACAGGGCGTAAGGCCGGAGGGGGAAGGGACACACCCAGGATGGGACACCAGTCCGCCACAAGGCACCCCAAGTGGGGCTCGAACCCCAGACCCACTGGAAAGCAGGACCCGGTCCAACCCACTGCGCCACCGCACCCCCTTCAATACACAAGCCACTTAACAGCAATTTGGTCCGTGTCATACTGAATGGGCAGGAGACTGAGGTGTGTGGTTGTAATTGCAGATTCTTTTTCTGTACCTAAGGGAGCAGGTGAGATATGTGGTTGTGGACAGGCGTGAGTCGGCTGATGTACAAACGTAGGTCTTGGAGAGAATCCAATGTCGTAGTCGAGGAGGAGATGCAGGTGTTGGGAGCCGTGGATGTCAGGAGCAAGGAGAACGAGGGTCTTGGAAAGACGGGTAGGTAGCTGATGGTTCACTGGAGAGCACTGGAGAGACAGGTTTCTCAAATGAGATTCTGCAACAAGGGTGTGCAGGTGTGGCTTCTTCATACACCGCTGTTTTGATTTCGGGCAGGTGCGAATGTTTGGGGCGAGGTTGTGGGCATGACAGTCCGACTGAAAAGAGCAAAGTCTTTGTCCTTCCTCGGGCCCATGAACCGTTGTAGACATATAATGTTTTGACGTGCATCGCAAAGTAGTGCCCATTATGAATCATTGTATGTTCAGTAACTAATATAATAGGCTTTACTGGAGGGGGGTTTGTAACTACGGGTTTTATGCAAGTCGGACATGAGTAACCCACGGATTACCTATATTAGGCACCTAAAATATACAGCGACATAGCAAAGACAAGGTATATAAAGAGTGCAGTGGTTAAGATGAGAACCAACCCTATGTGACAAAAACTAGTCATACTTCCTAATCTCAGTATAAAATCTAAAAGCATTGTTTCATCATAGCATTGTGCAGTGCCATTGAACAGCTCTTCATATGTACAAACAGTGCTGGAGTTGGAAGAGTTGGGAATTTTACTATTGGATCAGTTATGATATGACTGAACTGACTGAAAGTCGCCAGAGTTATTCCAACTTGCCAACATTAGCAATGGATTTGCTGGTTTTAACTCTCTATAGCCAACGCACACAGATACACTCACGCATGAGTCACAGTCTAAATGCATTGCTCAGCCAGGTCTTTATTTGCAGTAATTTACAGGAGGAATTTACGGGACTTCTTGAATCAGAACACTTAAAGCTGTATTGCAATTGGTCAGTGAAAGGTACTGGTGACCATACACTTTTGGATTTTGATAAAGAAAGCAATGTGCATTGCCAATTCTACAGATAAACTAAAGTTGGATAGCAACAGTCGCACGCTCACTTCCCACCTCTGGCAATAGTACGCTTGAGCAAGATACTTATTCTAAATTGCTCCAGTAAAATAAAATTACCTGGCTGTATAAATGGGTAAATAATTGTAAGTATCTTAACATTGTAAGTCGATTGAGGGGGGAAAAAGTGTCAGCTAACTGAATAAATGTAAACGGTGGCATGAAGCCATTAAAATGGTGTCTTTCTGCTCGCATAAGTGTAGTTATGTAACGACCCCACGTTACTGTTTTAGGAGGGAGTGTGTGTTTAAATGTAAATAGTTGCATTATGGGAGATAATGTTAAATGTGTGTGTAACCACTGGGGGCACTTAAGGGGAAAATGGTAGGGTGACCGTGTCTCCCAGTGTGTCAGGGAGAGCCTGGGGGTGCTAAGGCAGGCTAGGAAAGATGACTGTAAGCACGGGTCTTGGAGGAAAAGGGGTCCTTAGACCAAGAACATTATTTCCCTTGTGCTGGCGTTCGAATAAATTGTTTGTTATGAATGCTGCCTCTGTGTCCTTCTTCGCCCCATCCAAACCCATGGTGCTGTGCGCCACAGTATTAAGTCCAGCACAAGATATGCAAAGTTTAAATGTTGTCCCAGTGCAATCCGAATACAGAGAGTGTAATGGAAAGCCACTTTTGAAATTTGTCATTTTAATATTAGAGTATCATGCTTTTTCTTTGAGTGTTACATTTTACTTTTAGCGCCCTGTGCAGAATACCATCTCCTTTCTCAAGGTTGGCCATAAGGCCCACCCACAGCCTAGAGGTACTACAGGTCTTCGAACACAGCTACCGACTGGCAGCTGAGAGTGGACTTGGACAAGCAGCTGAGGTTCCCAGAAAACATCATATTCACATCTCTCCACCCAGACATGATCATTTTTTCTGAGACTACCAAGCAATTGGTCATGTTGGAGTTCACAGTGCCCTGGGAAGAACGCCTGGAGGAAGCCAACAAGCAGAAACATGCAAAGTACCAGGAGCTTGGGGAACAATGTCGGAGGCAAGGCTGGCGGACACACTGCATGCCCACTGAGGTGGGCTGTCAGGGATTTGCAGAGCACTCATTGGACAAAGCCCCAATGCTGCTGGGTATAACATGGGAGGCGAAGAGGAAGGCCATGAGATCAGCTACTGAAGCCGCAGAGAGCCGCTGGGTGGCTCTGGATTAAGAGAGCGGCTCCGTGGTCAGTTGCTGCTGGGATGCAAGTCGGGACTTCATCAACCCCAACTGGGTCGCCTGGGCGAGGGTGTCTGATGTTAAAAGACCCGAAACACCCAAATACCCCAGGTCACATCACTGGTATGTGTCGCAGTGCATCCACAGGATGCATCTTATAACTAACATTACACTATGCAAACCTAATATGGCGATTTATGAGCAACAAAAAAATTGAAATACACACAGTGACAGCTTCACTTCTGGACTTCCAACACAGGTTAATTAATGCAGTGACATGGATCAGTTAATTAAAAGGTACCATATGTGCCATCATCAATATAAGTCCCCAATGATTGAAATCTAACAGTAGGCTTTTACACTTACTTGCACTGCAAACTGACATCACTGTCCCCTCCGAACATATGGCAATGAATAATAACTCCATACAATTATTTATGATTGTAACCCAGAAGTGAAATATTGCAGAAAGCAATAGCTCAGGTGTCATTAAATACACTGCAGACTCAATATAAGGCAGACGGCGTGGTCCAAACGTTCATGCTGCATTATAAGTGAGCCCGCGTTGTAATGAGTTTCCCGTTTTAATGAAGGTTGAACAAAGTTTAACTCCAGTTGGCTACTGAGAGAAGATTAATGAAACTAAAAGCAACCACCCGCACACGTGTGAGAGAAAATAAGTAACCCTAGGACAGCTGTTGTAGTGTAGTACTTAGTATCACTGCCTTTAGCTCCAAAGATTGCAGGTTCAATCCCTGACTGTAATAGCATTCAGTATGTATTGCTTGAGTTAAACAAAAAGAAATTACACAGCTTGGATAAACTGCAAGCTTAACATTAATAATAAGTGTAACCTTAACAGTGTAAGTTGCTTTGGAGAAAAGCATCAGCTAAATTAAATATAATTACTAAGAGTGTGATTCAACAGTTCTTGGTTTTATTCATCAACCAAATTATCAGATATAACTTTTGTAACATTAAGTGCTATTAGTGCTACAGGGCTGTTAAAATACAAAGATGCCGCATTTTTCCAACTTTTTAAATAAGTCACATCTACAAAGCGTTAATCAGTGAGAATAAATCAAAGTTGGGGGAAAAAGGGTTTTTGCAACATTGTTGCCTTTGCTCTTTGTAAATGAATCTCCCAGCATGTGAGCAATTTAAAGCTGTATTGCTTTGTAGCACAAGAGCAAAGTTACAACAAAAGATCATGCGAATAAAAGGTTTTACAAGATGAGTGGAAAAAAGAAAACATAGATCTACTAGGCACTCTTCAAAAGGTGTTTCCCAAAAAGTCAACATTTTTATTTTTCACCGTAGGTCTATGTTGTACTAATTGCTATATTACTTAACTACCTTTTCATTTTTGGAAATGTGTTTGGAAACCAGATTTGAAACATAAAATGGAATCATTCCAGATTACCGCCATGCCTACCAACAACAAGTGCAAAAGCACCACTCCACAAACTAATTAACAAGGCCACACACCCTTAATTACCACCAACTGCCTCCCATTACTAGCCACCTGCCACTAATTTTACCACCCCTACACACCTCCCTCCAAGCTGTAACCCCAACTGCCCTATTCTCTTCTGAACAACAACCACTGACTTGCCTTCTCAGCCATCTCAGACAGCTCCTTTATTGTTATCTTTAATGAGCGGCCTCTAATATCAAATTCCCCCAATAATGACGTAGCTGATTTAGCCATAAACCCCCTAACATCTACCTCTATCGGTCTCACATGAGTCCGCCACCCACGGTCTCGCTCCTCTGCCACCAGATCTGCATAATTTTATTTCCACTCATTTGTCTTCCCAATAACATCCTCAGATGGTACTGTTAACTCTACAAAGTACACGATCCACACACTCTGAATATAACACCATATCTGGACGCAATGACCTGCGGTAGCCGGATCTGTTTGCACACATCAGCCAGACGCTTCCAGTCCGGTGCGTTACCCCACCTACCAGGGCACATCTGCTCTTGCATAGTGTTACTCTCTCCTGCCTGCAGAAATCCACTTGTTTTAACTATGTTGCAAGCAGGCAAAGAATTCACCACTTGCGGCTTGCTGTCAAAAACGTCTGCTAAATATCTAAGAACTTGATTATGGTGCCAAGTATAGCGTCACTGTGCTAAGCTAACATTACATCCTGACAAAATGTGCCTCAGCATCGCCACACCTCTACACAACTTACAAAAACCATTATCACCTGTCCACTGCTTAACATTCTGTGGCGTTGGCAGCACGTCGTAGGTTGCTCCAACAATTAACTTAATGCGGCTTGCCTCCATAGCCCACACATCTTGCCAGCATAGCTTCCTCTTCTCCATACCTTTCCAGTTCACCCACTGACCCTGTTTAACTAATCCAACTGCCTTCACACGCCTCACCTCCTTCTCCTGCTCCTGGATCTGCTCAACCACCAGCCGTCATTTGTCTGCTTCCGGGGCCGTACTCACTGGATGGATGTAATAGCCTTTTTAGTCAAATGCATTCCCTTAAATGTGGCTTTAATGGTAGAAGTCACCGTTACTAAAACACTGATAAGCAATAGAAATTCAAAATACAATAAAATGATTATTAATGATACTATTAAGATGAAAATATTCATAACTTTTGTTCAAATGGATGTATCTGTGAGGTATGTGTGAGATCACCCCACCGTCTTGAAGGCAGCTATCTTGAATTCAACTCACTGTACTGTCCATTTTGAGTAAGGCACAGCAGGAGATACCCATAATTAAATCATTAAAAAACATGTACAAGGACATTTTTTCCCCATTTGCCATGGCTGACCTTCTGCAACCTCTCTATTCTGGGTCAGCAAGGGTCCAGGGCTTTATGCTACCAAAGGATCTGACATCAAGCATTTCATAGCAGTAGAGTAAATCATACAGTAATTAAACCACTTTTGCCTTGTATCCATTATCCGCTGCTTCATATGCATATTTAACTAAATGGTTGGATGTGTGAATGTGCACACCTGATTAACTTTTCATTGAATGCATTTTGAAGACACAGATACAGACTTAATGCATTGCATGCATCTTCAAATATGGGTATGGATTTAATGCAGAAACCAAATTCTGTCGAGTTCTTTTAATTTTTGTTCTGATTAATGCTGATTTAATCGGATCCCATTTATGTTTCGTGTCATTCTTTCTTGTCAATGGAATGATTTCATGTCATTTTGATTCAGCTCCGCTTTGAGGGAATCCATCAAGCAAACTGTACCTTTATGGCACTGGTACTTGCTTGTGGTCGTTCCAGGTGTGACTGGTCATTTGCATTTCCTCCTTTCTTTCTCTGAGTACTTGTTTCTTTTTGTCCTTGCAGTTCTTCACAATATATGCAGCATGCGGGAGAGATGGAATGTCAGCATGCAAACAATACGTGCACAATATAACACAATATACCACCACACTGTACAAACACACACTAATAGTGTCACTATGAATGCGCCATTCACATATATTGCACATACCACTATTGCACACAGTATGACCTATTATATCAAACTTTTCATCCAGAATGATGCAATACCCCTAATAATGAGAAACAGAGATTGACCAGAGACCAAGAGTTCAGGAGTTTGAAGCTCTGCCTATTGTTCTCATTCCTTTTCTCCCCAATATCTGTCCCAGTCTAAAGAGTCCAGAATAAAGCCTAACTGATTCCAAAAATCCTGAGCTGGTGTCCTCTTGTAAAGAGAACCAGGCTGCTGTCACAATATATTCAACCATTTTGGCATAATAATTACACAATTTATATGCACAAGTAATTACACAAATTTGCAAAAAAATTATTCAAATGATCAAAGTATATTTTTACCTTGTTTGAATAAAAACTAGTAGAAGCCCCTTTTCCAGAAACACCATCCAAAAGAGTTTGCAGCTAAATGTCTGTGAACTTTATATTATGGGGTTGTGCTGTTTTTCCTTTGAGACTTCTCATCTAACACAGTAAACACCAAAATGGTGTATATACCCATAATGATGCAGCACATCTGTTTCATGTATTGCACCATTAACTAAATTTGGTGTTTTAAAGTAATGGTTTAAATAAAACATTTAACCATTTTATGTCTATACATGGGGGTGCGGTGGCGCAGTGGGTTGGACTGCAATCCTGCTCTCCGGTGGGTCTGGGGTTCAAGTCCTGCTTGGGGTGCCTTGTGGCGGACTTATGTCCCCTCCCCCTCCGGCCTTACGCCCTGTGTTACCGGGTAGGCTCCGGTTCCCTGCGACCCTGTATGGGACAAGCGGTTCTGAAAATGTGTGTGTGTGTCTATGTCTATACATTTTCTGATTTTAGGCTCTCTTAGCACAACGGCTGTTTTTTGTTGTGGGGTGGGATAAGAACTGCACACTAGAAAACTTCCCACAAATTTGCTTACAAATTCAAGTATGAGATATTTTGCAAGGCTAAAAAAACTTTCGTATTTGAGCTGTGTAATCTAAATGTTTATTAGCATGATACTGATGGACCAAACAATAGGCTACCCCAGGAGTTATTTAATGACAAGGAAATCATCTGATACCTTTCCTCAGTCTACACCTTCAAATATATTTATTTTGGAGTTCCTGCAGCAATTCCTTGCTTGCATATTTTGAGACTTGTTTAATTTCACTTTGGTTCAACAGAAAGAGTTTGATAATTTAAATTTTGTGTTTCAACACTTGATTTCATAGGTTTTGCCCAGTTAATACAGGCTAATACAGAAGTGTTCAATGTATAAATACATACAGCAGTATATATAGATACAGCAATGTAAATATATGTGTGTGTGTTTGTGTGTGCGGTAATATGATGCAATTTTTGTGCACACATCAGCTAATCTGAGTTTTTCATTACTGGTGAATATGGATTTTTTTTAACCTTTATTCATTTGTCATGCTGTAAATGACTTGTGCATTTACCTGCAGATCATTCATCATCATATGATTTTGACCTAATAGTTTATGTTTATGAATAGATCTGATTGACAGCAGGCAAAAGTCAACTGCAGACACTGACTGCAAAATTGCAAAATCAAAACAAGGCCAGTGGCTTTACAACATGCTGCTTGATTTATATGTTTTTGACTGCAGCTCAGCAGGAAATACAAAGTTATTGTCTTTTCTTAACTAAATTAGAACAATTACGGCCTCACATTATCTTTCATGGATAGAACACAACCCGAAAACATATTGTTTTCTAGATTTACTCATACTGCTTCTTATTATGCAGTTCACATGCTAATTTAATTTTTGTATTTCAGGGACACTAAATAATCACATTTCATTAGATGAGAAAACACATTGAGAGTGATTATACCTATTTAATGGAAACGTGGTTTTTTTCTGCAACAGGATTGTGCAATATGAAATGGTAGTAATTTAAGCTAATGGTGTAAGTAACAGTATTATTTTTTATTTTAATATTTGTGTAGTACTTGAGAAACATGTTCTACTGATTGTGAATTCAGTGTTCACTTTGTATATTTGTAGAGAAGTTGCTCAATACTAAATGTAATATTTTTTTTCACATGGGCCCCAGCAAATACAGGGATTCGGTCCATCTCTCTACACATATTTTTTTCCACTTGACATTTCAAAAATAAAACTGTACTTATAATTATAAAACGTTAGCAGTTGTACTTAACTGGTGCACAACCAGAAAGATATCATATATGATGTTGGACTTGTAAGCATAACATTCCCTGACTGCTTGCATGCTCAGCTGTCATGAAGTACTGTATCTGTGTTTATGAAATCAGCAGTTGTGTTATAGATAATCTTCTATTCAACTGCAAGTTTCATGTGTGTTAAATGCACATGTGCATAGAAACAAAAAAACTGCGTTAACATCTGCATACATGCGCATCAGTTACTGTGACTTGTACCTAAAAAGAAATGAAATAATCTTTTGCATTCTAAATTAGTTTTTATGTCATTATTTACTTATGTTTTTTATGCCATTTCAGTACTTTTGGAGTAGTGGGATTTGAAAAAAGATCTGTCAAATCCATAAAGACTGTAGTACCCGCTGCTGATCTAAATAGCATTGCCCTACAACTTTGAAGCAGGGGCACTTTTCTGCACAGTGGCTTTTGAGGTGAAGGTCATATCTGTAAAATTTTGTTGCTAAGCTCATTAATGTGCTTAGTGGACCTGCAAATTAAATGTTTAAAGGTAAAGCACAGAGGTTCTCAGTTCTGGCTCCATTGTGGTGGAACGATCTCCCTCTCTCACTCAGAACTGCTGAATCTTTGTCCACATTTATAAAGGGTGTTAAAACTCATCTCTTCCGAACTCACTTCATCCAGGATCTCTTAAGTTCACGTAAGGTATAAATGTTCATGCTCGTAAGGTAAACATGTTCATAATCATTCTCGGATCAGTCCTTTACAGACCCACTTCTGCAATGTAACATAAATGCTTATATGTATCTCAAAAAGAAAAAAAATTTAAAAAAGACTAGGAAGGGAATTAGGAATCGGCAATATTCTGATAAAGTTTTATGCAGCTGCTTGTGAGATGAACGTCAGTGCATATGGTGAAGGAAACAAACTAACTCTACTTAAGAGTTACACATCTGCAGCTATGCCTCTTTCTCTTAAGGTAATGCACACATTGTATTTTCTATGAGATGTACGTCCCTTTGGAGAAAAGCATCTGTTTAATGAATAAATGTAATCTGCCTGGACGGGATGTCAGTGCATTACAAGGTAGCCACACACAGAGTCACTCACCAGTTCACACACTACAGACAATTTAGAATATTCAAAGTACCTGAACTGCATGGACTGTGAGAGGAAACCAGAGTACCTGGAGGAAATCCATGCAGACGTGGGTTAAAAATGCAAACGCAACACAGACTGAGCAAAGTTTGAACCAACACCCAGCACTGTAGAGCATAAATAAATCTGTGCAAATGTTCAAATCATTTTAATTTGCCTTGGAGGAAAGGCACCTTAAAATGAAAATGAATAATTAATATGATTAAAATAAAAATTAATAAAAATATTAATAATTTAAAAATTATTTCAGCAACAAAAAATACATGTGGTTCAGGAGATTTCAGATGGAAGATTTTTATGCTAGCTGGACTTGTTAGCCAGTGTTGATTTTATGAGTTGTCCTACCACTTCAGGAAAAGGCTGTTATCTCAGTCGTGATACAGAATGCAAATTAGCTTTTACTCACTTTTCATTTATTACAGAGGTTTCTTTAGGAGTGCTACATCTTTTGTAATTAGAAGTACTCTTATGATATCCTTATAGTTAAAGCATGTTTAGCTGTAAAATGACTAAACATTTATTCCTCAGCAGCATGCTGGAATATATAAAAATGTTGTTGTTTTTTTTTTTTTTTTTTTAATCTAGACTTTGCTATGAAATTCCCGGAAACTGCTTGGTACTTAGCACCAGAAGTATCATTTTGATTTAATCGCTTCAGATTAACATTCTTATTCAGCCTTTGCATGGCCCAAATGTTTTAGCTGCTGCTGGGTAACAACATATTCATTGCATGTTTACAGTGCTTTTTTTTTGTTAAATATGTGTTTGTTTGGGGGGTGCGGTGGCGCAGTGGGTTGGACCACAGTCCTGCTGTCCAGTGGGTCTGGGGTTCGAGTCCCGCTTGGGGTGCCTTGCGATGGACTGACGTCCTGTCCTGGGTGTGTCCCCTCCCCCTCCGGCCTTACGCCCTGTGTTGCCGGGTTGGCTCCGGTTCCCCCGCGACCCCGTATGGGACAAGTGGTTCTGAAAATGTGTGTGTGTGTGTGTGTGTTTGTTTGTGTAGCATTTTTTGCTTTTTAACCTATAGATTTGACTATGAAACTTGCAAAACCTTGTCACCCCTTGTCTGTAACACAATTACTTTGTCTGTATATTAGTTTATTCTTAGCCTCTATAAAAGAATGACAGAAGTATTTTTAATAGTTTTTCTTTAAGTTTTTTTTTTTTTAAATCAAGTATTTTTTTTTTAACTCTCATGGGCACATTGTCTCCATTCATGAGTGTGTGTGTGTGTGTGTGTGTGTGTGTGTGTGTGTGTGAACATCCGTCTGTTTGTGTGTTGTTTGGTGCTGTTAAGAGGGAGAGAGAGGTGAATGAATCATGTAGGCGAGCTGAGCTGATAGGATGGAACTGGCAATTGCTGCTTAGATTAAAGGCAGAGCAGGGAGATGATACTGGAGATACAGAGGGATGGAGACCATGGCAACATGCAGATGTGCAGAGAGAAAACTTAATGCAAAAGGAGAAATTCAAGGGTAGATAAGTGAAAAAAAGAAAGGGCTGAAAAAGAAAAGCATTTTAAAAGTGCTTGGCGAGAGAAGGACCTTAAGGATTTTGAAAGAAGTAAGTTATATTTCACAGCACTGGTTAGAATATTGGATCCTGACCGCAGCAGAAAAAGGAGCTTTAAGGAAAAACACCTTTTTTCGGTGAGTCCTCCCAAACTGTGACAATGAATGTAATTGTGCTTCATTTTAAGTGTCTGTTCTGCATGCATAACTTAGTGTGTTAAATTTGTGTTATCAGTTCCAAGTAAATGAGCAGAATTTTGTATGTCTCTCTATATGAAAAGTTTAATAGACTTTAATCTAAGAATAAAACACTTTCAGTAAAATTTTTCATCTTTGATTCACCACATGCTACAATCTGTGCGTGTAACCAGAAAGTGCAGAAGTTGTTTTGGTTCATAAATCTGGTGCAAGACTCGATGTTACTGCCATCGTTATTAACTATGTACCAACCAACGGTAACTGGGTTAGGAGTTTTTATGATATTTGCAGCAACATGAGAGATGGTGATGTTGAAAATAGTACCTTTGTAGAGGAAAAAACAAGGCATTTCTAATTTCTGAAGATATGTATAGATTTAAAGAGTATTTTTACCATGATAGCAACATATAAGCAAATAAGAATTTTCTTGATTCCTGCTTACAAAGTATGGCTTCCTAAAGAAGAATCAGATGTGTATAGTACTAAATAATTGTTCCAGATATGGAGGTTGCATTTGGAAATGTGTAGTGATGTGTGGAACTACAGGATCACCTTTAATCTCTTCCATATACTAATTTGTGTTTGTTCACTTACTTTTATTCTATTACATAAACTTGTAGCACACACATTTGAACAAACTGCTTTTAAATCCATTGAAAAGGGTATAAATTCATATAAAGTAGTTCCGGCTAGCTGAATATGGATAATTAAATCAGAATATTGTTTTTTCCAGAGAAAAAATATCTTAATTCATTATCTATGTGCAATAGGTCCTTCATCTAAACAGCTACTAACAAACAGTCATAGTGCTTTAAGGATCCCAAATTTTTCTATAGTAAGTTTAATATGTAATCGTATAGTGTAGAAGAAAAAAATATTTAACCACAGTAGCAATCATTAATATTATTAATAATCCTGTGGAAGTCACATTAGAATAACAATAAGAAAGTGATTTTTCTCGGAAAGACTAAAGTTTGCCGATGCAGATAATACTGTATAAAACAAGCTCAAAGCAAATACATAAAAAATCCAAACAGAAGAACTTAGTTCAATGTGAAAAGAATGTATTTGACCTGGCTGTAAAAAGTGAACATTTCATGTGCTGAGAAAGAGACCTCCATGTGCTGAGGAAATTAGATAGAGAGAGATACAGAGGGATCGAGATGGCGGAAACGAGCAGCTGCATACAGAGACCGAAGAGGAGCTAAGTGAAAAAAGAAAGAGGTTAAAAAAAAAATAAAACATTTACACATTTTGAAGCATCAATAAAGCTAAGTGGTGCAGCAGTCAAGACTGGATGAGATGAAAACAATGTTAAGCATTGAACATTTGCCAGAGTTTGAAAAAAACACAGGTATGCCATACTTCGCAAGCAGAAATAGAATTTAAACCATTTATAAATGAACCTCAGATGGAAATGTAGTTAGAAAATTTATGTTAAGATTGAACAATTAACAAAACTTGGGAGGAGTGAGAGTGGTTAGAGCTGCCACTCTGCATTTGAAGGGTCCAAGTATGAATTATACCTCCCGCTGTAGTGCTCTTGACCAAGGGACATGAATTGAATTACTTCAGTAAAAAAATACCGAGATATATAAACAAGTAAATCATTGTAAGTGATTTAATATTGCAAGTCGCTTTTTGTTAAAAGCATCAGATAAATAAATAAATGCATTGTAAATATTACTGGTCTGACATCAATTTGACTGCCGAGTAGAAAACCAGTTTTGTACTTTTATCAAGAAATTAAAACTCATAATACAGATAAAAATTTTACCATCATAAAAATCTAGTCATGCAAAATTTTTAAAGTGTATTTTAGAACATCTGAAACATGGAAGTTACTTCTAACAGCTAATTTCTAACATATTAGACTTGACGCTTGTTATGCTGAAGGGATTTTTTTTCTTACAATTTTAAAGCCCTAATTAGTTTAAATATTTTATAGTATTTTATAAATTGTAGCACTGATAGAAAAGAAACTCCCATTATGGCATGCTGTAAGTTGATTATTAAAGTGTTATTTTATATCTTGACACTATTTTCAGAGCAAACAGCCTTTGTTTAATGTAAATTTAATTGTACGGACATCCTATTCACACCGTGTGTATTGCGGTAGTGAAATTTTTTGTGGCATGGTATTCATCACGCAACAATCAGCAGGGAATAAATGTCAAAACTGGTGTTGAGGAAAACCAGTTACAGCAAGGATATTAGAAAACTTGCGGATCTGTTTGTGTTTAACAAGATGTGTTCTTAATTCAGTGTCTGTGAGAAACCATATGAACAGGGGGTCACCAGGAGCAGCATCAGAAACCTCTTTGAAAATGTTAAACAGTCAGGTGGCGATGATTTGTGCAGTGCATACAGGCAAGCAGCTGCCGGGGCTGCAGGGCATTAAGTCATAACTGCGTGCTGAAGCCACTAAAGCATCAGTCCACCTGTTCGGTACTGGACCCCTTTGAAAGTACAAGTCTCAAGGACATCTGTGCCATGTCCTGTTATACATACCTTTCTTTTTATCTTGGATAGCAAAAAAGTAACACTCGGATAAAGCTTGTTATGGCTGAACTATGTAAGATTTGCAAGCATTAATAGGATGTAAGAGGGGTGTGGTGGTGCAGTGGGTTGGACCGGGTCCTGCTCTCCGGTGGGTCTGGGGTTCGAGTCCCGCTTGGGGTGCCTTGTGACGGACTGGCGTCCCATCCTGGGTGTGTCCTCTCCCCCTCCAGCCTTACGCCCTGAGTTGCCGGGTTAGGCTCCGGCTCCCCGCGACCCCATATGGGACAAGCAGTTCAGAAAGTGTGTGTGTGTGTGTAATAGAATGTAGACCTGTGCCAACTCTGTAAGACAATGAATTTCTTTGTCATTCCCTTATGGTGTACATAAGGGTGTTTACAGAAACTGTTATATTTTGTTTTGTGTAACCCTCTGTTATCAGTGAAGTCCTTGGATTTGTCTTCAACTCAGCTGATCTTTTGCAGCAACATACTTTCCAAAGCACCGCTGCTAAGCTGCACATGTGGTTCTGCGGCCTCATGCTGCTATGGGAATTTTAGACCATCCATCAAGGTTTGAATCCATGAAACTTGTTCATTTGCACTGATGTTTTTACAAGGGAAAGTCCTGACTCACAAATGTGATGTGAGTTAGGACAAAAGTGATAAATGTGAGTTATCCAGAAACTTTTGATTAGCCGTTTTCTGACATGACCCAACTACACAGTATTTCCCTTCTGTTATTGCAGTACCAGTAAAACAATCACTATGTAAACAAAAATCATTAAATAAAATCAACTTTGAAGACACAAAACGCAACTGACTTACAAACCTGCAACCAGCCCCTGGTCCTTGTCCAGCTCTACAATTTGGGATTATCCTCCTTGGCTATTACTGCTGAGGTTTGGTCAGGTATTCCGTTTTTGACTCTTTTTGCAAACCTCACTTCTTTTGCTCTGCAAACTCAAACTGTTTACAGGAGGCAAAAACAGTAGAAAGACACAGTAGACAAAGACACCAAATAATTCACCAAAACTTTTTGATAAAATTATCAAGTGCAGAGAAATTCATCATAGATTTGAAGAGAAACAGACTCCTGGAAATTAATTATTAGGAATTATAAATGAAGACTGCAGGTGGAGTATGTCCATCAGCATGTACTCTCAAGAAATATGTATTTAGTGCTGATGCCTCCATATCATCCTCTTATGATAATGTGATTCGCATAATATGCTTAGCTATATTGCAGTGTACTAAATACTCACTTTAGAAAGTGTGTGTCACTTTGGTTACCTATGTAGTGAACACCAAACTATAACACACTGAAGAAAAACTTTTGAGATTAGTTACTTGACTGTTATATGGAGCCACTGTGGCTCATAGATCTTTGTTGACTTCTTGTGTTACACTTGGCAGTGCTAAAATTTTCAGCACCCATCCATTCTCATTGCACTTATTAAACGTTAGCTTTACATTTCTAGAGTCTGGTTCTTTCTTGCCTTTGTACCAACTCTGTAGCCACACTGAACAAAGTAACATCGATCCATTCTCACTCCATTTTTAACTGAAACTTCTGTTTCAATTAATCATGTTTGATATCTATTGGAATAATCTGTCAGATAATATTTTTAAAAATCAGCATAGTATGTGGATTGATTGGAGTTGTGATTGTAATCCATTGGAGCAGTGTGGTTGCATCGAAATCTGTTACTGAAAAATATTAAAACACTCTCAATCAACGGGAATTCAGCATTACTTCAAGCCGTTTTACAAACATGACTAAACCGTATTGGCTCACACTTTCTTCCACTAGAAAAATTAATATTTGATCTGCATGACAATTCATAGGAACTGAATGTCTGGACACCTTTGAGGAATATTAGGTAGTGCTACATGATCAAAACTGCAAAATATTGTAATATGTATGTGTATGTTGATGTGACACAGTGTTGTTCATAAACTAATTCAAAAAATATTGCCAACAAACAATACCTGACCAAAAAAATTCCACCAGCATGAAAAGTTTGTTTAGAACCAAGACAAAAACAGACTTTTCAGCCGAATTCTATGTCACAGTTCACTCTTGTGAATACATAATTAATAAGACCTTCAGTATAGCATGCCTAATTTTACTCCATGTAAGGGAAAAGAAAAATATACCTCAAACAAAACCATATAAGTTGAAAAATTCAAAAATGCAAATTTGAAACAGTGTAAGCACATGGCTGTCATTTCTCCTTTTTTTACTTCTCTTCCAACAGGTATCTCATTCCAAATATCTACAATGGGGAGTCCTAACTGTTCATTCCCAGACTTCCGTGCTTCTCTTGGAGATACGTCAATATGTCCCTACAGCTGGATGTGCAATAGCAGTCCTCTACTAGTGATGAACTTCAGTGCTAAGGCAGAAGATTTGTGCCTCAGTCAGGAAGATTATCTAGAAAAGTACCTGGGTCCACGCCGCTCCTCTGTCTTCCTGCCCGTGTGTATTACTTACCTGATCATCTTCTTTGTGGGGGCAGTGGGCAACTTGTTGACTTGCACAGTCATCATTCGCAATAAGGTGATGAGAACTCCAACCAACTACTACCTGTTCAGCCTGGCTGTATCTGACTTACTGGTTCTGCTGCTCGGCATGCCGCTCGAGATATATGAGATGTGGAGCAACTACCCCTTTCTTCTCGGCAAGGGAGGATGCTACTTTAAGACATTTCTCTTTGAGACAGTCTGCTTTGCGTCTATTCTCAATGTGACGGCCCTCAGTGTGGAACGCTACATAGCTGTGGTCTATCCCCTCAAGGCTAAGTTTGTGGTTACCAGAAGACATGCCAAGAGGGTCATCCTGACAGTATGGGCCATCTCAGTCCTTTGTGCAATCCCCAACACCAGTCTCCATGGCATCATGTCCTTAACCTCCAGCTCGGGCCTCGAGATACTGGATTCAGCCATCTGTACCCTAATCAAGCCCCGATGGATGTACAACTTGATCATCCAGATTACCACACTGCTCTTCTTTGTGTTTCCCATGCTCACCATCAGCATACTCTACCTGCTCATCGGTTTGCAACTGAAGAAGGAGAAGATGCACCAAATGCAGGAGAGCTGGTCAGGTCTGGGTCAGGACAGCAGCTTCAACATCCAGAACCAGCAGCAGAAAGCACGTCATCAGCAGGTCACCAAAATGCTTTGTAAGTCTCTCTCCTCCCACCCTATGATACTGTCCTGTACCATGCGGTAACATTTTTCAGTCAAATGTTCCTTCAAGAATAGTAAACAATTCAAAACCAATCTTGATAGGGTGGGGATGTTCCAGCATTTTTAAGGTTTAAGAAATTTTTAAACTGAGCTCAATTAAAAAGTGTAAACTTTTTATTTGTAAAAAGCAGACTTGTGAGTGCATATACAGTATGTATCTACAGAATGTATCTTTAACTTATGTGCCTGAATACTTATACCAAATTTTAATTAGAACTTATTTTATACCAACTTTTTTTATATTGAGGTTTTAAACATATGCTGGAAGATCAAAGTAACTATAGAAAACATCAAAAAGTCAACATGCCTTTAAAAATATTAATAAGCCTTATAATGGGAGAGCTAGTAGCATAGTGGTTAGTGCTACTGCCTTCAGACCCAAAGGTTGCATGTTTATTTCCCACCTTTGGCTGTAGTACCTTTGAACATAGTGCTTACCCTTAAATTGCTCCAATAAAAAAATTACACAGTAGTATAAATGGGTAAATAATAGTAAGTTGTTTTTAGAGAATAGCATCAGCTAAACATATAAAATTCTGTTTAAAATACTTTGTGCATGTTTTGGTACATCAATCAGCAATTCTTGCAGAAGTACTGATATTATGAAATATATTGCAAGAAAACAAGGAAAGCGTTTGCACCCAGGAAAATTCCGACAAAATGAAAGTTGTTAAAACCTTTTCTACTGTTTCAAACAGCCTAAATAATAATAAATAAAAAGCTTCTTATCTTTAGATTTGGCTATAGGAACAAGCCTCAATACCTATTCAGAGACAACTTGTTAGGCTGTGATTAAGTTGTCAATAAATTTTTCCATTGAATTGTTTATGGCACATAAAATCAAGCAAAAGTGTATCTAGTTAATTGGAAATACAGAAAAAAGAATATGCATTCGTCTTGTAGTAGAATAAACAATAAAAGGGGTTTTCTTCAGCATTGCTCCAAAATAAAATCCATTCAAAGTTCCAGTTTATTGTTTAAGAGAGATAAGATACATTAAGTAAATATGTACCACAGACCTGAGGAAATAGTTGGAAAGAATTCAGTGGCATCAGAAAAACAAATTAGGTTCATAAGATGCAGGTCTATACTCTCTTTTTGATATCTCTTGACATTTGATACAAAACAGCTTCATCATGCTGTGACAATACAATATCATCTACCAATTTGCTTACTCAATACTATTAATTAGTGTAAGATTTACTGGCTTATAATATACTACATATGTATTAATCATCCCTTGAGATAACTGGTTGTGGTTATGTTACTAACTTAAAAATCTGTTGAAAAAGTACATTAACATAAATTTTATGAACTTAAATATTGCTGGAAATAGTTTAACAACCACAAATTGTGCTTCTGTCAACATAAAGAAAACTGCATCAGAATACAGCACATATACAATCAGGGGACAAGGAAAAAGAATTTAAAAAATTATTACCAGTGTAACCAAAAAATTGTCTTATTCCCTTGGGTCTTTTTTGAAGCAAACAGAAAGCATCCTTTCTAAAAAATTATATATTGTGGAACACATTAATGATTCTCGAAAACTGCAATGATGAGACTCATACTATTCAAAAGTCACCATTATGAAAAAAACAAAAACATGCCAATGAATAATCAAAGACATGACTAATTTTGTATTTCTTCCTTTTTTATCTGAATGTATTCCAGTTGTACTAGTTGTGGTGTTTGGAATTTGCTGGGCTCCCTTCCACACAGACCGCCTCATGTGGAGCTTCATCAGTGACTGGACAAGCGAACACCTGGAGATATTCCAATATGTGCACATCATCTCGGGCGTTTTCTTCTACCTCAGCTCAGCTGTCAATCCCATCCTGTACAATGTGATGTCCACCCGCTTCCGTGAGATGTTTAAAGAGGTTATGTGTCATCGTTCTAGACACCCAGTAAAACGGAAATACTCCATGAGTGTTACTCGAGCGACCCTGCGAAGCACCATCTGTGAATTCCCATCTAGCAATGGAACACCTATTTCTGATGGAGAGGATTGCAACACTTTTGTAGATGGTAACCAGGATCAAGAAACCTCATTATCTTAACATGGAGGAAAAATCAGTGTTTATTAACACCAGGAACAAACATGTGCTACGGCTTGGCTTTCAGACAACGGATTGGATCAATTATAAATGGGTTGCTAAGGATTTTATTTTGTAAATAAATTCAGTCAGAGGCTTTAAAGCTGTAACCTGAATGAAAGGAAGAATTTGATTTCACTCCCAGAGAGCACAACTGCTCTACCATTTGTGTGTAAAAACATACTGTAATTTACATTTAGGTGTTTCACCTAGAAATTCAGTTTACATTTGAACTGATTTGTACTGGCATCAAGTCCATGGTGTACCATAACAAACCTACTGCCCTGTGCTTCTGAGATAGACTGTGGCCATCGTGACATTGATTTGGACAAGCAGTCGAGCATGATCTTGTAACATGCAAGTCTCTGCTTAATTTTTGAGGAGCACAAAAGAAAACTGCAACTTCAGTATTAAAGAAATGGAAAGCGTTCCTGAGAATAAAGGGACTAAAGAGACTAGATGCCCTTTGCAAGCATTTAATAAACAGAGCTAAGCAGCCCTAAAAACGAACATTAAACTGAGAAAAAAACTGCTCTTCACAAGACTCTTCAGTTTATTGGATTTTAAAATCGTTCACACTTTCAATCACTTTTTGGGAAGAAATGCACTCTAATGGCAAATACAAAAAGCTATTGACTTGGAGGCAGGAGTCAACAGATAATCTAAATTTGTCTCACTTGTCCGAACCATTGCAAACTTGGCTGCTGTTTAATTTTTTTAATTTTTTGTTTTTTAAGGAGGACATTGGAGTTAAAGCAAGATTTTTAATATGTTTATCTTCAAATATATCTTTTTGTTCTTCTGTTCATGCTATGCCAGTCAGCCAGTGATTTTTTATGTACTGTATATTCTTAGTAAGAAGACTGCTATTGAAAGAACCATTAACTACTTGTCAAAGAAGCATGAACCATATCACTTTCTCTCTATTTTTCCATTCTTGAAAAACGACTCAGAAAATAAAAGCGATCAAGTCGTCAAAGTTATGATTAATAGCAATGAACATGCTTTCCAGATTGTGGGCAGGATACACATGTCATATCTACCCTCTGTGTAAGGCAGCACTTGCAAAGGTTGGGAGGTTGGGCATTGGAGTCAATTTACTCTGGAAAAAAATCAAAGGAATTAAATAATGAACATTAGCCATTAGATGCAAAATTTTTCAGAATCTAACAGACATAATACAGACAAAATAATTCTGACACTTGTGGCTGCCACTGCATTGTTATCTGCATGGTATATCAAGAAGAATGAAGTTGTTGGCTTTTGCTCAATCTCTCCTTTAAATATTGTATTAAATTATTTCATATTTAGTCACTTCATTTTGTTAAAATACAACTTAGCTATTTAAAATGTACTTAAATCCTGTACACTTAATGTGTAGTAATAAAAACCACAGTTATTTTGGCCTTTAAAGAACAGAACTGTGCACCAGCATTTCCTTGGTTATTTTAACAACTTGTTAAGAATTGCATAACAATGTACATTAAAAAATCCATAGGAAATGCAGTGTCACAGTCACAAGGAGCCTTCTGTGTCACAGTGGACCCAGATTCAAGCTTATTGGGACCTGCTGTGCAAAGATTAAGGCACTTAAAGAGCAGGGAGATGTTGGAAATGAATGCCTATTTACAAGCCCATTACCATGGTTTGAGCTCTAAGAACATTCATTGTCTCTACAACTTTATGCAGATTTTTTTTTTCTGGAAAAATGTCAGGAAAACTGCACGTGGTCCTTGGTGGTGTAGCATAGTACAATAACTGGTGATTCATTTCAGAGATCATTTTCTTGGGGAATTCCCTATAACCTTGTGCATATTGCTTCTGCATTGAGAACTAAAAGCATTGTATTTCTTCACATTTAATGATTATGATGTTTAGTAAGTGGCTTTTTTTAGATATGGTTGAAGACCTACACTTTTCAAAGACTTGAATGAATTTTCATAGGTGAGGATAAGAATCAGGAAGGGCATCCAGTTATAAAATCTCTGCTCCAACCACATCAGAAAGGTAAGATGACAAAATCTGGGTTTTCCTGAAAAATAAATCATAAACCTGAGTAGTTGTAGTAGTTTTTGTCTATGCAATCTGTTTTATGTGTTGCAGAAGATCATTTTGTTAATGACTTTTTGTGTCTTTGTTCAGAGGGGATAAACAAGCTGTGCCAGAAGAGGATACTTCTCCTACCCACCCACCAGAGGAGCAAGATGATAAGTCAGCCACCAGTAGTCTTTGTTTCAGGAGTAGTAGGATGATTAACATAACTGTAGAAACAACAATAGTCTTGCATAGTCTTTGTTTCTTGTTGAAGTTGTGTGTTGCAAAATAGCTCATATTAATTAATATGAAGGTGAGTCAAAAAGCATCCAAATTATTTAAAATCTGGTAAAATAAAAATAATTGCAGATACTTTTTGTCTCACCCTCATGTTTTCAATTTTTTCCCATTAAAAAAGCTGTTACATGTGTTTAAAAAAGTACAAAAGTCATGTTCCTGAAAATGTATTAATGTGCTCATTGATTGTGAAAATTTGATGTAAATATCAGAGCAGTTTGTGTGGACATCTGGAGACACCACTCTAAAGTCAGTGCTAGATTTTACTGAACCAGTATAAATGTTGTTTTTTTTTTCCTGTATAATACTGTGGTGGAGAAATGTAGAAGCTTGTATATTTAAAATAAAAATAGGCAGAAAAATATTTTTCTTTTTATTGTTTTAAGTGTCATACTGAAGATCTTGTTTTTATGTGGTTTTGGGTGCTTTTCAATTGACTTTAAAGAGAACTTTTGAAACACAGGAAAGATACAAGTTGCAAGCTAAACATTAAGGTATACAGGGAAGATCTCCAAAAAAGTATTTGTGCAAGAAATGCACAAACATCTTGGTGTCACCCCCCGGGAACGAGTCAAGCAACAGCACCTGTGCCCACTTAGGAAGCCTGGGGATGAAAAGGCTCTCTTGCAATCGCCCCGTGCCCTTGCTGTGTCATCGTTCTTGCCCTTTGTGTCTTGCCTGTTTTCCTGTTCCTGACCTTTGCCTGTTCTTCCCGACCACGACTTGGATTACCCGGATTGTGACGTTCACGCCCAGAAGACCTTCGCCTGTCCCCGACTCTCACCTTGTCCCTAGAACCTGGTTACTTGAATGAAGATCACCCACACTTGGGTCCTCTACTTACCTGTCTTCAGTGCTCATTCCTGACAGTTGGTTTGATAAAGTGAAATTAAAAGTCCACAGATTTATTTCACAGCCAGATGAATAGTTTGGTATTTTATAATGACACTGCTTTGCTGAAATAGCATAAATAGTGAAGCATTTACAGACAACTGCTTGATGGCACATCCAGGGTGTACCACACTTAACCTTCCGCTCTGTGTTTCCATGATAGACTCAACTCCACTGTGACCCTGATATGGACAAGTGGTTAAAAATAGTGAGTGTTTAGCCAGTAGACATGCAAAACCATGTTAGTAAATGAAAATTTCCTGTGGTCCCAGTGAGCTCTTTTTATCAGTCTTCCCAGATACCTTTACAACTGCCCCTCAAAGAAAGAAAAAATGAGAAACAGCAATGGAATATTTATGTGAACTAAATTAAAACTGACCATTAGCAGCAAGGTGCCACTGGTTATCCCCTTAGCAGACCTCATATGTGGCAGCAATTAGGAAAGGTGACAGCTGAATGTCACATGGTTCTGAGGGCAGTCTGAGAATAACCTGCCATTAAGGGAAGTCAGACCCAGTCAACCAGATTATTGAGCTACTGGCCATAACCTCATATTTACCTGACAAGTTCAAATGCATTATTCCATATCTGAAGCATTATAAACTCTGCAGCCAGTTTTATATCCCTAAGATATTTATTAGTCAAGTCTAAACTAATAGCATGTCTTTCACTTGTAAAAACTACGGGCTAAAAGAAATGAGAAGCTTTTTTAATTAAACCAGATAAAATCGAGAGTTAAGCATTATGCTTTGAACAAAAATTAAATTACTGATGGGTCAGCACAGGTCATTACTTATGCTTCAGTAGAAAAATGGAAATACACTGAGGCTCTTCAGTTTTCAGGAGTTCACAAGCATTTTGCAGAATTTTGAACAACGCCCACAAATGCTCCAAGTAAGGTATTGAAATCAGTCAGAATGCTAATGGATTTCCAGTTCGGTCAAAAAAGGTCTTCCAGTCTTGTTTAGGTCTGAGATTGCCGATATAAAAATGAGAGCATGTTTCATGTCTGTCATTTTTTTTAAACAAGATTTGCAAACTAATATCATTACTTTTCAAGGTAACATAGTCATTTAAAACATTTATTCTGTGACTATTGTACTTACATTACATGCTTTTTAATTTAGTGTATATTACTGCCCACCTTGCGTTGACTTCTGTGATTTGTTTGTCACGACTAACTGTTTACCTTTTCAAGTGTGCATCACTGTAAAATAGCTGAGCCAAGCAATATGTAAAGCAAGTGCACAAAGTATTGGGAGATTTTCTTCATAATTACAGGCTTGCATAGTGCTCCACCTCCAACATACTGTTAATTTAGAAAATGCCAAATCCTAATGGAAATGTCTAGTGTTTTATCTCAGTAGGTTTGGCCATGGATTCAAATCCAGCTAAGTCTGTGTGGAGTTTGTGCGTTCTCCTTGTGAACACCAGGGTTTCCTCCCTCAGGCCAGAGACACGTTCAAGTGAATTAGTGACTCTAAATTGATGAGTGTATGCTGAGTATGTGATCGCCCTGCAACAGACTGCATTTGTAGTGGGTTCAAAATTTAAAAGAAAAAAAGGGAAGAGATGGCACACAAAAATAATTTTTTCTTTCTTTCGCGTTGCGCTCAGTTGTTGCAGAACAGTTCGTAACTGACCAGTGTGTGAAAGCTGTTCAATAAGAGATCCTGTAGGATGCACTGGCAGTGATAAGGAACCTCTGGTTCTGGCAAAAGGGTCAAAAGTTAAAAAAATAAAAGTCACCGCCGGAACCGGTTACATGCTAATCACTTTTCAGGTTAGTAAAACAGTTTAAAACCTCATAAATGTTGTGCAGTGAGTATGAAATGACTTACTGAATGTTGTACATCATATTTTATGTTTTGGGAAACAAACGGTTGTCCAATATATTTGTTTTATAAATTAGTTTAAGCTAATGTTGCTCAATTGGAATGCTATAGGAGTGTTAAAATGGTAAAGGTTGGTTGTCTTGAATAGAAGTGTGGTGCTGATTATCGAATTAATGACTGTTTTGTTGGATTTGCCTTGTTTCTGTGGAAACTGTAAAAAAGAAAAAAAAGTAAAAAAAAATAAAAGTCACCGCCAGAACCGGTTACAGATGCTAACTCGTACCTGGTTTCCTTATCACTTTTCAGTTCACTCCCACTCAGGCACCCTTCTGAGAGTGGGGTAACACATTAAATGTACCACAGATTGTTTTTTGTAAGTTTTTTTCACTGCAGATCAGAATCATTGTTTCATGATGGATTCATAGTGATGTTATGAACAATTCATCATGTTTACTTTACATTTCTCCATTTAGCTCACACTTTTCTCCAAAGAGACCTACAATGTTAAGCTATTTTTCAGTGATCTACACCAGCTGGGTAAGTTTTACTGGCATAATGTTATAGCAAGTAGCTTGTTCAAGGGTACCACTGCAAGTCATTGGATTAGAATGTACAACTTCTGAGTGCACAGGCAGTATTAACATGTCTTGATGAGTTTGACAGTTGTTTTAAACTCATTTAAAGTATGATCCCATTAGTAGTACAGTCCTTCAAGGAGCATTGCTGTACTTCACAACTCCAGGGATGCGGTTTTGCATCTGGTTTAAAATCTGCCTCTGTGTGTAGATTTTGTATGTTATCCCCATGCTCACATGAGCTTCCTCCAACAATCCAAAGACAATGGTAAACCACTTCCAACACGCTCCCCGTGAAAACCACTCAAGGGATCAAAAACAGTCAACATCAACTGGAAGGCCCTTAGGCTAACATGGCATTGTTTCATATGCAAATGTTTTAAGGGGCAGTGGGTAGAGTAAGGGTTGTAGTCTGAAGGTTCCAAATTTGTCTCACTCTTGCTGCAGTACTTTGACTAACAGGCCAACCCTGAAGCAGGTTACTAAACCAGTTTTTAACCCCAATACCCTGTTGTATAAACCAAACGTTCAAGGCCGCCCTAGGCATGGGAACTGATTAATTGAAAATAATATGTTCCTTATATTACCACTCACAGCACATAAGATATTGCAGTTATAACTCAATCACATTAAGAAAGAGGACCTATGAGACACTTGCCATAAAGTTTTCACCTGATATTTATAGTTCTATAGAAACTGTTACATCCCCAGGCATCTAGGCATAGGTAGGTGACCAGTGGTAGCAAGGGGACAACAAAATGCCACATAGAAGATTGAAAAGCTTTGTGAAGGGTTCTTTACTGTGCTAATTAGTGTAGATGTTCAGGGGAATATTACAATATTTACAGTATTTATAAAAATATATTCCAGGGAGATAATGAAATAGGATGTTGTCAAACCAAAGAACTTAGTTTAGTTTGGTTTTCCTATCTCAAGTTAGTAGACTACCCTAGCTATAGAAAACAAAACAAAATAATAAGTGTCTTTAGTATCTATGTCACCCAAACTAACTCACTCAGTCTAACAGTAACCAAAGTCAATGATCAGCCACAAGCACCATAAGACAAAAATCTGTCAGGGGTTCACTTGGTAAATGGGGGGGGTAAATGGTGTTTATAAGGTAACAGAGCCTGGAGGTGATGGGTCTAGACAGAGGAAATGACAGGACTGATGACGATGGACAGGGTGTGGAGCCAATGTCTGATGACAGACCTGTACAGGAAGCAAGAACACCAATACAGCAAAGAAAGACAAAGCACACTGAAAGTTTTTAAAGGGAGGTAACAAAACCATTCACTAAAAACTTTTTTTCAACCATGAAAAGTTCACATATTGAAAAGTCTTTCATATTTGAGATTACCTGTAGAGACTGGATTAAATTTAATTTTCAAACTTGTAACCTTTAGGTCCAAAGGCAGTAGGTCTAACTATTACACTACCACGTTCTCTACTTTATAATATTTGCTCTAATTTCCATAATGTCAAAAAACAAAAACTGGGCTGTAGTTTAACGAAAAAAACTAGAAGCTTAGATGAATTCATGTGAAAAAAATTATGAGTACAGCACCCCTCTTCCATCCACGGGTTCACTTTCTGGGGTTTCAGTTACCTGCAGTCAACTGGGGTCCGAAAATGTGAAATGGAAAATTTCAGAAATAAAAAGTCCCACCCAGTATGTCAATCATCCCTTTCTCCAGCATATCCCCAGTGCATACGCTACAAACGAGGAATTGGAAGAACTTGTTAAGTCATCTGCAGAGCAAGAGCAAGATGAAGAAAAAGAAACTGAAGCAGAACCAGCAATGTGGACATGACAGAAAGTTACTGAATTGTTTTGAATTGAACAGACATTAAAGGACAAAGTTATGGAATATGATCCTCGGATGGAACGCACCCTTAAAGTCACGTGTATGATTACAGAAGGGTTAAAACCTTCAGCTGGTGGTATAGCGGTTAGTGCTACTACCTTTGGACCTAAATGTTGCAGGTTTGATCCCCATCTCTGGCTGTAGTACCCTTAAGCAAGATACTTACCCTAAATTGCTCCAGTAAAATTACCCAGCTGTATAAAGGGGTAAATGATTGTAAGCATGTAATAATTTTAACATTGTAAGTCACTTTGGAGAAAAGCTTTGGCTAAATGAACAAATGTACAACCTCTGCATCAACATTTTGTTGAGTTATAAAGAAAGAGACAACAACTTTCGATCACAATGTTCTTCCAAGGGGTTTCGGGAAATAAAACTTCAACTATCGAGGATCCTCAACCATCGGCATCATCATCACTCGATGATCCAGAATCACCTGAAGCAGATAATCCTCCTTCTGACGTATTGTCAGAAGATCAATAATAGCCTAACACTACGTCACAATGCCAATCATTCACCTCACTTCATCTCATCACGTACGCATTGTATCATCATCACATAATCACAAGAAGACCAAGAAAAAGAAGGGCTAGTACAATATAAGGGGGGACGGCAGCACAGTGGGTCTGACCTGGACCTGAGCCTGCTGTGTGGTGAATCTGGGGTTCAAGCTCTGCTTGGGGTGCCTTGTAGCAGACTGGCGTCCTGTCTAGGGAGTGTCCCCTCCCCTTATGGTCTGTGCTGCCATGTAGGCTCTGGCTTACTGTGACCCTGCTTGGGAAAAGCGGTTCCAGACAATGCCCATGGAGTACAGTACAGGGCCTGCAGTGGAACAGCGGATTTGGCTGGGGCCTGTTCTGTGGTGGGTCTGGGGTTCCTGTCCTGCTTGGGGTGCCTTGCAGTGGACTGGCATCCCATCCAGGGTGTGTCCCTTCCCCTTCAGCCTTATGCCATGTGTTACCAGGTTTGGCGCTGGCTCACCATAACCTTGGTGAGGACAAGTGGTTGTAGCCATTGTGTGTGTATTATCTGCTGGGGGTCTTGGAACATATCCCCTGTGGATAAGGGGGGACTACTGTACAAATGGTCTCATAAACCTTTGAACAACATTTTGCTATAAATAGCATATAAAGAATCCCAGAGCAACACATATAAATGTCACCTCATTGTGTTCACCAGTGTTTTCATTATTGATATAAAATTTAGTAGTAAATTCAGTATTGCATCTCAAGAAGCTGTCCACATTTAAAAAGGGTCTTAAAACTCATCTCTTCCAGACTCACTCCGCCCATGATCTCTTAAGTTCATGTAGTGTGTAAATGTTCATGCGTCATAACTTTAAGATCATGCCCAGATAAACCTTTACGCAGCTACTTCTCTAATGTGATGTAAAGGTTTATATGTATCTTCTAAAAAATTTAAAAAATAAAAATTACTAGGAAGGTGATCAGGAATCGTTGATATTCTGATAAAGCTCTATGCAGCTACTGGTGTGATGAACACTACTTCATATGGTGGAAAGAAACAAACTGACTGTGCTTAAGAATCACATGTCTGCAGCTTTGTCTCCATTTCTCCTAATGTAATGCACATGTTGTATTTTCTATGAGATGTACGTCCCTTTGGAAAAAAGTGTCTGACAATAAATGTAAAAGTAAATGTGTTTAGCTATCCAACTCTGACAGATGTCCTCTCCGATGAGCTGTCAAAACTCTGAATTAATTATAATTGAAAAAATCTGTCGAACAAGGAAAACAAGACCTAGGCTAAGAAGTAGGAGAAAATGTTTTTCATGGCAATATTTTTTCAGAGAAACTGTATTTCGTGTCAAGGAAGAAAACAGGTTGATTTTAGAGGCAGAATTCACTCATTGACCTAACTTTAATGAATGCTCCTATATCTAGTTTGTTTATATCTAGAAATGTTTCTGAAACACTTTTATAAATATTTCACACCATTGCCAAAAATATTTGATAGTGTTCCCAGTGACTCAAAAATTCTATAAAAAAATGTTTGAATGAGTTACTAAAACTTTGAGGACAGGCAGAGGAGATAAGAACTAGGGCAAATAAATGGATAATGCCTTCATTCCAGAGGGTAAATACAATTTTCTACTGCAGGGTTTATAAATCAACAGCCATTTGGAACGTACAGGGAATATGGAAAAATAAAAGAAGTGCCCAGATGGTCTCATAAATCTGATGTTATGATAATTATGATGCATTTAGCTGCAGTCATTGACTCTGACAAATAAGTTCTATTTGCCCTCTATTTGCCATAGTAAAACACCTTCCAAAGAAACTTATTTTGTCTGTCAGCAATATTTTACTGTATTAACAGAGCTTTATACTGATTTAATGGGGACTATTCATTATAAATTGTTTCATCATTTTAGAAGCAAAAGCACTGCATACTGCTTCTATGTAAAAAAAAAAAAAATCACATTTTATTAAATGCAATGGAAACCAGAAAAAAGCTCTCGAAAAGCACAATGTACCTGTTTTTATTCTTTGTTTTGCATTTATTTTCTTACCTACTTCATTGTTAGAGTGGTCAGTATTCAATTTTCAGATACTATACATTCATACTATATTTTCATATACTATACTATATATTTTCATATACACCACATCATCATACAATAGATCATATTGCAGATGATTATTTAAAAACATTTTACTCACAAAATGACCCTGGAATACACACACACACATTTTCAGAACCGCTTGTCCCAGATGGGGTCACGGTGAACCGGAGCCTACCCGGTAACACAGGGCGTAAGGCCGGAGGGGGAGGGGACACACCCAGGACGGGACGCCAGTCCGTCGCAAGGCACCCCAAGCGGGACTCGAACCCCAGATCCACCGGAGAGCAGGACTGCGGTCCAACCCGCTGCGCCACAGCACCCCCTGACCCTGGAATAATTTTTACAAAAGTAACGGAAAGATTTTTAAAGATACAAATGCAAACACTCTCTGGTAAAACAGCAAAATCAACAAAAAGAAAACCTTACAGTGAGAAGAGAAACACAAGTCATTCTGCAGATCAAAATATAGCCCTGTGTGTTTCCACAGTTCGGTTCATTTAGTTCACTCCCTCAGTTCATTAAATACACAGAGGGCTTCACTTAACCATGCCTGATGCTTATTTTATTACAAAGTGAGGCTAATAACCTAGGATACAGCCTTGAATCATTTTATATTTAAGTATATACTGTAATTTAATTTAAGTATATACTGTATGGAATTAAACATATTACAATATATCATTTAAAAATATTTCTTGTTCTTTCAGGGGCGTATCTGCTGGCTGCTACATAAGCAACAATATTGGGGCACCTACACAATGTGGCGCTCACCTTATGTCAGCAGGCCAAATCCCATCCATCACTGAGCTCAGCTAGCAGTCCATCTAATTGCCATTTCCAGACAGAACTGTGCTTCAAAGTAGAAACCTTATACAATTAAATGTCAGTATGCCTTCTCTCAGGGTGACATCCTGGGGATTAAGCATCAGCATTTGGGAGGGTAGGAAATGGGTGCAAAATCACTGATGTGGTGGCTGCAATGATAATGACAAAGTAAAAGCTGTTCAAATGTTTCTACTTTTATGAACTGAAGAGTGTGCATTTTTTTTTTAAATATTTATATCAGAATATCAAAATTAGATTATCAAAAACAAAAATGATCTCATCGTATTCCATTATGTGCTCTATTGTTTCTTTTACTTAGGCATATGTGAAGAGCAATCTCTGTCCAGGAATTCCTTTCCAGTTTACTTCAGAGAGCCAAGGGACTGAAACAACATTACACACCCAGGGAGCACAAATGGTAGAGGAAGTGTACAGACCAGGCACAGATCAACATCACTATGTGTCTATTTTCAGAGAGCTGTGTGCCTCCTGGAACTCCTATTTTAGGGAGCATAGCTTTAAAAATAAAACATCATTCAGTTATCCACAGTCTAAATAATATTTTCATTAAGAAGGAGGAAAATCAAAATCAATGTGGTGAGCAAGTGGTATCACCATTATGCTTTCTTTAGAATTATCACTGTGTAATAGTACTATATAGGGTATAGTGGCTCTTATGAAAGCTTTTCACAATAGTCAATTGACTGGCTATCATTGCTCTGCATAACTAAAACCTTTGTGCATATGCATTTCAGCAATAAAAACTAATAAATATTAATGTCTGTACAATTTTTTGCACATTTACTGTACTCCACACTGCACCCATTGGAAGAGATAAAGAATCACAGCACAGTATTGCTCACTTTCAACAGTTTAAATAAATGACTATTTAACAAAAAAAAAAGCGAAAACAAACAAAACTTTTAATAGCGCAAACTGACAGTATTATTAATACACAACCTTTCTTGCAAAAACATACAAATCCAAAAAATGAATGCAATCTGATTAATGAAGGGGGAAGTACACTGAGGCCAAAAGCAGCGCAAATAAATCAACAGAAATATATCGTTTAAACAAAAAGCTATAACTTAATGCAACTAAAATAGCAAATTACTCAATGGTATGAATAACAGTTTAAAGTAAGTACGAAGATATCCCAGAAGGATACGAGGAAGGTACTGGAAAACGTGCAAGCGTGTGCCATTCCCTGACTATCAATGACAGTAGTGCTCTCCAAAGTATACAAGAATAGCAGGGTAAATACGTGGAATTTTGCATAATCCCCATCACAGTGATTTTTACGATGTGCCAGTACATGTTAACGTACAATGGTTGGTATTCACTTTCATTTTTTTGCTCTAGCTGCTCTTTTTGTTCTATAGGGGGGTATGTTATTTTCCAAGGCTTTCTAAAAGAGACCAATTATAAAAAATGCTGAGAAAAATCTGACCAGTCCATTTCGGTAAAAAGGGAGAGTGTCACCTTATATCTGCATATTAGTATTCTGGGTTTGTGAATTATAGTGTCTAGCATTCTGATTCAAATCCATTAAAAGCAGAATACATTTAAGCATTTAGTGTTAGAAAACTAATTTTGTCTGTGTTGTATATTATAAATAATTATATGCAGCCAGCATCTACAGTGTAGCTGGATAAACTCTAACCAGTGTACTCTAGTTCAGCTCCATTTTCTAGTTTTATGTTGTATTTGAACATGCTGCCACTGACAGCAAACTTAGCTATTTGTGCAAAATGTTCTTTTCAAACATTTTCATTGACAATCTCCCCCACCAACAAGTGGGATCATCCTCTGCTTTCATTTTCACAGACTTGTCCCATATTCTAAAGAATAACGTTTTTATCTGAGCAGTTCATTCTGTAAGTCTCAGTCTTTTTCATTGCAATTAGATTTCCCAAGTTAATTCAAATTTCTTTCTTTTTCAATCAATCAAGAGTCATGCCCAGTAAAGTGTAGTGTTCTCATTGTAAAACCTTACAAAGAATTAGGTGTGGCTTTGAAAAGTAGAGATGCACCTGACTGTGAGCGAATATCCTGTAGCTTGGACAGACACATGGGAGGTAAATAATGATCCAAAGGAGCGCAATGATCCTTTCATAAGGAATTACATAAGATTATACAGTACTGTGCAGAAGTCTTAGGCACGTCGATATTCCACAAAAATATTTTAGACAGTTATTTAATGTCTTCTGCATTAGTGGCAACGAGAAAGAGTATATTTTAGATTTCCAAGCATTCCTTTTGAGAAAATTAGTTTTACAGTCAGGGTTTTTTACATCATGAATGAAAGAAAGTAAAATAATAATAAACCACTTCCAGATAGAGAACTTGAGGTCTTTCTATGGCACACCAATTAAATGAAGCAGAAACAGCTGTATAGAGGCAATAAAACTGGATGAGGGACAGCCATACTGAAAATGTGCGGTTTTGTAAGATGTGGCAGTTTAACGTTCAGATCTTACACCATGGCAAACGTGAGTATAGCAACAAGACACAAGGTGGTCATCCTCGGGACAAGCGTTTGATAATGATTGATGGTTACTATAGGAAGTTTATTAATTAAGAGCATTATTTTTGGAATCATTTTCACTTTACACCTCCCCCCTCAAATGCCTAAAACTTTTGTACAGTACTGTATATTATTGTAGAAACACCTGGAGTAGGCAAGGCTCTTGCTGAACAAGAACAGTCAATGTGGTATTGCATAGGAGGCACCTATTAGGAGGAGTTCTCCCATAGGAGACGATTATTTTTGTATACTGCTGGGGATTGTGACTGCCTCTGTGAATAATTCATATGGCATTCATTCAAATAAACACGAGTTAATATATTCATGTCACATGGAGGCTTAACCTCCTCTGCATATTTGCTTATAAGCTGTATACACCAATAAGTGCACTCCATGCAAAACTTGACTTAACATCTAAGTCAAAGAGATACAATGGAAAATTTCAGGCCTCTACAATCATTATCATAATAAAGTGATATGCGATTTGACAGAAAAGTAAAGAAAAAGTATTACTTCAGCTTCAACACCAATCGTAAAAAGCCACCGCATTGAAAACAGCACAATAATCAGACTTAAGTAAATGAAAAATTCAAAGGTTGATCTGCACCAAAAAGAGGTCATCAGAGGTTTTGGAATTACCCCCTATAGAAATTTCCAGAGGATTTCCACATATGAGTAAGTGAAAAAATTACATCTATGTAACTTGAAAAGCCTTTCACATCTGTTCATGTATTAGAAGCTCCCATTTGCATGAATAAATGTTTGTAGAAGAATGATACATGCTCTCAACTTGATACTGCTGAGGTAAGTACCAAGTTAAAAGGAGAAGACATAATAGCTATACAGGTGGTTCCCGATTTATGATTGTTCAATTAGCAATTTTTTCGACTTTACGATGGTGAGCTGGCAATAGACATTCAGTGGAAACTGTACTTTAAATTTTGATTTTTTCCCAAGCAAGTGATATGAGGAGCGATACTTTCACGTGATGCTGGGCAGCAGCAGTGATCCGCATCGCCCAGTCTGTCACGCAGGTGTGTATTAGGTGTATTAATTGCATTTTGGACTTGTGATATTTTTGATTTATGATGGGCTTTGCGGAACGTAACTCCATCGTACATCAGGGACCACCTGTAATTAGCTTGCAAACAAATTTCTTATTACACAAGTTTTCTGAAACATTTCCAGGTGATGTTAATCTTTCCTGTTCAAAGAAACACAAAGAAGGTCATGACATTTCTCTGGTATGGCTTAACCTGTTTCCAGTTGTAGACTAACATTCAAATGTTGCTTCTCGAGTTTTACTTATACAGCTCTTATGAAAAAATTTCTTCCAATTTTTCATTGCTAAAGAAAAAAAAACATACTTCAGCCATTTGGTCCTCCATGAAGCAAGAATAAGAAATAATAAGCCTTTCAGACCATTTTAAGTTTGTTGTCACAATGTCTCAGGTTTACTGTTGGTCTGCTTCATTGCCTTTACAGAAAAATGTTGGAAAAATTGTTTTCATAATATTCCACAACCATATCTGTATAGAAACAGGAACAGTTTCAGGAATTTCAGGAACAGTTATCGTTTGTCAAAAGGGGTGCCTCTGGGCTAAGTACTTTCTGTTCCCTATATACTGTATCTTTGGAAGTTTGGTGTAGCTTTTTCTGTCACTGCTAATCTGAAAATTGTCTTTTGTCCTTCCCTTTTTTACTTGCTCTAGACATCCATGAGTTTGTTCCACTATCTCTTGCTGGTCACCCCAACCAAGAATATCTATATCCTAGCTCAGGGATGACTCATTGGTTTTTCCAATCTCTGATTTTGTAACTCTCTTGCCCCGGTGGAACTAATGTACTTTAATTCCCCGATTGTAGCAGGAATCAAGTCAATCTTTGTACAATGTTTTCATTTTACTATAGCCTAACAACAGTTGAATGGTTTTGCTCAGTAGCTTCTTGTTGAAGAGTTGTTCCCACTATCCAAAGTTATAAAATTTTACTATTAAATTATTCGCTCCCATTGCCTCCCTTCTCGGTATAATGACTTTCTTGCAACTGCCAGGACTTCTTTCATTAGTTTACCAATGTGTTTTCATCGACTGAAACTATCATTTCAAAATTCAAGCTCAATGGAGAAAATTTTTGAAAAAAAAAAAAATCTAGTATTCACAGGTGCACAGTCATACAGGTGGGAGCTGTTTCGAGCCATCCATCTCATTTTAGCATCCAGGACCCCTAGAGAAGAATGTCAAAACACATCGACACATATGCTTCCCAGAAATGTGAGCTCAGTCCTTACTATTTATGAAACCCTGAAAATTAATCTGACCTCCTGCCAGGTCCACCGCCATTGGGATTGAAGTGCTCAATCACTGATAAAACTATTTAAAAAAGTAATCATCTTTTTGTGTTGTAAGTAGATGTTGACAATTTTCATCCTCTTTGTGATATTTTTATTGCAATACTTTCATTATATTCTTGATACAGACATGTATTTATCAGTTACTGGTGTGCTTACCTACAAGATGTTTTATGTTACTTCATTTAGCAGACATTTTTCTCCAAAGTGACTTCCAATGAACATTATGTAGTGTTATCAGTCCACAGTTTATTCTCTTAAGGTGACTTAAAGTACTACGTACACTACTCACAATGGGTCACTCAGCCACACATCAGTACAACACACACTCTCTCTATCACTCATATACACTATAGGTGAACCTGAACAGCATGTCTTTGGACTGTGGGAGGAAGCAGGAGTACCTGGAAGAAACCCACGCAGACATGGGGAGAATATGCAAACTGCACACAGAGTAAGCGGGGATCGAACCCACATCCTCTTGCACCACCCAGGCACTGTACAACAGCAGTGCTACTCACCTCATGCTGCCAAAACAGCCCTGACCTGTTGAGGCATGAACCCCACAAGACCTCTGAAGGTGTCCTGTGGTATCTGGCACCAAGACATTACCAGCAGGTCCTTTAAGTTTTCTAAGTTGTGAGCTGGGGCCTCTATGGATCAGACTTGTTTTTCCCAACACACCCCACAGATGCTTGATCGGATTGAGATCTGGGGAATCTGGAGGCCAAGTCAATACCTTGAACTTTTTAACACTTTTTACAGTGTGGCAGGGCACATTATCCTGCTGAAAGAGGCCATTGCCATCAGGGAATACCATTGCCATGAAGGGGTGTATGTGGTCTGCACCAGTCTTTAGGTAGGTGGTATGTGTCAAAGTAACATCCACATGATTGCCAGGATCCAAGGTTTCCCAGCAGAACACCTTCTTCTATTGCTCCACAACTCAACTTTTACTCTTATGTGCCAATTGTAGGTGCTTTCAGCAGTGGACAGGGATTGGTCTGCAGCTATGCAGCAACCTGTGATGCACTGTATGTTCTGACACCTTTCTATAATGGCCAGCATGAAGGTTTTCAGCAATTTATGCTACAGTAAGTCTTCTGTGGGATTGGACCAGACGGGGTAGCTTTTGCTCCCACATCAATGAGCCTTGGGCACCCATGAGCCCATTGTTGATTCACCAGTTGTCCTTCCTTGGACCACTTTTGGTAGGTACTAACCACTGCATATCAGGAACACCCCAGAAGACCTTCCAGTTTGGAGATGCTCTGATCCAATCATCTAGCCATCACAATTTGGCCCTTGTCAAAGTCGCTCAGATCCTTACACTTACCAATTTTTTCCTGCTTCCAACACATCAAATTCAAGAACTGACTATTCACTTGCTGCCTAATATATCCCACCCCTTGATAGGTGCCATTTTAACAAAATAATTAATGTTATTCATTTCACCTGTTGGTGGTTTTCATGTTGTGGCTGATCAGTGTATATTATAATCATAATCCTCATAGGGCCTTTACAAAATATTTTCACTTTATTTATAAGCCTCTTAACATGTCTGCATGTGCATAGTCTTAACAGAGGAACAATACCTATAAAGCTACTCAGCTCTTTTATGTAGTATATGCTCACCCATGCAAAAGGCCTCAGTATAAGCCAGTATATTTAATTTTTGCAGTGCCTTGATTATGAAAACCCATAAACCCATTGAACCTTTAAATTACTTCTCATCTATTTTAGTTTTAAGTTTGACTGTACAGCACTTTGAATGACCTCTGTGTATGATACATGTGCTATATATAAACCTGGACTTGAACTTTGAACTTAAACTAAGGGGTGGTAGCTACTGGTGCTTGGACCCCCAGAGATTAATATTTCTTCCTCTAGTTGGCAGTTTTTTTGTTTTGTTTTCCTCTCCTCAGATGCCAGCTGCTTTACTCTATAGTATCACACCCTGTAACACTGGATCATTCATTTAGGGTAAGTACCTTGCTCAAGGGTACTACAGTTGGAGATCAAACCTGCAACCTTTGGGAACAAAGACAGCAGCTCGAATCACTACGCTACCAGTTGTCTCTATTGAGACTTGAAAGCTGTACAAGGCAAACAGAACTATATGAAGGCATAACTATTTTAAAAGATAACTATTGAAAGGGCATAATAATTAGCACATTAAGGTATTAAAAGTTTATAAATTATAAATATGTAGAAAATTTTATGTGCTCTTTTTTCAGGTGGTAAAGAAAAAGTACATACAATTTTATTGTATTAATTTATCTATATTCAAGGGAAGGCTAACTCAATGTTAGCTTTTCTTATGTTTTATCCATAATATTCTGCTCTAGCTATTGCCAAGCAATGAATACACACACCTTGTTAGTAGAAGTGATATCTTCAAATGTAGAGTTGCCAGTGTCAGAATGAGCAGGAGAAAAAGTATTGCAAAATCCAATTGAAATGGTCAAACTGAGTGATATGTTAGATGGGTAGATTACTAAATCTTAGCTAATTCAAATAATTTGCATGCAGAGCAGGGGGTGCGGTGGCGCAGTGGGTTGGGCTGCAGTCCTGCTCTCCGGTGGGTCTGGGGTTCAAGTCCCGCTTGGGGTGCCTTGAGGTGGACTGGCGTCCCATCCTGGGTGTGTCCCCTTCCCCCTCCGGCCTTACGCCCTGTGTTGCCGGGTAGGCTCCGGTTCCCCGTGACCCCGTAAGGGACAAGTGGTTCTGAAAATGTGTGTGTGTGTGTGCACGCAGAGCTTTTCTTTAGATCTGTAAGATGCTCATGAGCAATACTTTTTTTTAAGTCCACAACAAAAATATTTCTCTTAATACTTAGAGGATCAAGTTTATAAACATATAAATCTTATTTTGCTAATTATAACATCCGGACATGAAATGAACACAGTTGTGTCTTGCTGTAATATGCGGACACGGACATAAAGCGCAATGATTTCAACATCATTGTGTATGTGCAACAGTGCACGGCGTGAGATAAAGTGCACGAGTGACATGGAGGACAGCGAATAGAAGAAACTGTGTTGCGTGCACAGAGTTAAAACAAAGAGACACAACAGTCACGGTGTGGTACACAGGACCTGGACAAAACCACAAAGGACGGGTGTGGACAGGAGCAGGAACTTCTATGCAATCACAAGGAAAGCAATAAAGCACTGATCAAGAATCTAAAAACTGGTAGCGTACTTTTCCCCGTTTCATAGGGCTGGAGACTGGTGATGAAGTTAATTGAAAACAGGTGCATTGGGTTAGTTATATGGATAACAGGTGGCACCACTGGTGAACACTGAGGATTTCATTCTCTGGGGTTGTGACACTAATACATTGTTGCACTGAGTAACAAATAAAACTGATCTGTAATATAAGTCTAAAATTGCAACACTCATAACTTTCTGAAAGATGCTTTAACTATGAAGTAACTGTGATATACAAAAAAGTGAAGTTTGCTTTGAACCATCCATCCATCCATCCATCCATCTTCCTCCGCTTTTATCCGGGGCCGGGTCGCGGGGGCAGCAGTCCGAGCAGAGTCCTCCAGACTTCCCTCTCCCCGCACACCTCCTCCAGTTCCTCTGGGGGAACCCCAAGGCGTTCCCAGGCCAGCCGGGAGACATTAGTCTCTCCAACGTGTCCTGGGTCTGCCCCGAGGCCTCCTCCCAGTGGGACAAGCCCGGAACACCTCCCCAGGGAGGCGTCCAGGAGGCATCCGGAACAGATGCCCAAGCCACCTCAACTGGCTCCTCTCGATGCGGAGGAGCAGCGGCTCTACTCCGAGCTCCTCCCGGGTGACTGAGCTCCTCACCCTATCCCTAAGGGTGCGCCCAGCCACTCTGCGGAGGAAACTCATTTCTGCCGCTTGTATCTGCAATCTCATTCTTTCGGTCATGATCCAGAGTTCATGACCATAGGTGAGGGTAGGAACGTAGATCGACCGGTAAATTGAGAGCTTCGCCTTACGACTCAGCTCCCTCTTCACCACAACAGACCGGTACAATGACCGCATTACTGCGGACGCCGCACCGATCCGTCCGTCAACCTGCCGCTCCATTTTTCCCTCACTTGTGAACAAGACCCCGAGATACTTAAACTCCTCCACTTGAGGGAGCAACTCCCCCCTAACCCGGAGGGGGCAATCCACCTTTTTCCGACTGAGAACCATGGCCTCGGATTTGGAGGTGCTGATTCTCATCCCCGCCGCTTCGCACTCGGCTGCAAACCTCCCCAGTGCACGCTGCAAGTCTTGACTTGATGAAGCCAACAGGACCACATCGTCCGGAAAAAGCAGAGACGAGATCTCGCGGCCACCAAAATAGACACCCTCCGTTCCCTGGCTGCGCTTAGAAATTCTGTCCATGAAGATAATGAACAGAATCGGTGACAAAGGGCAGCCCTGGCGGAGTCCAACATGCACCGGGAACAGGTCTGACTTACTGCTGGCAATGCGAACCAAGCTCCTGCTCCGGTCATACAGGGAACGAACAGCCCGTAGCAGTGAGCCCCGAACCCCATAATCCCGAAGTACCCCCCACAGGATGCCACGAGGGACACGGTCGAATGCCTTCTCCAGGTCCACAAAACACATATGGACTGTTGGGCAAACTCCCACGAACCCTCCAGCACCCTAGTGAGGGTATAGAGCTGGTCTAGTGTTCCACAGCCAGGGCGAAAACCGCATTGCTCCTCCTGAATCCGAGGTTCGACTATCGGTTGGATTCTCCTTTCCAGTACCCTGGCATAGACTTTCCCAGGGAGGCTAAGGAGTGTGATCCCCCTGTAGTTGGAACACAATCTCCGGCCCCCCTTCTTGAAAAGAGGGACCACCAACCCGGTCTGCCAGTCCAGAGGCACCGTTCCCGAACTCCACGCGATGCTGCAGAGACGTGTCAACCAAGACAGCCCCACAACATCCAGAGACTTGAGAAACTCGGGGCGGATCTCATCCACCCCTGGAGCTTTGCCACCGAGGAGTTTTCTGACTACCTCAGCAACTTCAGCCAGGGTAATAGACGAGTCCCCCTCCAAGTCCCCAGCCTCAGCTTCCTCTACGGAAGGCATGTCGGAGGGATTGAGGAGATCCTCAAAGTACTCCTTCCACCGCCCGAGGACATCCTCAGCTGAGGTCAGCAGCGCACCACTTCCACTGTAAACAGTGTTTGTGGAACACCGCTTCCCCTCTCTGAGTCGCCGGACGGTTTGCCAGAATCTCTTTGAGGCTGACCGAAAGTCTTCCTCCATGGCCTCACCGAACTCCTCCCAAGCCCGAGTTTTTGCCGCGGCGACTGCCAGAGCCGCGCTCCGTTTGGCCCGTCGGTACCTGTCAGCTGCTTCAGGAGTCCCATGAGCCAGCCAGGCCCGATAGAACTCCTTCTTCAGCTTGACGGCATCCCTTACTTCCGGTGTCCACCACCGTGTTCGGGGATTGCCGCCGCGACAGGCGCCGGAGACCTTATGGCCGCAGCTCCGAACCGCCGCCCCGACAATGGAGGCGCGGAACATAGTCCATTCAGACTCAATGTCCCCCACCTCCCTCGGGACCTGGTTGAAGCTCTGTCGGAGGTGGGAGTTGAAGACCTCTCTGACAGGGGCCTCCGCCAAACGTTCCCAACAGACCCTCACTATGCGTTTGGGCCTGCCAGGTCTGTCCAGCTTTTTCCCCCGCCATCGAATCCAACTCACCACCAGGTGGTGATCAGTTGACAGCTCAGCCCCTCTCTTCACCCGAGTGTCCAAGACATATGGCCAAAGGTCAGAAGAAACGACTACAAAGTCGATCATTGACCTCCAACCTAGGGTGTCCTGGTGCCAAGTGCACTGATGGACACCCTTATGCATGAACATGGTGTTCATTATGGATAAACCGCGACTAGCACAGAAATCCAATAACAACTCACCGCTCGGGTTCAGATCAGGGAGGCCGTTCCTCCCAATCACGCCCCTCCAGGTGTCACTGTCGCTGCCCACGTGGGCATTAAAGTCCCCCAGCAGAACGACAGAGTCCCCAGTGGGAGCGCTTTCCAGCACGCCCCCCAGGGACTCCAAGAAGGCCGGGTACTCTACACTGCCGCTAGGCGCATAAGCACAAACGACAGCGAGAGACCGTTCCCTGACCCGAAGGCGTAGGGAGACGACCCTCTCATTCACCGGGGTAGACTCCAACACATGGCGGCTGAACTGGGGGGCTATTAATAAGCCCACACCAGCCCGCCGCCTCTCACCCTGGGCAACGCCAGAATAGTGGAGAGTCCACCCCCAATCGAGGAGAGTGGTTCCAGAACCCAAGCTGTGAGTGGAAGTGAGCCCGACTATATCTAGACGGTATCTCTCAACTTCCCGCACCAGCTCAGGCTCCTTCCCCGCCAGTGAGGTGACATTCCAAGTCCCAAAAACCAGAGTTGGCGCCCGAGGTTCGGGTCGGCCGGGCACTCGGCCCCGACCACCGCCCAAATCACAATGCACCGGCCCCTTACGGTTTCTCCGGCAGGTGGTGAGCCCACCGAAGAGCGGCTCCACGTCATGGCTTCGGGCTGAACCCGGCCAGGCCCCGTGGGCATAGACCTGGCCACCAGGCGCTCGCATGCGAGCCCCCCCCCCCAGGCCTGGCTCCAGGGTGGGGCCCCGGTGACCCCATACCGGGCGGGGTAAACGAAAGCCTTGATTTTTCTGCTTTGAACCAAATATTATATTTTTATTTTATTTTGTTTTTCTTTAAATTGAACTTTTGTACAGTAATACTTAAATGAATTGATCTACGCCATCTGACATTCCCTCAGTTTTACAAAATCCAAGATTTTTAGAGCACAAATCATGTTGTTTTTTTTTTTTTTTTTTTCTGGATACATTCCAGGTAGTTGATGTGGCATGAGAGCAGAATGGGAGATAAAATCAGCTGTTGGACACTTCGACAGGCAAAAAGATTCAACTTCAGGTTGAACCATCATTGTCACGTAAGTAGTTTTTTATATCTTTAGATAAAATCATCCACATAATGAATATGCAGAAGTAAAAAGGACTACTTAATTTATAATACAATATAAAGGGTATTGCATTGTGTTTGAGAACAGAGCCTATTTGAATAAAAGATTTTTTCTGAAGAAGAGTGCATTGTTTTTTTTTTTTTTTTTTTTTTTGGTGTAGTGCCCACTATGAAGGATTTTTCAGGCTTTACTCATTTGGATGTTCAGGTTCATAATTGGAAATGCCATGAGGGTGAGTCACACATAATGCATCCTCTTTAAGGTTTGTTGAATTACTGTTGAACACCCATAAGATACACCTCTTCAGATACCATTAAAGCTGGCAATAAAATCAACAGTGCAGACCTTAATCTAAAAAGCATTAGTCTCCAGAGTAATTAAATAATAAAAAAAGTATGTTGGCTGGATAAGGATTTATACAAGTGCTTTTAAAGTACTGAAGTGCTTACACTATAGATGACATTTCTGTTGCAAAATAATATAAAACACGACTTTGAAACAGAACTTTGCAGGCACCTGGCTGTCCATTTCAGACTTCTGAAAGGAAGAGGTAGAACTGCTCTTCTCTTTTTGCTGAGAGTGCAGGACACTTGTGGAGTAAGTGCTTTAGAATTGTAAAAGGCTTTTAGGAGTATAATTCTGTGGCCTTTGCCTTTAATATATGCAATGAGGTAGCTGCCATTTTTATAAACTCTGAATCTCTACTGCACTTACATTATTCTTTTTATCCAATGGTTCAGAAAAATAAATAGTCTTTCCTTCAACAAATTCCAAATGCAGTCTGTAAAGATTGTTCAGCACCATTTCACTGCTTGATAAAGCTAAAAAATGAAAACACATAAGGTATGAGAAAAGACCTTGAATTAGAAGTAGTATTTCCAGTTTGGTTGATGTTGATTTCAGAGTGTTTCATAAAGTTGTTGCTTGAGTAATTTGACACAGTCAAACCTGCGCTCTCTGCTGAGAGAAGATTTGAGATGTACGTCGCTTTGGAGAAAAGCATCTGCTAAATGAATAAAAGTAAATGTCCGGGCAGAGGGCACTTTAACTGAAAAAGCTGAAATTACTTTCTGATCTAACTCTAGCTGTGCTTCATCTGCAGCGAAGTCCACTATCCAGAGAATTAAGGAGGAACTGATTTCAAATGGTAGGGGTCTGAGGGTGCAGGGGGTGCGGTGGGTGCAGTGGGTTTGGCTAGGTTCTGCTCTCAGGTGGGTCTGGGGTTCAAGTCCTGCTTGGGGTGCCTTGCGGTGGACTGGCATCCCATCCTGGGTGTGTCCCCTCCCTCTCCAGCCTTGTGCCCTGTGCTGCTGGGTTAGGCTCCAGTTTGCTGCAACCCTGGTTTCAGACTGTGTGTGTGGTGGGGCTCTTATTCATAATCACAAAACAGCTAAATATCCATAGGAAAAAGTCTGGTTAGTGTTTGTCTCATATGTTAACTGCTACTCCTAGCTAAACTACTCAAGACAGGCACAGCTGAAGAATTGACGAAGCTCAACTTTTCAGGTAAAGTCAAGCTGAATGCGATATCTCCTGGCAGAGCATCCGCTTTCAAATAACAGTCCAATCTCTCACAGTCTGACCCTGGACCTGTGCCTCATCTGGGCCTCCACTAAAGGCTTTGAATCCATGTGTTGCTTGCTGCCTGGCCACCTAAGAAAAACTGCAAGGAGCAAAACTATTTAAAGGTGAAAGCAGCCTGATTTCTGCAAGGTGGTTGGAATTCAGTCTATGTGCTCCTAGAGTGTTCCCCCCCATCCTTTTTAAGAAGTAGTCAGCATCTCACCGGTATGTTCTTTTCCTAGGAAATAACATAAAGCTATGAGTTCAGTGAGTCTTCTGTAACACACTAGAAAAGAATTTGAAAAGAGTTCTTTTAGACAAATGATCTGGGTAATGGAGGTTGGGCACACAATTTTAAATATTGTGCTTTCATAAGATGGTATGAATATTGTACATAGATTTATCATGGGAATTTTTTAAAATGCCAGTTAACAAACAGCATCTGGAAAGGCATTTTATAAAATGCAATTTTTACAGCAACCAAAACTTAAAGAATGCTCTGAAAGTCTAAAAATGTTTAAGACTAGCCAACTTTGGAGTCTCGAAGAGCAATTTTGGACAACAAAGCTGCCAACTATGGAACCTCTGAAAACAATTGTTGGATTATGAACATCTAAGTAAGGAATTTCGACACATCCTAGTTTATTTGGTTTTTTTTGTTTGATTTTCTAAAATTTCAATGTTGCAGATCAAAAAAACAGCCTGCACTTCTTCAGAGAAATGTAAAGAGCGATTCAGCAATTCTGAGTGAGAGAGGGAGGTCATTCCACCACATCGGACCCAGAACCAAAAACCTTTGTGCTTTTGATTTTGGACCTTATGAGCATAAGACCACAAGCATGCAGAGGTGGAGGAGCGTAGCAATCTGGTTGAGGTGTAGCCAATGATCAAGTCTTGTAGATATCAGGGAGCAGATTTTTTTGATGGTTTTGTAGGCCATAACCAGAGGCTTAAATTTGATACAGGCAGCTATAGTAAGCCAATGCTGAGAGACGAGGAGGGGAATTACATGGGAACACTTCAGCAGGTCAAACACAACTGAAGAGGGGTAATGGCAGAGGCCAGAAGGCCAGAGAGGAGGGAGTTGCAGTAGTCCAGACGTAATTTCACCATGGCCTAGAAAAGAAGTTGCATAGAGTCTGTGTTAGGTGTGGGCAGATCCTGCAGATGTTATGCAGTATGTATCTGCAGGCACAGTTGTGGATTCAATGTGTTGAGAGAAAGATAGACTTGTCTATCATTATTCCCAGACTCTTAGCTGATGAGGCAGGCAAAATGAGTGAGTTGTCCAGTTTGATAGATAGTTCACAACAGGAAAACAGGCCAGCTGGGAGGTGAAGGATCTCTGTTGTGGAGAGGTTGAGTTGTAAGTGGTGATCCGACATCCAGGCAGGTGGCAATGCACAAGGAGATGTCCGTAGCTGCAGGTGAAAGGCGGAGATACAAAGATGGCCAAGAGTCTGTGTGGTATGTTAATTGTACACTGCAGTTTGTTGTTGAAGAAAACGGTTTTAGCTGAAGAGACAGCAGAGTTGAAGGTTGCTAGAAGATCTTTGTAGACATCCAGGTCCATGTGAATCTTTGATTTCGTCGCTCTGCAGCCTTTAGTTTGCTCTTGTTGGCGCATAGTATTAGAGAGGGGGCATGGGGCAGAACTGGGACATGCTGGTATGAATGTTAGACGACGGAGAGAGTCTAGGGAGGAAGATAGTGCAGAGGGGAAAACATTAGTAGCATTGTCTGTGGACAGCTCCGAAAACTGTGCAAGAAGAAGGAAAAGAGGATAGTGTGGCAGAGGGGGAGAGAGATTTTAGGTTGCATTAGAAGGTGACAGAGGGTGCAGAAGCAGGAGAGGGGTTAGTAGTGATGCAGGGCTGGAAGGAGATGAAGTTATGATCAGAGATATGAAGCAGAGTAACAGAGAGAACAGGATAGCCACTGTTTCAAGAGAAGACAAGGTTTGGTTATTGCCGGCTTTTTAAGTAGCAGAGGTCTGGGACGGAGAGAGGTTGAAGGACTACAGGAGTGACAGAAGGTCCTCAACATGGAGAAATAAATGGAGTGCTGTCCTCTGGAAGAGAGCTCAACAAGATGTCAAGGTTATTTACCACAACTGTCACCGAGGCAGTGATAGAGAAGACATGGAATTCAAAAGAGAAGAGGACAGGTCAGGCAGATGGAGAGTGAGAGCAAAATATTCCCACTGGGGAGAGATGAGCAGGCTTGTGCCTCCACCTCTGCCAGAGGGATAAGGGGTGTGGGAGAATGCAGAGTTTGCGGAAAGGGCTTCAGGTATGGCTGTGTTATCCGGGGAAATCCGGGTTTCTGTGAGGGCCAAAAGATCCAATGAGAGGAGGGAAGAACAGGCTGGGATATAATCAACTTTCCTCGCAGCAGACTGGCAGTTCCAGAGTCCCATGGAGAGGTTGAAACAGAATGGAGGGCTTGACAGATGAAGATAAACCCGGTTGCTGTAGCAGCTGGAGTGTCACTGTCTCTGATGACGGTGATGTTCCACCTGTTTGGTTGCCATAGACAGCTTTGATGCTAGACATGTCCCATGCATGACCCTTATAGAACTCAGTGTTGACGGCAGAAGTCACATAGTGGCAGAGGCGTCCCTCGGTGTACTCCTGCTGGTAGACACTCTTGCCTTTGCACCCCGAAGCTTTGCATCTTGAGGCTGCAGCTATGCATCACCTGCTGCAATTTGAACCTGGTTAATTCACATCAGCTGAGAGCCAAAACCGAAACTAAACTAAGCAAAAGATTAAAACAAAGGGGCGGCACGGTTAATCTAAATGCCTGAGTGACACTCTGCCTTCAGTACGCAACACAATTTGGATTTTCACACACTCTGACCAAACGCAAATAAATAAATGAATCCATCCCTCCATCCATCCATCCATCCATCCACAATACTTCCTTCTAGGTGTATATTTCCTTCTCATTCATTCTGCCTTGTCTCTTCACTGTCTGTACTACTGTCTGTATCAGCCTTTTAAATTCTGGCTAAAGACTTACATGTTCACTCTGACATATCATTAACCAGTGTAATTCCAGTTGGCTGTGCTTGTTATCCTTCTGTATTAATCTCTCTAATCTCTTTAAGTCATCTTTACTCACAATTTCTTTCTTGTTGACCATTTTTTCCCTATAATAAAACCTAAGGAGCCCGTTCAGCCCTGATACCAGCACCCCATGCTAACTGAGGCTGATGACCGCCTGCCTGTGCTTATCTGTGCAAAGGGCTCGGTGAAAATTTTTTCATTTAATTTTTCATTTATCCCGCTGAAAGGCAAAAAACACCACCAGTGTTTAGTAAGATTGGTCAGACATAGGCTATCTGCACTTCATAGTCTAGTATACCTGTGGTTTTGAAATCTTTTAGAAATTTTCTGACTTTGTCCACTGGGAAAACCTTTTCCAGTCAAAACAACATCCTTGATTTTGACAGAGAACATATTGTGAAGCCAAATAGCTATTTCTGCCTTCTGTTTACATCCTGTTATTGTATCCTGTGTACTTCTATAGCTGTGCATGAAATCTATAAAAATCTAGGCCTTGGACAGGTTTCATAGTTCCTCCTCTGCTTCCTGTTTTTCTGCATTAAATAAATGCAAACAGTGCAGTTACAAAGAACAGACAAACCAGAGAAAACACGTGACAGTCTGAGGAGAAAATCGACCTGTCATTTCAGGAGTGTAATCCTATTAGTTATCACTGCATCATATGTGCTCATAAGACTTGAGCTCTAGAAGTGTGAAACAAGGTAATATGTGAAACGGGTATGCCAGTGAGACAGAATCGTTTCTCGTGCAGGGCTATCGAATGTGAATGACACACCAACTCGGTATTTCTTGGTTTTCCCGCTGAAAAACTGGATTTACCACTAGGTGTCACACAATTACAATAATACCCAAAACCAAGCATATGGAGAATGAATAAATTCCTGGCTGTTAGCTAAACCGTACATTTCACACTTTACAAATTCACAAGCCATTTTTCTACAGGATATTGTCAGCTTTTACACATAAATTGTTGCCCAGGCTTATGATGGTTTAAAAGCATTTGAAATTACTATTACTGAAGCTATTGAAATTACTATTATTATTACCCATATCATTATCCATCCACTTTCACTAATTGCTTGTCCTGATAGCAGAATCTATCCCAGGAGCATTGGGCACAAGGCTTAGGAGAGGTACACCCTGGATGGGATGCCAGTCAATCACAGTGTAGCCACATGCAGACACACTGGTTTGAATCCCACTCCTGCTGTAGTATTGTTGATCAAGGTGCTTACCCTGAATTGTCTTAGTAAAAAAAATACCCACCTGTTTGAATTAGTAAAGCACTGAAAGGTTCTTTGGGAAAAGCATCAGCAGAAAATATACATGGAAATTTAGGTGAATGAATATCATATACCCCACACCTATTCAGTCAATCTTAAACACATCCTGTATTCCTACACGCTTCCCTACAGCACAGAGAACTTCATGAAGTTTTATCTCTATAATTGCACTCATTCAGGGATTGAATATTTAGTGATGGTTTAGAAAAACACGAGTAGTGATTTGTTGAGTTCACATGCTGTTTATTGAGAATACTTGATTTATTTAGCTGTTTGTTGCCTTTCTCTCATATAAGTTCTAACTGAAGCTGTTTTTATTAAATGAAAAAATTTGTATTTTGATTTTTCAGTACAGAAATCATTACCAGTATCTATAATTTGATATATCATAAAGGTTATTAAAATGTTAAATCTTGGTTACAATGCTTGCATAACTGATATTTCAGAAACACATCAAGTTTAGCATACCTACAATTTAATACCTTCAATATGCCAGTATAATTTTCAGCACAGCTAAGGCATGCTAAAAATTTCAAAACCCGATGTCACGCCTACATTCTCCACACTTGCCACTGATCAGAGAGGACGGGTATGAAAGGGCCGTGCTGGCACACATGCTCGTGGAACCTTGTCCAGAGCAACCGCATCGCCATTGAGTCTACGGACAAGCGATCGACTTCGGCCCTCTCCCTCGTTCCTGTCTCCTTGATCTTGACCCTCAACATTCTTCTTCTACCACGTCTCTAATCTCGTCTTTCAGAACCACGTCTGCGAATTACCTGACCCGCGTTGTCTCCAACAATAGTTTTTACCTTTCCCCTTTGGTTTTGCATCAAACAAACAGACCTGCATTTGGGTTCAGCTGCAACATCGCCTTGCCTTCGGCTCTTTCAAGATGACACCTGATAAATTCATTTACCTTCTGCTCTTTAAACATAAATTTCAATTTCAAAACAACTCTTGGAAATGTTACCTTCTCACTTTCATCTCCTCTCTCTTCTGGCTTACTGTTGCTGGCTGCTATATTGCACATCAAGATTTTCAACCTACCTTATAGTGTCACTCAAGATACACAAGAAAAGATGTTATACCCCGTGTGTATTTTACAACGGCTGTACACAAGGACCCAGTCCAACCACCTTCTGAAGCCACAGAGGACGACACCCAGCATAGTCAACATACATCTTCAAGCCCTGAGACCAAGAAGCTTAACTTACCTAACCCACCCATCAAACCGAAACTAATCCCGCCAGCACTACTAACCTGTAATAGTGTAGAGTACTACTAACCTGTAATAAAGGACAAATTCACAGTGACATTGCACTAATATGTCATGTCTGTGGTTTTTACCCTGAAGAATAGTTAGTGTTACATTTTTATAATGTTTTTATACATTAAAAGCATTTCACAGTCAGCAATAATAACGTGATGTGGAAACAATCAGTGGTCCGCTTAAACAAAGCCATCAATCTTAAGTTGAGAGATGAGGTAGTGTAGTGGTTAGACCCATTGCTTTGTAATCAAGAGACTTGGGTTTGAATCCCCCTTTTAGCTGTAGTACCTTTGAGCAAAATACTTTCCCTAGGATGATACAGTAAAAGTTACCTACTCCTAAATAACTGAATGTAACTCAGTATTGTATACAAATTTCACAAGCTAAGTTCCTCTGGAGAAATATGTCAATTTAACTAAAAATAATTATTAATTTTCACTTCATATTGTAGAAGTTTTGGAAGCTTAAATTAGCCAAATAGGGGTGAGTCATTAAACTCAGCTGCATGTTTTCAGTTTCTGCCTTAATAGATACTGATAGTAATTTGTTTTTCTACTTTATTTTCCAGTCAGTAGCCTCAAGTTACCAAGTCATTTTTCCATTAATGCAAAGAATAACAGAACTTGCAAAACATCTTTTTCTAAGGCCATGGAAAAATGTCACCTACTCAGAAGATGTTAACAGAATGTTTGAGTGCACTTCTAGGGTTTAGGTTACAGTACGAAGTTTGACCAGTATCACATTCATTATCAGGATACATTGGTCCTACAAGAATTACTATGTACAGTACCAGTCAAAAGTTTGTTTTCAACTGGAAATTATTATCATTTTATTTAGTTTTTCGCAGATTTTGTGTGATCAGGAAATGAGATGACTTGTCTTTCCAGCTCTTTCATAGCAATTCCCACTTCTGGCTTGATTTGTTTTCACTTTTCTGTCCAGTTTACTACATGATATTACGTGTATGCATTTGTCAGATAGCTCAGTGACACACACACTCACATCGTCTGAAACCGCTTGTCCCGAGTGAGATCGCGGTGAACCGGAGCCTAACCCAGCAACACAGGGCGCAAGTCTGGAGGGGGAGTGGACACACCCAGGACGGGACGCCAGTCCATAGCAAGGCACCCCAAGAAGGACTTGAACCCCAGACCCACCAGAGAGCAGGCCTTGGCCAAACTCACTGCACCACCGCACCCCCTATCAGTGACATACAGCTCAGAGCAAATAAAAGTGCTTCCCACAGCAAAGGGCTTAGATACATACACACGAATACTAGCTCATAATTTGTTTGCTCTGTACAGCCTTTGCTGTAACTTTGAGACGTTTAAAAAGCAAGGGAGGGAAATGATTCTGGTAGAAATGAGATTTCAGAGCCTTCTTACCAGAAAGGTTTCATCTGAGGTTTCATCATTCATTTTAAACCGGCCTGCTGAGCTGCCAAAAGTGCCATGTTGGACCAAAATATGAAGTGTGGGTGAAGTACAGGAAGGTAGGTTAGCTTCAATGTGTCTAAAATTTAAAAATGGCATATACCCAGTTGTTAAAGTTTCCCTTTGGTTCTAATATGAAATACAATTTTTAATCACTTGACAAGGGGGATATTTTTATCTGGCATGTTGTGCAAAGGGGATGGAAAAAGAGTATGAAAACTTCTGAAAACTGAAACTCTCCAGCCAGTAAACACTTTGCTTTCCTTCTGAATGACTTATATTCTCGTTACTCTAATGATCAGTTTCACTGAAGCTTATTGATGTGAAATCCATCCAGTCATTACCAGTACCCATGCATCTAATGCAAGGCTGTGGTGGTCCCGAATCCACCCGGGAAGCATAAGGTGTGAGTAAGGGTATTCTCTGGAAAAAAATAAATATTATAATATGACAGGGGGAAAAATTGTTATGTATGAGTATTTGCTCTACTTTGATATTTAAGGTTGTGTGATTGACATTAGGGGGTGTGGTGGTGCAGCAGGCTTGGCCGGGTCCTGCCCTCTGGGGGGTCTGGGGTTCGAGTCCCACTTGGGGTGTCTTGCGATGGACTGGTGTCCCGTCCTGGGTGTGTCCCCTCCCCCTCTAGCCTTACGCCCTGTGTTGCCGGGTTAGGCTCCGGCTCCCCGCGACCCGTATGGGACAAGCGGTTCAGACAGACAGCGATTGACATTAAACAGTTAAAATTTTAAGCAGCTTTACATTATGCTCCTCTAACAGCCTATTAACCTTAATCTATTCCCTGTCAATAATTTAGCGACTTCAAAACAAACGCAAATTTTTCATCTTCGCACAAACCTTAAAGATTCTCGGGCTACTAATAAGGAAATTATTTGCACCTGTTTTGGAGCTGTTATGCAACTTAACCAGTTAGGGATATGATGAAAGCAGGAGTGTGCTCATTTTTTCCACCACAGGAAACTGCATTTCAGTTCAATTTTGTTGAATAAGTAGTTGCAAACTACAAATTTCCAGTGTTTTTTGTTGAATGCAGTCATTTCATCCAAATGATAGTATCTGAATTACAATCAGATAATTATATCCTAATACATTTAAAATTACACAATTTTCCACTGACTGTACTTTCTTTTTCACCGTAAAAAGTAGACACCCACAGTCAAGTAACAAGAAATAAGTAAATTATTCTCCTGTCATGTTCAAAAGTGAAGCTACTTTGATTTCTGTAAAAATGTAAAAATACATTAGTTCAAAGAACATAGAAAATTAATAAATTAATTTATATTGTTAACTTTCTAGGCCATGGGCCTTCTTTATTGTGCAGGGCAGAAAAATAAATAACATCCGAAAGAGTCATTTGACAGTAATTAAATGAAACAGTGAAGATGATCGGACAATACCAGTAGGTATACAAATCAGTTGGATAGGATTTCTTTGGCAGTGGTATGATGAGGGCAATTTTGAAGGCAGATGGGAAGCAACGAGAGGAAAGAGAGGAGTTGATTGTTATGGACATAAAATAAATAAACTACAGGGAAATAGCCTACAGCAGAGGTGAAGGAATGGGATCAGTCTTTTGTATCACCTGTGCTATAGAATCATACAGACAACGTAGCTAGTCCAATCATTAAATGGAGAAGTGGCGAAAATGCATGAGGATTGTCTAACACAACCCCTTTTCAATCATTTCTTTTGACAACTCTGTCATTCATGTTAGGAATTTCTTTTTTTCATAAAATTCTGAAACGCTCAATTTCTTTTTTCTTTCTACTATTCTTATTATTCATTTTGCAGACATTTTTAATGTCATCATTGGCTCTTTTAACTGTAACCAAGTCATGTAGGTGAGCAATTGTGCACTATGTTTGAATTTTCATCCCTTTTGCACATTTTTGTCTTTTTTCCTTTACAGCTTTATCACTTTAATGTCTACTGTGTTGAGGGGGGTGCGGTGGCGCAGTGGGTTGGACCGGGTCCTGCTCTTTGGTGGGTCTGGGGTTCGAGTCCCGCTTGGGGTGCCTTGCGATGGACTGGCGTCCCGTCCTGGGTGTGTCCCCTCCCCGTCCAGCCTTACGCCCCGTGTTGGCGGGTAGGCTCCGGTTCCCCGTGACCCCGTATGGGACAAGCGGTTCTGAAAATGTGTGTGTGTGTGTGTCTACTGTGTTTATGACTTTGGCCACATTACTGGCTACACCAAATGTAGCCCCTCCTGCCCTCCAGGTACAACACAGTGACTCAATATGCAGAGCATGTACCCGAGGTCAGGAGGTCTATTTCCTATGTGACAGAATGTTAAAAAAGCAACTTTAAAAGTGACTTGATCGCTGGCACCAGACATACCGGTCCCAGCATCTCGGAAATAGCATTCTCGAGGAGATGTTCATGTATTACACTGTGCAGACCTTGCTGAGAAATTGTACAATAAAGAAAAAAAAAATCCAGCCACTGACAGTCCCGTGGGCAAAATCACCTCAGTGGAGAGGTCAGAGTAGAATGGAAATCTGTGTCAGCTAATAGGTAATAGGTACAGTAGCTCCCAAGCAAGAAAATAGCTCAATAGCACAATGCAGAAGGACATCACAGAATGCACAAGGCATGAAAACTTGAAGCTGATGGGCTACAGCAGCAGAAGACCACACCAGGCTCCAGTCCTGCCAGCTCAGAACAGGAATATGAAGCTATACTGCAGCTACAGCCTGGTCCAAAAAACCCCAGTTTCTCTTATGGATCCTTCCACAAATATCTGGTTGACTCAAGAGACAAACTTAGTTCCCCTAGAGATGTAAATATTTGCCCTCCATCATAATTTTATGACATTTTGAATATTTAGTCACCTCTCTGGAACTTCTTAATGCTACATGACCACTTCTGCTAAATACTATATGATGTCTTGCACTTGTGCTGCATTTTCTTGTATGTATGTGTTTGTATTTTCATGGTACAGTCCACTGTTTCTGACTCTTCTGTGTTGATCTTCATCAGTTCAGCTCTGTTATTAATGATGAATTTGCCATAACCAGCATTAGGCCATGGTTGCATTCTGCATGGTGTGAGCGATACAGCAAGGTGGTGATTGTGTAATGGAGTGAGAAATGTGTTCTTTGCACACAGTCCATTGGTTCCAACTGAGCATCATCTGGACACCTCTATAGAACTACACATTTTACAGATAGATGTTGATGTTGATTGAAATCACTTCATTGACACAAAACACACATGACAAACATGACAAAGGAAGGCAGAGAAGTGGAAAAAGCTGAGACACGCTAGATACACTACAATTAACGCCCTACATCTGTACAGCACTGCAGTGTAACGCACACATTCGCTTATTCACACACTCTGAGCAATTTCGATTTACCAGTTCTTCTGAAACATATGTTCTTGAACAGTGGGGTGAAGGATAGCCTGTTGCTTTATGTTGCCGTCCACTTGTCAGATACCAGGGGAAGTTTGTAAATAGCGAGCAACTTAGGGAGCAGGCCCCACAAAGACATAACTAGATGTGAATCCACATCTAAAAGCACTTCCCCGGTGCTGCATGGTACCCAGAGCTTTGCTCCATGTGTGTGTCTGTTTATGGGCAGTTAAATTTAGTTTGGGCAATTACTTAAATTATACTGAAAATCAGGCATATCAATCAGCTTTTATAGTTTTCATTTCTTTCAGCTCTCTCTGTTAATCCTACATATCTACCTCCCTGTAATGTGCTTTAAGTATTTGTGGTTATTTTTGTATTTCCTCTGGTTTTTTTTTTTTCTTACTCATCTTTATGGGACTTTTTTTCACTTTTTCGTTTTAGGGGTTTTCCCCTGTCAGTTGGCACCAGAAAATATCCATTTCTAATAAATTTGCAATCACCCACTTTACTACTCACTATTGTATAAAGGAATATTTTAAGTACAGAGCTATATTATTTCAAAAAATATTTTCCTTAAAGTCTCACTGGAACAAATAAACAGCGTATGCAATAAGGAAACCACATCATAAAGAAACATATTGCAGTCTTCAAAATGCTGAGGTTTTCATCGATTTCATAAGAGCATGTTTCACCTTTACTTTTTTCCCTGGGGGTCCCTCATATAAAAGTGGAAGTGGTGGGAGTAGCGTGACCACATTTTCACACTGCCCACCTTAGTATCTGGAGGGAAACTGAAAGGATGAGTAAGAGCTGGGGGCTTACAGTGAGTCTACTGAAATAGAGACAGGTGCCAGATTCCCTCTCTACACAATACTGTGCAACAATTTGGCACAACATGTGCTGGGTGTTTAACCTTTTCAAGAAGTCTCCCTGAATTTTGTGATTACCGACAGTACAAGTTAGGTTAAATCAATCTTTTATACATTATAGGGATATTTTTGGGGGGTTAAACTTTGCAAGGAGTTTGCATAAGGAATGTATTTAATAGTTTCAGATAGACACTCAGAATGTGGGGTGGTGTAGTAGGTTGGCCTGGGTCCTGCTTTCCAGTGGGTCTGGGGTTCGAGTCCCCTTGGGGTGCGTTGTGATGGAGTGGCGTCCTGCCCTGGGTGTGTCCACTCTCGCCCTTCGCCCTCTGTTGCCGGATTAGGCTCTGGCTCCCCGCGACCCCGTAGGGGACAAGCAGATGATGTATGTGTGAGATAGACACATGATGAAGATATTGCATTATTTCATCATTTTTTGTTCAACGCAATGTCTCATCTGTACATTTTCTGAAATATTGACCAGCGCTGCAGCACATGACCTTATGCAATGTTGTGCGACAGTCCAAGATGATCAGTAATAAGGTAACCAGAGTTACTCACTGACTTCCTCTATGCCACGGCCCAACCTCCTTGCAACGTCATCACCAGATTTGGCAGGTCCGTTTCGGGCCTCTCCCTCCGGGCTACATCTGCCTTGTCTCTCCCACAGTTTCTCATTCTCACTCAGACAGAAAGAGAGAATGGGTTAATCCATGCAAGCAGAGACACAGGTGTAGTGTGGTAGGGGAAATCTGGTTGCTGGTTTCCCCATGTGCTAATTTTTCTTTTGCCAGTGTCATGAGTTACTCCAGCAGGCAACTTGTCTCCCTGCCTCTCCTCTTGCTACTCCTCAGCTATGGTAAGTTGCTCAAGTTTCTCCGTAACGTTAAAATTTAATTATTTCACTACTCCATCGCTGACTTAGTGTTTGATGGATTCCTGTTTCAGAGATAGATATATTTATATTACTGCTTCCAATTTTAATTTCACTACTGGGGATTTAATGGTAATTTTACATGTACTTTTGACTGTCACAGTTTAAGATGGAAATAGGAAAACATCTGAACTAACGAATTATACATTTGAACCGAACAGCCACAACGGCAACAAAATCTATTCTCGTCACCCGATGAAATTATTTTTTTTATTGTTTATATTATTGTTTCTCTTTATTAATCTTCCAGTGTCTCCTCATGCAGTGAGAATTACTTAATTGTGTATTTTAATTTTTTTAGATGAGCTGTCATTTATATAAATCCAGGCACTTAAAGACTGGTCAAGTTTAGGATTAAGCGCTGCCTCTATAATACATTCTGTACACGATTCTGAGAAATGTTTAAAGTTGCACACCAAGAATTTCGACAGTGAATCCGGGTTCACTGTTACGAAGTTGCTGGTATTTGAGCCTGGTCATTAAATGAATGTTACAATTTATGATAAACATACACTTCCAAGGAATCATGAAGCTATATTGACTCATTATACTATATCTGAAGATAAAATAGTATATAAAATGGTAAAAAGAGGCCCATTTTTACAGTGATATTTTTCAAGGACAATGCGAAGAGCTGCGTGAAACGAAAAACTGTAGATACACGTGGGCCAGGTAGAGATGTACTGTAAACAAACCCACAGACTTCTGTTTCTCAGTCTTTCTTGCTCTTGCTTTTCCCACGTGGAAAAAAATGGTATACGTTGGGCCTTTTTGGTTTCTAAATTTTCTTCAGAGGTTTCTTTGACTCATATGTCCTGACTCAATGTCATGTTACAGGTTTACTCTTTGTGATGCCAGTGATGCCGGACTTGCATCCTTGATGTATTTGTATTGCTTCTTGCTCATTCACTTTCAATTTCCCTTTAAGCCTCTGTTGCAGGAAAAGGGCACAGCAGGTTTCTCAATATCATGACCTTGATACAAGTGATACAATGATCTTTTTTGAATACAGAGCTTATTATACTGTGTGATTATCTATGGGTTTAAGCACTTGTTGTTTTAGAAAATCAGTGTATAACACTACACACACACACGCTGGCTGAAGCGCCTTGTCCCGAGCGGGGTTGCAGCGAATCAGGGCCTGACCCGACAACACAGGGCACAAGGCTGGAGGGGGACACGCCCCGGACGGGATGCCAGTCTGCCACAAGGCATCCGAAGCAGGGCTCGAACCTCAGACCCACCACAAAGCACGCAGAATCCAAACCCGCTGCACCCCACCCTCCAATTTATATTAAATATTGATATTATATTGAATACATCGATATTCTAAAATTAGTTTGCTTATAATTTTCAAAGAGGAAAAGCTTAATGGTTCTTAGTAAATGCTCTTCTTAAGAAAAACTGATTACCTTTGAATTTAAGGGAAAAATAGAATAATCTGGTCCATGACCAAAAGCAATAACTAATCCTTTCCAGGTGAATAGTAAAGACATTATTTTTTCTGTAAACACAGCTTGTTCAAGAAGAAGTGGTGACACTTCCTGCCTTATTTCCAGACACTATTGTTTTACCATTATGGCAGTGTCTTCCATCTAACAGTTGCCGACATCACACCACATAACTTCCCCCAGACATTGTGACTATGCACAAGTGGAAAATTCATTTAAATACCCATCAAAGTCTACACAGTGACAGATATATTTGCTCTTTATTTTTCGCATCTCCTTTGCCAGCATTAGGAGGGAAGCCCGCATTTTTAATAACCTCTATTTTAGGACTGTACATTTAAATTTATTCATTTAGCAGATGCTTTTAGGCAAAGCAAAATGCAACTCAGAGTAAACACAAGTACGTCACCCGATAGACGGATACAAAGCCGGACGAATCATAATGAAAAACAGAAGATATGTATATGGAAAACAAGAAAAAATACAGTACTGTGCAAAAGTCTTAGGTACTTAGATGTTTCACAAAAATATTTGTTTTAGACGGTTTTTTAATGTCTTCTGCATTAGTGTCAATGGGAAAGAGCATATTTCAGATTTCCAAGCATTCCTTTTGCAAAAAGTTACAGTATTACAGTAAGGCTTTTGTATGTCATTAAGGAAAGAAAGTACACATACACACACACACATTATCCCAAGCGGGGTCGCAGCGAACTGGAGCCTAACCCAGCAACACAGGGCATAAGGCTGGAGTGGGAGGGGACACACCCAGGACGGCACGCCAGTCCATCACAAGGCACCCCAAGCAGGACTCGAACCCCAGACCCACCAGAGAGCAGAACCACAATCAAACCCGCCACGACCACGCTCGGGACAAGTATTGTTGGCAATAGATGGTTACTAAGCTTTGCAGGAAGCTTATTAATTAAGAGCATTATTTTTGGAAGGATTCTCCCTTTACAGCTTTTTTCCCCAGGTGCCTAAAACTTTTGCACAGTACTGTAAAAAGATAATTCCTTTATGATTGTAGGTAAGGCCTTACAGATCTTTTATGTGTAGGTATTGAAGTTGTGCTCGAATACTGGAGAACTGATAAGGCCTTGGACCAATGAATTGTCTGAGGTGTACAGTATTTGTATATCTTTCCGCACCTTCCCAGTTCCCAGGTTTCTCAAAAGATTACAGATAAATTTTGCTAGTTTTGTTTTAACTGTTACAGTCCTACTTCAGGGCAATTTCAGTAAAAATTGTGAACTGAAGACAAATCCAGCTTAAATGGTTCTTCCCTTGTTAATTAAAAGGCCTTAACTGTGCGACAAAAAAGAAAGGAAGTAATTTTTGTATTGACAGCATGGAAATTCTGTGGGTTTAGAGCTCCGGTGCTAATCTGATGATGCTGCAAGCATATAAACATCACGTCCTCATATATATAAACCTTTGTCCTACATACACATGCAATAGCTACATTTCAAAAGCAAGGACTGTGTAAATTCACGCAAGCCCCAATTAGCCTTTCTCTATCCCAACTGGTTGACTTACCTTCCACCCATGGCCCAGCTAGTACAGACACGCATTTTCTTCATCATATTGCTGTACGTTGTACAATTGGTGGCTTGAAATGGCTGGGCCCTTTGCAGCCAGAATGCTGTACCCGCACAACTCTGACCGAATCTCATTTTCGTTCTTTCTGAATAGGCAGGGGAAGTCACCAGCAAGAGCAAATCACAAGAGTAGCAGGCGAGGACATCATTTTTAACATCAGTATCACAGAGTCCGATGAAGACATAAAGGGCATAAAGACTGTCAGCCTGTACAAAGACACCACAAAGGTCGGCGAATGCCTTCACATGGCTATGAACTGCACATACTCACGTGGCGTATTGAAAACGATCTCTCAGCAAGTGATTGTCAGCATCCAAAATCTCTCAGTCAATGATTCTGGAAATTACTCTGTCACCTTTTTCCTGCAACCCACAAAACCTCAGTATTTAATTCATGCTGGTCCTGTGTGTCTTAGTGTCATTTCGGGTGCTGCATCACCTTTCACAAGTAAGTCTAATGCCCCCAAAAGTAGCAAGTCTGTGTGTCTGTTGAATTAGTTGGGATAAGCATAATTTTAACAGTGTGCAATTCATAGTTCTTTTACATTTCATTCTAGCCAGGATTTGACTTCATTCTAAATTACTTTATGAAAAGGCTTCACCTTTTCACATTGCACCATTCTGAATTCATTTTAGATTACATATTTTAAAATTATTTCCTGTGTAATAATTTCTTTTTTTGATTATTTTTTAATCATCAAAAAGAATTTCAATAGGTTTTATTAAAATATATTGAACACATTTTTAATGAGTATTTAATTGATTCCAGCATCAATGGAATCTGGTACCTGCCACTTGTATTGTTAGTGAAGGACAGGTAATGAGGCACTAACAAGTCTCAATCCTCAGATTCTCCTGACCTCAATGGAAACAATGGAGATGCTCACAACGACCCTTCTACATCCTTCTCCTATATCTACATCATTTTTGCATTAGCACTCTCAACCATGATGTTGCCAGCTGTGCTGCTGAGCTGGTTCTGCTGGACCCCAAAGCGGAGCTCAGGTGAGCAACAGAGAAAAATATCTGAATCTATTTGCACTTACATGTACTATGGGCTGCAGCACTAAAATGTGAAATTGTGCTTACAGCCAGTTTACATCTTCCCTTGCTTCACCTTGACACTGGAAGGAAATGCTGAACCAACAGCTGTACTCTTACTAAACGCTTTAGCACTAAACATGTGTCTGTTATCAAGGATAACATATGATGTCAAGCTTTAATACGCAACACTGTCAAGATCAGTGAGGAATCAGTATTGCTGAATCTTATAAAATATGCAGAAGCATCAATGGATAAAAAAGAGTGGTTCCTCATTTCTGACCTCTAATGAGTTAATCAAAGTTAACATGGAGTTCCTGAACGAAACTAGAAGGTGGAAAAAATGTTTAGCCTTGTACATTTTCTGAGTATGTGGGCGCCTAGAGCAGCATTGAAGCAGGATGAAGGGGTATTTTTGTTTGCAAAAAGCAATAGAAGACTAAATGTTCCAAAGATGAACTATTTCTCACTGCAACAGCCATGGCTTAAGGTTGAGGTTTTGAGAATTTTTGCTCGAATAGGTGTCACTATTGTGGCAGACATACACAAAAGTCAAACGAAGCTGTCATTTACTGGAAAACAAAAGTCACCCTTTCTTACTGATGCGTGGAGAGGAGAGGAAACACACCCCGCGGTTGTTTTGATCTAAACCGACATTCTTCCTCTAAGTCACCCAGGTTAGGCTTAGACAGACACATGAAAGGGAAAATATAAATTGTGAAGTTTTTTCATTCTTTCTTTGTTGCTTGTACTGTTGTGTAGAATTGGTTAGACTATAGCTTCAAGAAGGAAAATGAAAATCCCTTTTTAGAACTCATGTTTTCAGGAAGTTCAATATACTTATTGATTCATATATTGATTATATATTGATTTAAGCAGTAAAATGTATACAGGGTATCCATAAATAAATAGCTGGATTCCAATAATTCCCTCATCAACAACTTAATTAACTTCAAACCAAGTGGTTTCTTTCCATGCTTTCTTCTCAGCAATCACCAAACAATTGCAGGAGTTTTTCTCTCTATTTTGTTTTTCTCAGTGATGTACGGCATCTGTAACTAAAAGCTGCTACAGGGCTGTTAGTATCAGTGTTACATAAATTAAACGTACATACAAAAACGCTGGGTAAAAAAAGAAAATGTGCACTGCAAAAAGAAAATGTGGTAGATTTTTCATTAACCATAACTTAACGAGGTTAATATTTAATTGAGATGTATATTTGGAGATTTCTAAAGGCTGAGTTTGACTGATTTATACAATAAATTTAAACATAATAATCATAATCATATTTTTTTAAAAATCTCACCTAAACTGAAGAGTTTTTTTCTCTCTGACTGATTTCTTACTTTTAAAGTTTCACAAGTAACAGTTTAAATTATTTCTCATTAAACTCTGAAGTATCCAATCTGTGGCAGTATGTTGTTCAGTCTACAGTCTGATGGAAATAGAAATAGGAAACAATTTAAAGAAGTTAAAACAGGAAAAATGTCCTACCCACATCAAACCTCTACATTATGCTGCATGAAAGTAACCTACATTTTATGATCTGCACTATATTGGAAGTAGATCATTTAACAAACACTATTAACAGTCATTGCAAACGGTGTTATGACTGAAGGTCAGTGTGTCTGAATGTTGATTCATCATTGGGTCATCTGGCCGTGGATTAATGCTAGAAAAAGTGTTTTCCTACTTACAGACCGGGGATTGTCGCCAAGTCCCACCAATGAGTATCAGGTGAGAATCCTGATTCTACTCTACGCTGTCATCCCTGTACACATACAATTTCTACGGCTGCTTTTCCTGAGTGGGGTCAGGGAGGCCGGAGCCTATCCCAACAGATGGGACCCCAGTCCACTACAAGGCACCCCCAGCAGGACTTGAACCCCAGACCTGCCACACAGCAGGCCCTGGCCAAACCTGCTGTGCCACCACACCCCCCCCCCAGAGATAATGCACTTCTTCAAAAGTGTACAATAACTGCAGTCTGCTGCATAAGCTATGGAACAGTTATGTCACTGTAGAGCTGGGCCACATTTTGGTGTTCATAGGCCCTAGGCCCCATGTTCATTCCAAAATGTGTTGATGGGATCTTCGGTGCCTCAAGACTGTCATTAATTCTAATACAGACTTCAGGGACATCATGCCTCTTAGGAAATGCCTAGAAATTCTGGATTCATGTTTTTCATATTAGTTTTGAAGTTCAAATTGTATAATAAACATAAACATAAGTAAACACAATCCTGCTTACTTATTTTTATATCTATTTTTTTCCATCCTTCAGACATCCCAAAAAATGTTTTAGGACTAAGGCACTGTGTCTATAGATCCCAGTTTGGAGTCCAGCATTGTTTACAAATTATTAATAAATTACGAAAGAGTATACAAATTGGGGGGTGTGGTGGCGCAGCAGGTTTGGCTAGGGCCTGCTCTCTGGTGGGCCTGGAGTTTGAGTCCCGCGTGGGGTGCCCTGTGACGGACTGGTGTCCCGACCTGGGTGTGTCCCGACCTGGGTGTGTCCCGACCTGGGTGTGTCCCCTCACGCCATGCGTTGCCCGGGCTAGGCCCTGGCTCACCACAACCCTACTTGGGATGAGTAGCTTCAGCCAGTGTGTGTGTACGCAAGCTGGCTTTTGCACATTATGTTCCATCTCCGTTATTCCAGCACTTATTTCTTAATATTACTAGTGCATTTCTTTTTCAGGGACTGCATGTATAACAGTTGCCCATATGTGCTTAAATAAGCAAATCGGGTTTTGAGTTTTGATATCAAGGAAAATGTGGTTTCTTGAAGGTGAGAAGTGAAGTGTCCAGGACCGTTCCGATGCACTCCACTGAGTACGGAGTGCTGGAGTTCCCCAACATGCCGGAGAGGAAGGACAAGGCCGAGCGTAGCAAGGAGCCCATAGACTCGGTTGAGTACGCCACCATCACGTTCTCGCTGGTGAACACCAGTGGAACCATGCTGGGCCAGAAGTCAGTACTCTCCAAGTGCTCTCACACTGGACAACTTGCAATGCCATACTAAATGGGCTGGACTTTGTAGAAAAATGTGGTAAAATGACTTTTCTTTTCAGATGTGCTTAGTAGGCCTTGCCACATTGACAGGCTGAGCAGTAACTATAGCCTCCCCGCAACACAAGGGTACGGTGTGTACGTCACAATACGTACAGTACAAGGTGACTGAACGCCACCCTTTGATCCTCCGAACAGAGTTCAGCCCTGTACAGGATGCGTCTTTCCTCTCGTGTAGTGTCTTCCTTCTTTAGTCTTTTGCTTTCCCGTGTCATGGCTGTCATTTTATTTCCATTAAGGTGCTACTGCCCTGTAACACTATTTGTGAAATCTTTTTTGTACAATACTTATCTGAGTCTTTAAAGACATGGAGATTGAAAAAAAATCTTACACTATTAGCTCGATTTATATTAAAGTAGTCTTTATTTTTGCCTAAGAATGTTTTAATTTTGAAGCCCCCAGAAAATATGCTTACTCCCTACATATGCATAATTGACATCCAGAAACAAATGGGAAAGTTGTGAGGCATCAGTTCCCTTGGAACCCTGCTGTTTGTACATGTACGATAAATTACTACAGAGCACCAGAATGTCCTCCTTGTACTCAAAGTACTGTATAGTATGTCTTTGACTTCAATTGTCTAAAGTGTTCATTAAATTATGACAGTTTCTGACTTTGCTGTTCCATGGAGCCTTCTCGTGACAGTTTTGTACATGCACATTTCTTCATTGAGTTGACACTTCCCCCCCCCAAAGGGACTTACCCATTTATACAGCTAGGAAAATTTACTGGAGTAATTTAGGGTAGCAAGCTTGCCCAAGGGTACTATAGCTGGAGGCAGGATTCAAACCTGCTACCTGTGGATCCAAAGACAGTAGCTTTAACCACTATATGCTACCAGCTTGTTCATTGTTTGTCAAAGAAAATGTTCTACATACAGGGTAAATCATAGTAACAACAGACTGCTGAGGGGAGGCAGAGTTATTGCATCCATTGTCAGTAACTGCTTGTATAGTGTTTGATCATGGTAGTCCAGAGCCTATCCTGGAGGCATAGGGCACAGTGGAGGGCAAACCCCCGCAGGGATGTAAGAATATTGCAGGGTAATAACATATAGACATTTAGATTTAGATTGCATCAGTCCCCCTGAAACACAAATCTCTTGACTGTGGGAGGAAACCTGAGCACCTGGAGGAAACCCATAGGAACATGCAGCCAACATAAGGAGACACTACACAGACTCATACACGAACCTATGTCCGAATCCACAACCTGGGAGCTTTGAGAGTATAACATTACCCATTACCCCACTGTGGCTGCCCAGAAAACTATTCAGTTATTGTATTTATTGTTGTGGTGTTTTAGGGTGAATTTTCTACACATAACACAGGTAGATCTCACAGCACTGCAAAGTAAGAGAAACACCTTTGTCCTTGCAGACCTTTCCAGGTACATTCTTTCTTCTACTGGGAATTGTAAGCATAACAAGCTCAGAAAAACATTGCCCTTAGTTACATTCTTACAACCAAAGTTGGTGAAGGCCTTTTCCTCTCCTATCTATGTGGAAAATTACCAAGTTAGAAAATAATTAGAAAGTTAGAAATGAGAAATTAGTTAGAAAGTAGTTAGAAAGTAACAGCAATTCTGACGTTAGAAAGGTGTTTCGCAGTCCGGAACTCTCTACATCGCGCAGGTCACAGTAATAAGCTTCAAGGAAAGAATAGAAAGATATAATGAAAAACATAAGGAATAATATAAAGAAAAATATTAGTTAAAATGAAATAATAAAAAGTGAGCGCTCTTCAGTAACTGAGAGCTTGATACAGATAACTATCTAAGACCGGGCACTCAAAGGAAGTCTGTCTTCTTCTTCTTCTTTTGGGCATTGAATATTTTCCGAAGCTGGAGACAGCAACCCATATGCGGGGCTCCATATAGGCCTGGGGCCCCACTGGGTCAAATAGGTTCGACTGTCCGAGGGTTGGTCGTTTTGGCGTGACAGCGGAAAGGAAGAAAGCCGCAGGGGGTTCGAATGTTGCTCGTATTTCAGGGCACACCTACGTAAGAGCTTGATTACGACTTTGCATGGGGCAGGCTTTGTGCACGGCATGGCGATGTGGGAAAATTAAGACTTTTAATGGGGGCAGAGGAGGAGGAAGTGCTGGCGCAGCAGCAAAAACCATGTTTCGGCACTCTGCCTTTGCTTTCTGGCTCTCACCCAGATCTGAGTAGAGCCCACGAGAAAGTCACACCTCCATTGCGCTCAACCACAGGACGCGGTATCAGTGGCTCTTCGTCACTGCACCCTCCATATCAACCATACCATAAAAAGGACTTTTCTCACGCTGAGGGTGGTGGGTTCACAGCAACCTGATGGAGAATAGATCTGCACACCACCTGGGGTTGAGAATTCATAACATTCCTCCCCTCTCAAAAGCCACCGTATTGCAGCAACAGCCTCAGACTGTGTTGACATCAGTAATAACACATTTCTCTGCACTAATGTTTATTTACATGTATTCATTTAACTGACACTTTTCTCCAAAATGACTTACAATGTTAGGGTTACAATTATTACACATGCAAGCTTACAATTTTTTTTAACCATTTATACAGCTGGGTAAATTTACTGGAGCAATTTAAGGTAAGTGCCTTGGTCAAGGGTATCACAGGTAGAGGTGGGAATCAAGTTTGTAACGTTTGGATCCAAAGACAGCAGCTCTGACTGTGAGACCGCCAGCTGTACCGGCTTATTACTCTTGTTTCAACCACTCTGTTGGATCAACAGATGAAGTACTTTGTTGAGTGGCCCTACCTCATCCACAGGTACTGTAATATTTAAGAAGGTGACTGTTGCATGACCCACATTGTGCTTGATTGGTCATCAACTGAATAAAATAGGAAATTGCTCTATGGAAAAGCCTGTGTTAATTGCTGTAATAATAATAATTATAGTAATAATAATGACAATACATGGGACAGATTTGTATAGTGCAAATTAGTGTTAGCCTAGTACTACATGCATTCAGACTATGCAGACTTGTTTTTTCAATGGGTTTGTAAATTAGTTTTTCATCTTTGTGAACAAGCATACATACACATGTTTTCTATATTAAGTAAAACACAACACAATGTTGATACATTACTAGTTATGCTTTTTTAGTTTGGGTGTGTAAATAAGAGGGTGGTAACCATGGGCAGTCAAACCTTTAAGCTATAAATTCTCAGTTTACAGGTTTGACAATTCTTAAAAACGACATTTACTTTTACATTTATTCATGTAGCAGACGTACGGAAAAATACATGTGGACCACCAAATTAAACGGAAACATACAGCAGTGCAGGTCCTTATGACACAAAGTAGCCTTGTCCTGGGCCTGAGAGGCTGAAGTGTGTGTAGTGAAGATAATTCACTTCAGATAGAAAAATACATTAGCCAGTCTATTGATTAGGTTTATCAAAATTTTTAAAAATTTCAAATCAAAATCATTAAAAATCCAGATATATTCTATGATATAGCAGCTTAAAATGAGTCAATTTTTTTCCAGCACATCTACAGCACCGGGGTTTATCGGAAACTGTCAACTGACCTCAAACTATTAAAAGCTCTGAAATGTAGTGAAATGGGTTTGGTCAAATAAGTTGTATCAAGTGGGTCACAGGCCAGCCTGCTGACCTGCTGCTCTGGAGGCCCAGGGATGTAGTTGAAATGCTACAAACAAGCTTTCCACAGGGTGCCAGTAATGCACTCATTGCTTTTCTCAGTGACTTTCAGTATCCACTCTCTGCCCAAAACAAGTAGACTGGGACTTCCGGAGAAGTGAAGGAAAATAAATTTTGCTCTTTTTCAGTTTTTCAGCAGCTTATGCAATTTAATATGAAAAATGTAAAAATTTCTTTTTTTATTGTACTAATAATGCACCTGATGTTTCAGCCAGGCTCATTTTGTTTTCTTCAAAATTGCAATTAAAGTTCACGTTTATGTAAAAAACAGCAAGCTAATTGTATAATCAAGAATTTTCCAGAGGTTGCTCATGATAATAATTGTGAAACATGCAGCATATTCTCTGGTACTTGTTACAGGTGTCAACAATTAAGAGTTGCACAAGGTGATGCCTAACAGTGGTAACAACCATAAATAAACAGAAACATAGGGAATGGCTCACCTCCATCAGGGGCTCAGGTAAAGTCAGTTAATTTGTTCATCTTCCTTATGAATCTTCTTATGCAACACAGTAAATATATAAATACACTCAGTGAAAAGCAATAAAAAGGGGAAAGGAAGCAGCAAGGAGAACAGTAATTCTGAAGTTTTTGCAATAAAATCCATGAAGTAATGGGTCTACTATTGCTATTTTCCCCTGTCAGTTTGCACCAGAAAATATCCATTTCTAATAAATTTGCAATCACCCACTTTACTACTCACTATTGTATAAAGGAATATTTTAAGTAGAGAGCTATAATATTCTCTTTAAAGTCTCACTTGAACAAATAAACAGCGTATACAATAAGGAAAACCACATCATAAAGAAACATATTGAAATTCATAGCGAAGATCAGGTTCAAGTGCTACGGAGAAGACTTCAGTGAGATGGGGAAGAAGTTTTTTCCTGGGATGGGAAGGTGGATGGCCCACATGAGGCCATCCACTGCAAGGCCTGCCTCAAAGGAGTCTGCTGTCAAGGCATATAAGGACACGAGGATCTGGTGTCTCAGCAGGCAGTGGGTTCTAGCACAGCTGATAGACATGGACTTGTGACACTTGCACAAAATTAGAATTATCACAAAAGAAAGTGTGAAGTGTTTTAGTAACTTTGTGGCTGTATCTATAAATCTATATAATTTTACTATATAGAAAAATAAGGGGCGCGACAGGTTTGGCTGGATCTTGCTCTCTGATGTGTCTGGGGTTCAAGTCCCACTTGGAGTGCCTTGCGACGGACTGGCGTCCCCTCCTGGGTGTGTCCTGTCCCCCTCCGGCCTTAAGCCCTGTGTTACCAGGTAGGCTCCGGTTCCCCGCGACCCCATATGGGACAAGCGGTTCCGAAAGTGTGTGCGTGTGTGTGTGTGTGTGTGTTGACAATTAAAATTGAAACATACTTAATCCAGCATGTGACTCATAAGTGTCAACACTATAGTGAAGAATAGGAGTGGTAGCAATAATTGTGGTGACCCTTCTCCACTAATCAAATAAACCAGTAACAAATGCATAAGACATATCCAGAAAGACTTACACCTATAAAGGTTGCTGAAAATACTACCATTAAGTAGAGACTGTTTGGCTTTTAACAATCATGTTTTTTTATTTAAGATAATTCATATTACCCTTAGAGCATCTAGGCTTTTGAGAATACACACACACACACATTTTCAGAACCGCTTGTCCAACCCACTGTGCCACTGCACCCCCCCTTTTGAGAATATGTTGCTTAAAAAAAAAATTCAGTATGTTATTTAATATTTAATTGTTATACATTCTCAGAATTGGAACAGGTTGGTTGTGAGTAACTGAATTAATCAATTAACTTTTTAAATCAATTAAAAAGTGTCAAATGAAGAACTGCAGTGAATGAGATTGAAAAATAAGTTAGTAGGAGGAATCAGTCACCCCAATGAAATCCTTCACTAGGCAAATAAAGAAAATCTGAGCTATCTCCACACAGAACAGCTGGCCATTTGCATTGGCCTAATGGTTTCCATTTGTGGTTGCGTGGTGCTGCAGAGACATGGATACAGTCAGAGTCACATGCTGATAGCTTCTATTCAAACCATGGAGCTTCTACCAGTTTCAACCACCATGCAGGCCACTCACCTGTCCATCCTTTTATTTGTCTTGTGGGCAAACTCAGGTCTTTTTCCTTACATTGTCTGCCTTTTTTTCAAACTTAATTTTTTTGTTACATATGTATGCATCTTACAAAATAAATTTGTTTTCTGTTTCTGCATGAGAGAGAATATGTCATTATGTAAAATATGCCAAAATTTGGCAAATATTAAAATATGGAGATCTGTAGCTGAATTAATGGAAATGTCCTCACATATTAGTGTTCTAGTAATACAGGCTACTACATACAACTAAACACAATAAATTTTATACCTAGAAACAATGTTGGCAAGACATTCTGTATATAAACCAAGCAAAGGAATGCTAAAATTGCATTTCAACTCTAAAGCAAAAACATGTACTGTAAATGTCAGCATTTAAAAAATTAAGAGTAAAAGAAACACAGAATAAAAAAGCTAAATAAATAGAAAAAATAAGAGGAAGAAAATAATGAAATGGAAAAGGGATATAAAAAAGGGGGTATGCAAATGTGTTATGTATAAATGATTTTTAACATGTGGGTCTTAAGTCTGGATTTAAGAATAGACGATTGGGAGACTGCCTGATGTTTGGGGTATAGTAAGAGGTAGTAAGAAATAGTAAGGGCCAGAGAGAGATTATTGAAAACTGCCAGGTGGGGAATATAGCAATTAAAGGTTGGTGTCATAAATCACAAAGGCAGAGAAGGGATGGATCCAATTCCTTAGTTTTTATTGGATAAGAGCAGAGTTGGATGGAAGTTGTAGGACAGAAAGGAGGTCGGTATGGGTGAGGTCATAGTGGTTGTGGCCAGGATGGTGGTCGGGGACGTGCTGGGTCAAAACCGGGGCTGAGGTCTTCAGGGTCGGACGAAACTCGTGGTCATGGGGGACAAAGTTGGGACAGGAAGCACTGGATCCAATAAGCCGTGGTCATAGACAACTGTGTCAAAGTCGAGCAGGGATACACTGAGATAAGGCCATAGTCGAAAGACAGAAATGAGTCAATACGTGGGCGTCAGAGGGTTTCGCTTATCAAGCAAGCACGAGATATGTTTAAACTCTGACGAGATTCTCCAGCTTCCCCTAGCGGAGCCCTCCTTTTTATGCTGCGTCCAGATGCTGTTCAGGTGTGCTGGGCTCACCTCTGGGAGGTGCTTGGGGTAGGCGTGACAGTTGGTTACATCTTGAATGTCATCTTAACACTTTCTGATAAGGAAATGTAACGATGTTTCTCTAAAAAATTTACTGCAAAAATCTTCACATTTGCTTTGACCTTCGCTTTAGTTTTATATATTTATTTAAATCTGAAAAAGATGTTTTACTTTCAGTTCAGAAGGTAACTTGCAGACCAACAATCTCGATGCATTTTCACTCAAGGATCATTTATCCAGATTGTAACAGCCGTTTCAGGTCACAAAAAAAACTTCCAAATGTTATTATGCAAATTTGTATAACCAGAGTTATAAATCCCTCCTCCCAGTAGTATAAATTCAATTATGGGTCACAGGTTTTCATGAATAACTTTTGTTTATTGTGCAGACAAGAGTAATGAGCTGAATGATTTGTATTGCTAACTTGCAATCTCTGGGCTGACATATTGATTATGTTGTGTTCACAATAATTGGCAGAGAGTATATATTAGAATTCTAATGGCTCGTCAAGACCAACTGAAACACCGGGTAATGTTAATAAATTTCTGTTTTTTTACTGAATAGCATCAAGTACTAAGGCTGGTAGTATAGTGGTTAGAGCTGCTGACTTTGGAGCCAAAATGTATTTGGTCGCCAGACTCTGGCCTGTGTACTGCACTGTACTGTATTTGCACTTGTCTTGCACTATGTCCTATGTGGCATAGAGGTCCAAAGAAAAACTAAATTTCATTCCCCTGTATGTGTAACTAACGTATAGATGGAATAACAAAGGTGGCTTTGATTTGATTTCTACCTCCAGCTGTAGTACGTTGAGCAAGGTACTTTCCCTAAATTACGCCAATAAAATGACCCAGCTGTACAAATGGGTAAATAATTGCATGGTAACTTAACAATGCACGTTGCTTTAGAGAAAAGCGTCAGCTAAATAAATAAATGCAAAGAGGTGCAAAATAAGTTTGATGTATGATAACTTCACAGATAAGGAAAGTACCAGGAGCTGACAGAGATGTTCTGAGAAGTAAGCCACTAACCGCATTACTCAGAATCGCCCTGATTTGTCTTTGCTGTCCGGTTCTTCAGGGTAAGAACTCATCATTGACTTTCTACAGCTTTAAACCTTATTCAGCCACATGCGAATGTTGTTCAGTGAGTTAAATAACGCTGTTCATTCATAGCTAATTACTGTTTAATATGTATTCAAAGAATTTTGAAAATAAAATCTCTGTAGCAACAGTTATTTGAAAAGCAACCTTTTTTTTTGCTCTGTATGAAGCGAAAGTGGAGTGACATGTCATTTATAGCAGCAAATGACAACAGCGGATTCTTCTCGACAGTGCAATGCTCACAGTCGTCGGTGATGATAAACTGCTCTCAGCCGAATGCAAAATCCCTCTATGATGCGCTGGAGAACATCTTCGACCTAAACGCCATCCGGCCCGTTGTCAGCCTGAAGACTGCTACCAATGTCACTGTCTCCATCACACTGTATGGCATTCTTGGGGTGGTGAGTGAGTTGCACGGTGTAGTTACCCAGCTGTCCAGCAGTCTCATTTCTCTGGTGACAGGCCATCATAGCTGCGACCAGAATATATTAGGCATCAGCAGTATGTAGTCGATTTCTTGTCATTTGAAACAAAACATTTAAAACTATGATTCTTTGTTTTCTCATAGGATGAAAAAGCACAGCTACTGACAACTTATCTTTGGCTAGAACTGGTAAGAAATACTGTATTTAAAATGCAATTTCAGGTATTTTGATCTTAGATGAATATGTTTTTATTGGAAAGTCCCAAAAAAACTGAAATGTAGCGTTAGATGTTAAATGAAGAAAATGAAGCACAAATTAAAATTTATGTACATGCAGTTTCCTTTTGTAAGTGATGCAAATAATATGCATATTCAGGCTGATGCACGGAAAATTACACAAGAGTGTGATAGAAAGCATTTATAGTTTCTGAACTGGTGTTATTGAATTGTGATAATGAACTGTGACATTTGCACATAAGGAGGAAAGGCAGGTGTTAATGGCTTACCTGTGTTTTATATGGTGAAGAAATGGAAAATTGAATACCTGAGTTGGGATCCAGTACAGTGTGGGACAACTTGGATTTCTCTTCCCAGGGAGCAGCTGTGGATGCCTGATATTGTTATTAATGAGTTGTAAGTGTAAGCTTTAAAATAATTTTTTTAAAGTTCTCACACCTTAACAAATATGGTTTTAGATTCATTTGCTTTAATTTAAGAGGAAGGGTTGGTCATCAAACTCAAAATTTACTTGCCCAGAAGTTTATGATTTTGGTACTTTAAGGTTCTGAAATCATGTTTAAAAACAAATACCAGCTTAACCCAATCAAGCTTTTCCAGACAGTCCAAAGTGTCCAACTGTTCAGGTGAAGTGACTGTAAATTTACCTTTTTTTTAGATTTACAAAGGTAATTGGTTTCATTGTATTCCTGGTTTTTATTGCATACATTTTTTGTGGCATAAAAAAATTAATGAAATATAAGATTTATCTTCATTATCACTATTATGGTTGTTGTTTAATTTTATTAAAGAGGCTATTAATGCAATAAAATCTTGGTTTGTCTGTTTGTAAAGTTTTTTGGCTTTTCTTGCAGCATGGATGAGGACAGGTCTCCTAAAATTCCTTATGTGTACGTGAATTCGTCTGGTTATGTGTCTGACAGTCGGCCAGTGAGAGTCGTCAGCTCCTGCAATCTGGACATCTACACCTTCCCATTTGACATTCAGAATTGTTCATTGACCTTTAACTCCTATACACATGTGGGTGAGTGAACCGAAGAAGGTGTTTTACTGACACAGCGCAAAAAAAACACAAAGATTATCAATAACTGCTGACAAACAATGAAAAAGGGATCCCCGTATCTGGTCCTGGCAGGATGCAGTGGGAGGAACAACAACATCTGCCCTCAGATTGTTAAAATCCTCAGAAGTGATTCTCATTTTCCTTTAGCTACAGTAACAGTTATTTTCGTTGTGTTCTAATGTGGACGGAAAATCATGATATTTGCAGCGCCAGGGTTCCTGGATGTGCAAAAACAAACGTCATCAACGTCATGTCAAAAGCAGATGTCAACAACTGGTACTAGATTCAGCCAAAAACTTAATTAGTGACGTGTATGCATGAACCTGACTACTGAAACAACACAGAACTAAACTCTACATGCATTTTCACTCACTTTAAATTTTCATGCCAAGCTGAGTCTAAAACAATAATTACAGGGTGTACCTGTAATTGTTAAATTAGTTACATACATTTTAGTAGAAATAATAAACCACTTAATTCTTTTTGATAAAAAAAATTTTTGATGATTACTTCAGTATAAAACTCGTCCCTTGAACAATAAAATTTAACTCTGTCTCCATAGATATGTATGTGTAAACAATATATTGAGTATATTTGCACTGATTTGTTTAGTAGACTTACAGGAACTAGAAAATCATTTGCATTTCTAGTTTATATGATATGTTTTCTTGTGGTATTGCAGCTTCAGATATCCGGATGTATTTGGAAATGTCAGGTGAAGAAACACTGCAAGAATCCAACCTGGTGATGAGGACGGTTGGGGAATGGGAACTGCTAGACATCAAAGCGGAAGGATCACCCAACCTCACTGACCTGGACTTTGAATATGACTACGTTGTCTACTATGTGAATATTAAAGCACTGAAAGTGTGATGTATTCAAAATCTAAGCATAACCAAGAAATTCCGGTTACTGAACAGTTTTTCTCAGCTTGATTTTTGTATTCCAAGTCCAAACTAGGATTTCTCTTGATATGTGGACTTGTTATTGTGCTCAGTTGCACTTGTTGCATTTGTGTGGACTATCTTGAGCCTGCTTTCCCTCTTCATCTCTCCCTCTCCATGCAGATTGTCATGAGGCGCAGGCCAACTGTATATGTGGTCAACCTTCTGATCCCCAGTTGCTTCCTCATCACTGTAGACCTATTAAGTTCCCTCCTTCCTGTGGAGAACGTAGACCGTTCCTCCTTCAAGATGACTCTTATCTTGGGCTACACTGTGTTCCTGCTCATCATGAATGATTTGCTGCCAATCACAGGAAACAGAATTCCTCTCATAAGTTAGTTTTGGTGGAAAAATTGACAAACTGGAGTGCACAAAACTGGAAAAGATGAATTAAAAACAAATTGCTTAGTAATTAATTACTTATAAGGAAGAATAAAAGCCATCTGACCTTCCATCCATCCATTTAAAACAAATTCTTTTCTTTATTTTTCAGATGTCTTCTTCTCCAGCTGTCTGGCACTGATGGTAGCCAGTGTTCTGGAGACGGTTTTCATCACCAGCATCCTGTTCAACTCCAGCCGCTTCTCCAAAGTTCCTCAATGGGTCCGCCGATTCGTTTTGCATTACTTAGCTTACCTTGTTTGTTTTTCCCAAAAACCTAAAGACAAGGACAAGGACTCAGGCCCTCTCCATTCTAGCAGTCAAGGTATGGAAACATCAGGAAAATGTTTCAGAAGCCAAACTGGCAGTAAATTCTGTGGAATGCCTCATACAACACCCAAGGAATTAATGAAATTACTAAGTAAGGCCTTTCATAAGGATTGTTACTAAGTGGTCCTTGAACATTTACACATAATCATTTCTGAACACTTATGTTTCCTGAAGGTCTCATAAAGTTATAAGAGTCTGACTGGACTTATACGTTTTCAGTCCCTGATCTCACAACAGTTGCAAATGAAGAAGTAACTGACCAGGCTAAAATTCTGGATAGCTGCAAGAAGAAGGGGTTCCAGAGTGAGGACTGTGCTGTGGAGGAGCTGAAGAAGCTGGGTCGGGACCTCATAGCTATTCGTGCACAGGTAGAGGAGCACCTTGCAGGGAATGAGGTTGCTGAGGAATGGAGCCAGATTGGAAATGTTATCGATCGACTGCTCTTTGGTCTCTACCTCTTGTTCCTTATCTTCAGCTTCATCATCATAGCTGCTGTTTGGGTGCACTGGCATAGTCACTAGTTGGGTTACAATTCTAAGTCAGAATTGGACCATCCTGAAATGGTTCTGGATTCCTTTCCTCCAAGATTCTTGGTTGAGGAATATAAAATTTTATACATTTATAATTCCATAAATGTACAGTACTGCGCAAAAGTCTTAGGCACTTAGATGTTTCACAATAATATTTGTTTTAGATGATTATTTAATGTCTTCTGCATTAGTGTCAATAGGACAGAGCACATTTTAGATTTCCAAGCATTCCTTTTGCAAAAAGTTACAGTATTACAGTAAGGTTTTTGTATGTCATTGAAGAAAGAAAGTACATACACACACACACACACACACACACACTGTCTGAGACCGCTTATCCCAAGTGGGGTCGTAGCAAACTGCCTAACCCAGCAACACAGGGCATAAGGCTGGAGTGGGAGGGGACACACCCAGGACGGCACGCCAGTCCATCGCAAGGCACCCCAAGCAGGACTCGAGCCCCAGACCCGTCAGAGAGCGGGACCTGGCCAGACCTGCCGCGACCCCGCTTGGGACAAGCTGTTGTTAACGATGGACGGTTATTAAGCTTTGTAGGAAGTTTATTAATTAAGAGCATTATTTTTGGAAGCATTTTCACTTTAGTGTCACGGAGTTGATAGTAGGGGTGCGGTGGCGCAGTGGGTTGGACCACAGTCCTGCTCTCCAGTGGGTCTGGGGTTCGAGTCCCGCTTGGGGTGCCTTGCGGCGGACTGGCGTCCTGTCCTGGGTGTGTCCCCTCCCCCTCCGGCCTTACGCCCTGTGTTGCCGGGTAGGCTCCGGTTCCCCGTGACCCCGTCTGGGACAAGCGGTTCTGAAAGTGTGTGTGTGTGTGTGTGTCACGGAGTTTCCCCGGGGCGGAAGCGCCAGACCAAAGCGCGAAGCACAGGAAGATCTTTCAAGGGGCAATCCAGAAAACATGGTCAAAAAACAGGCAAAAGGTCACCGATGTGCAAACGAAATCCAAAGGGAGAATCCGAGAGACGTAATACGGGGAACAGGCACGGAGTCGTGGTAAGCCGGGAAGTCGTAGAGATACAGGAGACGGTTCAGGGAAACGAGGAGGAGGACGAGGGTGAGGAATCAGGGAAGTCAGGAAAGCAAGGCAAGGTACGCAGATGAGTAATAACGCTGAACAAGGTTCTGCGTCTGTGCGTGTTCTGCGCTTCCCTTTTATGCGTCCGTCTCTTGATCCACCGCAGGTGCTCCTCGTTGCGCCGAAGGGGGCGTGACATTTAGAGCTTTTTTCCCCCCAAGTGCCTAAAACTTTTGCACAGTACTGTATTTGACAGACACAAATGCCTACAGCAAAAAAATATGTTTCAGAGCTGAATTTCAACAAAAATTTCAGTGCGAACCTTAGTTATGTGTATTAAGAACTAGGATGACTTAGAGATCGAATGATGTAATAAACAGCGAGATCCCGTGATGGCATTATGAACTAAAATGAATCATGGTCAGTAATATGAAGCATGTTGTGAGTTCCTATATTCCTCTTCACATGATCACAGTGTAAACCACAAACTTCTGTGTAAAACCACATTTATCACACCTTTACCACTGTGTAAAACCATTCTTTTACCTGGAACACATGCAACGGATGTGGAATCGCCAACCACAGTACAACAAAGCCTGTTTATTTCACTTTAACCACCTGGATGGTCAAAGTCCATTAGTGTTTCTTATCCCCTTACACAAGGAGAAATTCAGCAAAAAAGTCAGATTGGTTGAATCAAGACAAAAAAGTGGAATTAAGTCATTCGCTGCCCTTTTGGAACAAAACTCTGTCGGACTGTAAGTTAAATAGCTTTGATTTATGGCACTATTTTATATCCGTTGATGTTTGTTTTGACATAATTTCCATTATTTTCTCCTAAGTCAACTGCAGCTTCCTAACATCTGTCAATCATTTTCGGATGTTTCATCATGTATTGCTTTTTCATACCAACTAATTATTTAAAATGTATTGGGTTACATATTACTTCATTTACCAAAACAGGCAGACTTACAGAATCTTAACATTTTTCCCCAGAATTTTGCGGTTACAAATAATAATAATAATCTCAGAATAAAAACTAACAAAATAAAATTAACAGATGAAAACAGATTTGTTGGACCTTCAGATTTAATACATAAATGAGACTATTTTGAGAATCAAAGAATAAGATATGCTAGGTTTAATACACAAAAACTGCACACAAAAAAAACAAATAAGAAACCACACACTGAAAAAAATAATCTTAAATCAGAGTTTTGTACTATTTTTATGGACTTTTTATTATAGTTATACTACACTCCTTACAAATACATAAACAGTACATTCTTAACAACTGTCAGGACAAAAAATGAGGAAATTTTGATGTATAACCCAAACAATAACCCCGAAAAGGAGGCACACAGCAAATTATCATAATTTTAAACAAGCACATTAAGAAGTGATTCTCCTAATAGAGTATTTCATCTGCAGACAATTCCACACAATCCTGACATTTCAATGAACATTAGCGCACATGGCTCTATTCAGCAGTATAAAACAGGAAAGCCATAATCAGTGCTCTTGCACAGAAATATGTATTTTTGAGAATTCTGTTGCAGAAGCAGCCCTTAAGGAGACTTGAATTGCCTTTCTGTATTAACAGTTTCAGGTCAGTCCAGTCATGATAAGTTTACAACTTTTTAATTACACATCTATGTTGGCACACCCCTACTACACTAAGCAGTGAAGACAATCAGAATCATATAGAGCAAGCTCTTCATACATGATTTAAGGCACAGTGGACAGAATGTCTCTTTTTACTCATTATTCTAATTATTATTTATTAGTAGTAGTAGTAGTAGTAGTATTAATTATTGTTAATTATATTGTAATTATTATAATTGTTATTATTATTATTGTTAAGCTTTGATTATGGTTTTATCAAACACAAATGAGAGTATTTCAACCATTTAGAGCAAACACGGACAAGCGTCTTGCTTAAATACTATAACAGTAGCAGGAAATGGGTCTTGAATCAGCAACCTTCAGATTACAAGTTCATCTCCTTAAGCACAACACTGCCTGCTGTTCTTAACAGTACACCTTTCTCAAGTTTGTTTCTCCAATTTAAAGTTGTTTTACGCATGCAGTATACTTTACACCAATGGTTCCAGCCACTGTGCAGGATTTGGGATTTATTGTCAGGGTTTATTTGGTGCTATTCTACTTTCCCTTAAGGTTTTTAAAGCCACTTGGATTTAAGATTTGGAAACAGAGTAATACCCCAAGACACACCCATTCCAGTTATGAGGAATCGACTTTACAGGGATTTGCATGCACACCCCTTCTTTGGCTTACAAGGCATTTCTTTGCACGTAAGACGACAGAATCTGGATTTTACACAACTCCCGACACCTCAGCTGCACAACACATTTGCATTTATTTAACAGATACTTCTCTCCAAAGCAAATTGCAGGAATTATTATGTAGTATTATCTGTCATCTTCATCCGAGGCCACCGTGCAGAGCGTACATATTTTATGTTACTATGATTTTTTTTTAATGATCTGCTGTCATTATTACTTTTGTTTTACATTATTATGTAATGATTTTTTTTTTTTATTTACTTTTATTTATCACCATATGGTTTTCATGTGTATGTATTTCCTCTGTCTGTGATATCGCTGGCTGTAGAAGTTTCTAGAACAGAGGGTTTGTTCTACTCATTAAATTCCACTTAGATTTTGGATGAATCCCTTGGAGGTCTTTGTGTCTGCTACAAGGAGAAAAAACAGGTTGAACAGTAGGTGTGCAGGCGTGCATGCTTATGACAGAGAAAATCTGGTGAGAAACTTTCATGCAGCTACTCATGTGATGTACCTTGGTTCATATGGTGAGAAGTAAAGTAACTGTACTTCAGAATCACGCATGTGCATTTAAGTATCTCTTTCTGCAAATATAATGCGCACATTGTATTTTCTGTGAGATGTATGTCGCTTTGGAGAAAAGCACCTGGTAAATGAATAAAAGTAAATGTAAGTGTAATAAAGCAACTTTTACTCATAAACATGTTGTGTCTTGTTATTGGTAAACTCCAATGTTCTCACACCAAAGACAGTCGCTCATAGCGTAGCATAAATCAAGCGTCAAAGGAATTTCTTGTTATTGCTTTTGTAACCAAGTAGCCGGAATAGAGAATACAGAATGCTCTTCTGCCCTCTTAAGTGTTCCACAAGTTCTAGTACATCATTAAACATCCCAGCAGTGAAAACATCAGTTCCCTATAATAAACAGTCTCACATCTTCCATGTGACTTATAATGATATATATGCTGCACTAAACCCCTTACAATAATTCAATCATTTATACAGCAGAGCAACATCTCACACACACACACACACACCATGGAGCAGTTAGTGTCACCAGTACACCTTAGAGACATCTTTGGACTGTGTGAGGAGACCTATGCAAAATTGGGGAGAAAATGCAGACTCCACACAGAGGGGATTAAACCCATGTCACACACACACATAAACCAGGAGCTTTGAGACACCAGTGCTACTGTGCTACTCAGACCAGCGAGCAGCGCCACCATGTGGTCTTCTGTGCAGTTACAGTTAGGCTTATGCATTGTCAAATTCTCAACCTGAATTGTCCTTGGCTAGTTCCACCTGAAGGGTGGGTGGTAGCACGGTGGCGCAGCGGGTTCGGCCGAGGTCTGCTCTCCGGTGGGTCTGGAGTTCAAGTCCTGCTTGGGGTGCCTTGTGATGGACTGGCGTGCCGTCCTTGGTGTGCCCCCTCCCACTCCAGCCTTGTGCCCTGTGTTGCCGGATTAGGCTCTGGTTTGCCGCACCCCCATTTGGGACAAGCAGTTTCAGACAATGTGTGTGTGTGTAGTTTCACCTGTTACAGTTTAGGTAATCGTAGACACCGTTTGGACTGTTCAAACCATGTCAACTTGTTCAGTGAGTGTGACTTCATTTGCATTGTTCTCATTGATTTCTTTTGTCTATACTCTTCTGTTGTGTTTTTTTTTTCATTAATGAATTAATAAACACTGAGTTCATACATAGTACATACATATGTATATTTTGCTTATGAGTGTTAAGTGTACGGTGAATAACAGCTACAAAGGAGCCGATTGAGTGCTGTTACACAGCCATACAGCATTATAGAGTAAACAATGAATGGAAAATGCCTCGTCATATAGTGCTATAATTAATTTTAAATACCAAAGTAATTGTACCCATCATTTCAGCATATATAGGCATCAATTATGGGTCTTGGGCAAAAAAAAAAAAAAATGCAATTGAAACTAACTGTAACTACATCTTGGACTTATGAGAATTCAACTTAGAATTGGTTTCTCAGGAATGAATTACAGCTATGAGGTAGGGGAACACGTTGTTTCGCTCGGTGAAGTGTACCTTGACGGCATCGCACACAAACACACACCTTTTGTACAATGACTGTATTCAGCGAACAGACATCATTATGGGCACAGATTCAGGAAAAAAAAAAAAAAAAAACTGTGAAAATAGCCACATAAAACTAAAGACAGTATCATCAACATCGCAAAAAGTTATGTAAACATTAAACACTGAAACTGGCGCTGTTAAACAGAGCATCTAAAACGACTGACCTGAATAGAGCAGAGCAACATAACGCAGTGCATTAAAATCAAGCATGGTGCTCTGTTATAAATAAGGCCTCAGGTACACACTCTGCAAATTTCCAACACTCAGAATTTCATAACGTGCAATCCATCATTCCGCTGACTTTTGGAAACGAATCAGCGGCACCCGCTCTGAGAAACACACACGGATCACACAGCATCAGTGTAAAGTGAAGGTCAGTGTCACCTGTCCACTGACACTCAGCTAAGTGTGGTCAAAGCTGTTACCTTTTGAAGGCAGGGAAAGTGAAGCCACCTACAACTGTTTACTCATTTATACAGCTGAGTGGTTTTACTAAACAGGGCGCAGTGGATTGGACCGGGTCCTGCTCTCCGGTGGGTCTGGGGTTCGAGTCCCGCTTGGGGTGCCTTGCAATGGACTGGCATCCTGTCCTGGGTGTGTCCCCTCCGGCCTTACGCCCCGTGTTGCCGGGTAGGCTCCGGTTCCCTGCGACCCCGTATGGGACAAGCGGTTCAGACAATGTGTGTGTGTGTGATTTTACTAGTGGAATTCAGGGTAAGTACCTCGCTCAAAGGTACTACAGCCAGAGGTGGGATTTATCCCATGACCTTCGGCTCCAAAGGTAGCAACTCCAACCACTACACTACCAGCTGCCACATTCAGTTCAGGTTTGCATAGTGAACAGAGAGAAAATCCACTTAAATTTAATTACAGTTTTTGCTTGTTTTTTCTTTTTTTCAAAGCATACTAAGTGAAATGCAGCAAGCTTAAATATCTGAATTTTATTTTTCATCTCTTTTTCTCAGAGACACAAGCAGCGCCGCATCCTGTGAATATTAATTTCATCAAAGGCACAAAAAAATCAATTTCTGGCCACAGTGCCTAAGAAACTTCTCAGCACCTACGAAGGGAAGACCTGTAAGTGTCGGAAGGAAATACCCAGAACTCACTAGAACCACCACCTTTTTCCTCACACTTTCCCTCTGATTGGTGCGTTAGGTGCCCCCACCCTCATCCTCCTGCTCCTCCATGTTCCTCCGCGCCAGCCGCTCCCTCCTGTCGGCAAGTCGCTGGCACCGCGGGCACACCTGACCCTTTTGGAAGCAGTTCTTGTGGTAACAAGCCTTGCATTCTAAAAACATTCAGAGAGAGAGAGAGAGAGAGAGAGAGACTCAATGGAGTTATCCTCCAAACATGATTACACAAGTATAACACACCCCACTTCATAGCAATAAAAAAAAAAAGGAAATTATTGGGAAAATGTTGTGAAACAGTGATGCTACTTCCTAAGTCTGTTCATATATTCTAGCCACTAAAAAGTAACTATGACAAACCTAAAAGGTCAAGCTGAGTCAAAATTGAGTCATCTATGGTGACATGTTTAGCAGTGATCAGCCAAACAGCCACAAGGAACTCAGAGGAACCAAAAACTCCTGTTACTGGAGTTTCAAAAAAGTCCGGATGAACTGAAAAAAATGGGGATGGGTTTAAATCTGAAGACAAACATCATGACAGCTGGAACAGCAAAATTTATTGCTGATGGTGAAGACGTAGAAGTCAACTTCTGCCTCTTGGGATCAGCAATTAAGAAAGGATCTAGCAGGCAAGAGATATGAGATCAGCACCTGGTAGAACTGTAATAAAACTAGATATTTTCTCTTATTTTCTATAACATTATACATGGGATGAACATATATTTTCAACTGTGGTGCTGGAAGACTGTTTTAAGGACACCAGAGACAGCATGGAAAACAAATGGGTGGATTCTGGTTCAAAGGAGGCCGGAACTCTCATTAGAGGCATAAACGATGAGCCTGAGGTTATCATATTTTGGACAAATCACACAAAGATCGAATTCTCTCAAAACAACTGCAATGCTTGGGAAAGATGAAGGGAAAAGAAGAGGATGACCAGCAACCAGACAGGTGGACTCAGTGACAGCGACAACGAACACGCTCCTTTCGACACAAAGGCGAAAAGTGGAGGACAGAAGTTGCTGGAGTCACTCCATTCATGTGATCGCCAGAGGAGGACATTGACCCGATGGCTCTTAACAGCTGGAGTAGCTGGTGGTCCAGCAGACTGAGATAGTTCTCTCAGTAGCACAAAGAATGGGTGGGGTACTACTGAACACTGCGGCTCAAAGTCGCAGCCTCACCAGTTGAGACGCGTCCCCACCGAGACGGATCTTAACCGTCACAGTCTATAATCGACGTGTCCAACAAACCACTGCTTACGACACACAGCATGACATGTGAGAGTTGGGTGGCACCCATGGTATGTAGGATTATCTGTGATGAATATGTAAAAATTATATTCCCAACCAATCAGTCAAAACACACCCTTGGGGAAAAAACACAAGACATTTTTCACTTGTTTCAAATAAGCACAAAGAAAGGGCAGTGAACAGAAATGTTTATTATCCAAGTAAAATTTCAAGAACGGTAAAATCATTTTCCACTGCATAAAAAAACCTCAAATGGGAATAAATTACGACAAACTGTACGTATCAAGAGTCACACGCAGCCGTCAGAAACAACACGGGCAAGTATCGGAAGACACACTTGATGGCAGTGCACAAGAAACCGGCAGTATTGACCAGAACAACAGGTCAACGGATCTGTATAAAATACGTATAAAGCAGGATTTTACACACTTGTGTTTTAAACATCACAAGCAAAACCAGCGCTCCCGCACCAACAGCCGCATGCAAAGCGAGGCAGAGGAAAGTGGCGAGTCAGTGCGAAGTGAGACGCCTTCCATTGCGACACCCAGATAGCACCCAAACCAACGCCATTCCGGAACCGCTCAAAGCTCTACAACTACATGATGTGCAGTAAGGACAAAAAACACTGTAGACTTCAGAACAAGCTATACCATCAGCATCCCTGCCCCCACGGCACTCTTCAACAGCACAACGCTTCTACAACCTCATCGTGCAGCCAAGAGCGCCCGGCACCAGCCAAATCTCCCAGCCATCGTGCAAAAAAAAAACACACTCAACTTTCGCACTGAGTCAGTAAATCTGGCCCGGCATTCATTCAACAAGTGCAGAACATTACTATAAAAAAACATTACAAATATTAAAAATACCATTGCTTATATTTGAAATTTAACAACAATCAGCGTTTCGGAAATGTATCAAAAATGAACACTATGTGCCTCGTTCCAGACCCCAGTTGTGAGCGTCCGATCCCCGCGAGCATGTAGGCCCGGCCAGTTTTCACATGGCATTTTGCATTCTAATGTGAAAGCGGGGTGTGAAGTCATCCAGACCACGAGACTTCAGACAAAACACCCTAGAGCGACCGCTGTGTTCTCTGGGATGGTCCAGTTGAGCTCCCAGTGCTGCTTTTTTGTTTATCTGCAGTTCATTATTTGCACACTCTTGCGCTTGTCTGGGTGTGATGTACACCTGTTCCGGTGTTCTTCCAGCATCTTCTGTCACTGCTTTGTGGTATGTGTGCAAATAATGGGATCAATGAAGTATCTGTCTATCAATCAATCAATCTGCAGTGCTGCTTCAAAATATGGGAACCCCTTGGACCCCTTAGTCGTAGCACAAAACGGTTATTTAATGAGAAGCAGTCCTTCTCATGTGACATAATAGGTGTGTAATGATCCGTTCCATATGTTGCTTTAGAAGAAATCATGTGCGTGTGGTAGAAACACAGAAGTAGTCCATGTGCAAAAATAAGTGAACCCCAAGATGTACTGGTTACACCAAGTAGGTAAGTAGAATCAGGTGTGCAAATCATAATCATTTATTCATTATTACGAGTTTATTTTAAGATTTTATACAAGAATAATGACCATCCCTATAAGGTTCACATAATTTAAGCAGCACTGTATCTATCAATCTATCCATCCAAGTACAGCATGTTTTTGCACATTCATCTGTTTTCGTAGGATTTTTTTTTTTTGTCATTTTACTCAGTGCTTTGAACATTTTTTCTGGAATTTTGAGGATTTCCGCTTCCACTTCTTCTTCAACCCGGCCAAGTGAGATTAGGGGACATTCTGCCATAGAAAAAACTGGAGGAACCGCAGAATCGGTCCAGCTTTACTGTCAACCACCCATCCAGTACTGAATGAATGAAGGAAAGCTTTGCTTGTCCTACTAGAAATAACTAAAGAAGGTTCACATAGTTCCACTTCTCTCTGTACTGCCCTTTTTTAAACCAGATTCAGCCTCTCCTCCCTGTTCCATTGAACTGGGAATTTTTAAAGCACTTTAAGCTGAGCTCTCAGCCTGAAACAGTTTTCACCCCCTTTCTCCTATTTCTTGTACGTTGCAGGTTTTTTTTTTTGTTGTACCTCAATCCAAACTTTGTTTTCGCTCTTCCTGTACTGTCTGTTCTATCATTCAAGTCAGTTCTGCAATTTTCCTGCCCATAAACTGCTGTTAGAAGTCTCAAGTGTTCCGCACAACTGACTTCAACGAGCGTGCGAGTCCTCGTGCGTCCACTTTCCTTTCTGGACCTCCTCAGTCTGTGTTCTCCTCCCCTCCCGTGCCCTTCCTTTCGCTTTCATTCTCTCTCCTTCTTTTGAATGGTGTCTTGGCTTTCAGAGGTTTCCTGGACCACGAGTCTGCACTACCCCCACCCTGGGATGCCTTAACCCTGACTCCACTTTGTTCTTTATTTTCTACGCCTTTAGCAAAGCCCATGTTCACAGCTACCTCTTCATCATCCTGGCCCTTCCCATGTAATGTGAAACCGCCCAGGAACTTGTAGGTTTCTGGGAGCTTCCTCCTCTCGCAAAGCATCTCCAGGCCTTTACTCACATTTTTGGCGCTTTCCCCTTCTGGCTGAGCTCCGACACCTTTTCGTTCCCCAGTCCCACCATAATAAATTAACTTGGTGCGTCTGCTCAGTCGAGGGATTATCCACGATTTCCCCTCACCTCCATTTTCTGCCACATCTTCACTCTCTACCTGTCCCTCATCACCTTTTCTCACTTCCCCATCTTCCCTGCATCGGTTCACATTTCCCTCTTTTGACAAGGCCTTCGTTAACATGCCAGACTTGATCATTTTGACTAATCTGACTCTTTTCCTTCCACCTTGCCCCGCACCACCTTCATTCTTCACGTTGCCCTCGCCTCCTCCGTCCAGAGAGCAATATTTCACCAAAGGCCATCTTGTGAGTTTTTTTATATGCTCACTTTTTCCCTCTTCTTCCTCACCACTTCCTCCTCCTTTCATATTTCTTATAGCTCTCTTGATCATTTCCTCCTGTACCGTCTCTTCGCCTCCCTCGCCCTCTTTCCGTTCTCGGGACAGGGCCCTAGCCAGCCTGCAGGGCCGAGAGAACTTCCAGACCTGCCGGGATGAGGTGGCGGCCGAGTGAGCACCAGACAGGTCTCCAGGCAGGCGAAGAAGCTCACCTTCACACCGCCGGCACTTGTTCAGTTGGAACGGGAAGATGACGTCTTTCTCAATACCACAAAACTCACACACAAACCCTTTCCCCTGGCAGAGCTGAGGGAGACAGAATTGAGAAAGGTCAATATGTCAATTCCACACTCATTGTGTCCTATAGATTACTCTACCTCTGCAGGCATGGTACATGTTCTAGCTGACAGTGAATAAAAGCAATATATAATCCCGAGAAGTGACAGTCGTTTAATAAGAAAATCAGGTATGCTCTTCTAGCTATTAAGCTATATCTTTAGTAGGATATAGGTGGTCCTCGACTTATGAGGGGGATCTGTTCCAACAACGCGAGTCGAAAATCCCTTTTTACTATGTGAACCATAAGGATAGGGAAACAATTAACATGGATGAATGCTACATTGCATAGTATGCTTTGTTATATTTTACACTAATTTCACACATTATTCATGTTGAAAAAATACTAATACAGAATAATAAAAAATATAGTCGGTTATTATAATCGTATCTTTATGCTGTACTATTGTTTTCACGGGGGGGTGTGGTGGTGCAGTGTGTTGGACTGGGTCCCCCTTGGGGTGCCTTGTGATAGACTGGCGTCCCGTCCTGGGTGTGTCCCCTCCCCCTCCAGCCTTTCGCCCTGTGTTAGCGGGTAGGCTCCGGTTCCCCGCAACCCCATATGGGACAAGCGGTTCTGACAATGTGTGTGTGTGTGTGTGTGTGTGTGTGTGTGTGTGTGTGTGTGTGTGTGTGTGTGTGTGTGTGTGTGTGCGTGTGCTGTTTTCACTGTCATTTCTAAATCTATTGTCTTCTTGTTTTCAGAACCACCAGAAAACTCACTTTTTCCTCTTGCCAGCCATTCTAAAAAAAAATTAACTTAAAGGGAATCACAAGCAAAATATTTTGCACACAAAATGCAATCTCTGCTGGACACCCAAACACTGACCGAGACCCAAACAATGAGAAAAACGGTTGTCTTTTGGCAGCACGGCCACGTTATCCTATAGCAGATGGCGCAATCATCATTCAGTGCTACCAACAAACTCTGGGACTCCAACAATAGCATAAGAAAGCTAATGGGAAGGCTGCCGTAAGCCCGTCGAGGAGCACCTGTAATTCAGTAACTATACCATAAATCTGCAAAAATTCCCCGACATAAAATGAGACGGGATATTGCAGCTTCTGCGCATTTGTCTAAAGTAGCTCATGATCTTACCACGCAGCCCGCAACGTGGGTGGAACCCAAACGCAGTAATTCTCGGAGTTTGGCGGTCAGTTCTCCACTGCGCGCAGCTTTGAAGTCATTGAGGGAGAAGAGGTGCAGGTCCTCCGTCAGGTGAGCAGGGACACAGTCAAACTGATCCAGCAGCCTTTGAATAAATGAGACATACCACGGTGAGGAAAGCCCAAAATGCATAATAACGACCAAGAGCAGATCGAACCTCACCCATCAGCCAAGCGGCACGTCTTGAACATGTTCTTCATGTGGTAGAGCTGAACCCTCAGCAGCTGAAAAAGAGATAAGGCAAAACTTAGAGTATATTGGCACCACAGCTCACAAACACAACTAGGAGCGGAGATCTCTTCATAAATCATTTTGTTCATAACTCCAAGTCGCTGTTACTACTAAGTCACAATAAATAAAAGCATAATAATAGTGGTGTCCCTCATATTATTCAATGGTTAGGTTCTGTAAAAATTGTGGTTACAGCTACGTACTACAGTACTATTATGCGAGTAGCGCTTGGGTGGCGTGAGAGGACGTGGGTTCGATCCCCGCTCGGGCTGTGTGGAGTTTGCGTGTTCTCCCCGTGTCTGCGTGGGTTTCCTCCGGGTGCTCTGGTTTCCTCCCACACTCCAAAGACATGCTGTTCAGGTTTGCCCACAGTGTGTGAGTGACACAGAGAGAGTGTGTGTGTGTTCCACTGGTGTATGGATGAGTGACCCATTGTGAGTAGTGTATCTAGCAGTGTAAGTCACCACGGTGAATAAGGTGTGTGGGCTGATAACACTACACAGAGTTCATTGGAAGTCGCTTTGAAGAAAAGCGTCTGCTAAATAAATAAATGTAAATAAGAATATATTTTCAAAAGTTACTTGGTAGAAGTTTTTAACCAAACTCTTAAAACTTATTAAGACTATTATTAAAACTATTATTTCTATATATTAAGACTATTATTAAGATTTATTATGATTTGTACTATTACAAAACGAATAATAATAATAATGAAAATAAAAAGACAGCATCTCTGCAAACTTCTGTTCAACTCAACACATTCAACTTTCTTTACTTAGTCTAAATTTTGGTCTCCATGGTGACAGCACGATTCTTCTTACTAGAGCTATCAGAATCACCGACATTCACAAACACCAGGCACAAACTGTAAACACTCTGGAAGCAAGCTAAATTAAGTTAGTCCTGTATTCCTGCTCCGTTCATGTGTACTTCACTGAGTTCTGCTGGCTCGGTTTGTAAATACAGGTTGCGCTGTCTCCGCTACAAACAGAAGATCGAAAAACCGACGGGTGATGAAAATACAATTAAAATTAAATTAACATTTGCATACTTGAAAATTCATAACTTGACCAGTCGTAAAATAAGGGGTCAAATGTAATATGTATGGGGAGTAACTTAGTTATGCATGCTTTTTCCAGAGAGATTCACCCTATTAAACTACATACAGTGATTTACCCATTTATACAGTTGGGTAATTTTTATAGGAGCAATTCTGGGTAGAAATCTTTTTTGTAGGGTACTACAGCAGAAGATGGGATTTCCAAGTGTAAGGCGGCACCTCTAACCGCTACGCCACCTCCTGCCACTCCAACAGGAGAAATATGAGGTATTGCTCCAGAGAACTCACCCGTACAGTTTCCAGTGCCTTGACTTTTTTATAGAGACCGCCATTAATGTCCTTGAGGTTGAACAAGGGATCTCCTGCAATCTTCCCCAAGAGGTCTCTGGCAAAGTTGCTCACAGGGTATTTGGCGAAGTCCCACTTTCTCAGGACCCGGGCGGGCACCACAACGCGGGCGTTCTCGTGGCAGCACTGGCAGAAGTAGCGGCCCAGGTATTCGCAGAACCGTAGCCGCTTAATATACCCTTCGTGTCGAAAGAAGAAAAAAAATGGTTCATAGAAATTATTTTTCTAGGATACCGTCAGAGTACTGAATTAGTTGTTGAGTTTTTTTCCAAAGCGTACAGCTGGATATTTCTGAAGAAAGAATACGCATTGTTCTCCGCTTATGACAGGGTTCTGCTCCGAAGACTCTGTCGTAAGTTGACTTTGTCATTATTCGAAAATACCCTTATACTGTATTATATGAACCATAAGTATTTTTTGAGATTTGTATTTTTTCATGAATTTCACACGATTCACGTTGGAATAATACAAATACAGAATAATAACATAAATACAGTTCAGCAATTATAAAATGAAACACAGTGCAGGTAATTAACTAAGTAGTTAATACCGTGCTGTATTCACTAATGAATAGCCACTTTTTTCGCTTTCCATTTTACATAAAAACTAACTTCAAGAGGATCACTAAGTAAATGTAAACAAAACTCAATCACTGCCAGACACCTGAACACTGACTGAGACCCAAACAATAAGAAAAGTGCTGCTTCACGGCAGGGCCGTGAACCGCTGTTATCGTACAGCTGATGGCGATGGTCTCTAGACGGTACACCCAAATGTCAGGACTCAAAATAAAAATGTAATAAGGTTAAGGGGACAACTGTCAATAAGTTCGCACTGCCGTGAGTCATATATGTCACAAGTCGAGGTCCACTTGTATTACTTAATAGGGAATCTATGCTGCGCCAATTTGTCAATGTTTTTTTAACTATAACACCTCTTGTCAACATACAGAATGTGCAAAATTAGTACGTGACAATATTTGACTGTATCCAAATTACAAGATAATTAACACATTTTACTTCCCACTGGAAGGGGCACGGTGGCGCAGTGGGTTGGACCAGGTTCTGCTCTCCGGTGGGTCTGGGGTTCGAGTCCCGCTTGGGGTGCCTTGCGGCGGACTGGCGTCCCGTCCTGGGTGTGTCCCCTCCCCTTCCAGCCTTATACCCTGTGTTGGGCTCCGGCTCACCGTGACCCCGCTCGGGACACGTGGTTTCAGCCAGTGTGTGTGTGTATATTCTTGATAATTAATATTAATCAGTCTGAAAATTACTTATTTAAGACTTTTTCCAAGACTGCAGCATTAGTGTTTCTTACCTGGGTCAATGCGAGTGCCACAGCCTGCACAGCGGTAGTTCTGCTTGGCCACGCCCACCTTCCTCCTGGTAGAGAGGGAGCCTGTGAGATCAAAAACAGGGGCCTTCCAAAATACAATCATCCCTTCTCTACTGAACTCACTTCAGCGGAGAGTGGACATTGAAGACAATCTGAGGCCGCGGAGGAGCCCACTCCAGGTTTCCACGGACTCGAATCCGCAGTGTGTAGATGTCAGCGTGCTCGCCATCGTCGGGTGAAATGGGCAAGGAATCAGGGATGGGAAGCAGCTGAAAATGACCGGAACAAAGAGTGAACGAACAGGAGATATATCAACGCAATGAACATTAAACCAAGTATCAAAGTGCTCTACTTTGACATCGACCATTAATATTCTTAGACTACAGATTATTATTGTTCCTCCGCGCATGACCAGACCTCATGTGAGCAGAAATTGGAATGACTGGACAGACCAGTATGTAATAATATTACTGTTCATATTTATTATTTTTAGTATTTCATATTTATTGTATATATTTAAAATGTTTTTATATATTTAAATACTATTTTTAATGTTATTATTAATGTAAAGAAAGTTTTGGAATATTTTCCAGAATTTTCCAAAAATGTGGAAAAAGATTTGTTGGTTAATTGGCTAAGTGATAACAAATTTTTTTTAAAAATCACTTAATTTAAATATTTCAAGCAATTTTCAAGTATACAACTCTCAACAAGTAACAAAAACACTTTCTGCAAAAGCAGAGTTGGAAGGAATTATCATATTTTTTGTAGCAGCATCCTCCACCTCATTAAAATCATCAATAATTTTTCTCCCTGGTGGTAGGACACTGGAAGAATTTAAAGACAATTTCTTAAAAAAAATAACTGTATTTCAATATTTCAGGTGATAAACTAAATGATTAAGTGAGAGGCTAAAACATTTTGTTTCCATATGACAAGACACCCGTCATGTTAGAATGATTTTAAAAACTACGTATATGATCCTGAGCCCCCATCCACATTAACCTGGCCATGTGAGGATTAACTTTATAATATTTTTTAACGTCGGGCAGCGGTCAAAATAACTTGAGGCTGATGACAGACAAAGAGCCATAAAATAGTTATGATTAGAAGTGGGCTTTTTTTGGAAAATAAGTACTACTTTTTCAAACATGTGGTCACGTAACCATACAAGCACGTGTCTGAGCTCCGGAGAACACGAACGCTGGTGCTTCCCCTACCTTCTGGGGTGCTTCGTCTTCTGGAACCAGCCAGTCGAGCTCAGAGGCGGCAGGCAGCTGCAGCCCTTCAAACTGTCTCAGAAGCCCCATGGCCACCGACTCAGCCGAGTTAGACTGCAGGAAGGAGTGGGTGCTGCGGGGGCACAGAACACAGTTTGGGGGGGGGGGGTGATGAGTGGCAGCAGAGCCTGGGAACACTTTGCAAGGTGAAGTCTCATAACTTGAATATCCAATTACCATTAGTTTCAATGTTAAAAACTGTTGTGTCCCTGAACCCCAAAACAGATGCCCATCATGTTCAAATTTCACCAAATGTCATTAAAATGGACATGATTACTTCAACGGTTAACATCAGTTATCATCGTAACATAACATAACACAGAAGGCTCCTTGCATCCATTTTTCTATAATACTGTATGGCTGTTTACCAGCACTGAACTCAATACACTTCATCAAATTGTACTTACACACATATTGTAGAGGTGGGGAGAACAAAGTCACCACAGTATTTGCTCTAACAAAAACTTAACTATAACACAAGGAAGGAAGAAAAAAAATATAAGAAATATTATAAATGTGATCCATCTCCTAATAGGGTAATATACTCCACGCCAGCCTACTGAACACTGGGCTGGTGCTCACCCTAGTACAGGCGCACACAGTACAGTTGACGGTTTGCGGAGCCACAGCTAAAATCGAACACGCGACGTGAAACCCTTGTGACTTAAAAGTATATATGTTAAATTGCACAAACCCATCGATAACTGCGCCCGGAAACACTTAAGTATTTCCCTAATAATCAAGACAAAGGTAGATCCTCATGAATATGCAATTTAAAGCCATCCACCTATTAACTGTCCAGTTCCTAGTCATGCTTCTAATGTTCAGCAAGTACAGTTACAGCCCCCTTTCGCTCCAACAACTGTAGTCAGAACACCGAGCACCATTTCCAGCAGTGTAAAAAAAAAAAAAAAAAACACAAGTGAACCAGCAGCAGCACGTTCTGAACATCGATCCTCGTGCCGGCGCTGCTTCTCAAACGCCACCCAGGTCCGTATATGAGAGCACCCAACTCAATGGACCACTTGGTGAGAGCAATGATTATAAACAACCCATAGGGTTCACAATCCCTATTTTGTAGGATGATTAAGTGCCACAGTTGTATCTGTTGCAAAGCAATGATCATGGGCGGTTCATATAAGCATCCACATTAATACAAAGTAATGACAGTTACGGGCAAAATTACTTACCCGAATATGTAGTTCATCTTCTGCAATGCCTGTGTAACTTAATTGTGTAGGTAAAACTAAAAGGGTTCTAAAATTGAGAATAACTGAACATAAATGTCCCGCTGTGAATAAAGATGTAAAATCTCCTGAAGCCAGACATTTTCACGCGGTGGGACGTGACATCCGTTACAGAGAGACGTCTGGTATATTCACTCTTTAAATACAATATCCCCATACGGACTCAATAAAGCTATGTCTGTACCGTGTTTTCTCTCACTTGTTTCTGTAATAACTTGTTTTCTCACTGCACTTTTGCTTTCATTTTTTTATTTTCTCCTTTCAAAACACTGTCCTTTTGCAGCTGTTGTCCTTTGCTTTGCTGTTCCTTGCAATCATTTGATTATGTCACCATTATACTTATAATTGCTATGCTATTTGTGTTGCGCTGGTGTTATATTCACGATTCGTGCATTGGCCCACAAGCAGTGACATCATAACTGGTCATATGGTCTGCGTATTGTATTGTAACAACCCGCATTGCTGAAGGATGTCCCATTTGAGCTGGAACAGCTGTTTATTGTAAATACTTGTGAATCATGGGAATTGTGGGAAATGTGAAATAGTTCAACTGCCATGGGGGCTGCAAAGGATAATAAGGGGGTTAGTGAATGTTGGGCAGTGTGGAAGGCTGGCTTGACGTGTGGGTCATTGAGGAAAAAGGGATCCTCGGACCCAGAGCATCATTTCCTTGTATATTCGCCGATACCTCACGTTGTGAGCCAGTGACCAATAAATGTTTGCAAGGAATGGTGTCCACGCACCCTTCTTTGCCCCATCCGAACCCAGAGCGGCGCACACTACATTGGTGGTAGGAGTGGGATTTGGATAATCAAAGGACCTGTGGAACCCCAAAGAAGGAAAATCGAGAACCGATGCAAAGGAAGAAGCCAGCGGGACAACAAAACAGCGAGAGGGGAACATGCAGCAATCAAGATCGAGACGGAGAAGCTGTTGCAAAGCAGCGGTATCCCAGGGAACACCGGGGAAGAGCGTGCTCTCCTGAAGACGGTGGAGAAGCGCTGCGAGGTGCAGCTGATAGCGGGTGAGCAGGTCGAGTGGAGTCTCCCTGCATGTGGGAGACAAGTGGCAGAAAAAGGCAGCGAAACGCCACCGAGCGCGGGTGTCTGGGTTTGGGGAAGTTCCCCTACACCTGCAGAAGAGAGCACTTTCCCAAAGATTCCGGATGACATGCTAGATAGTGTGGAACAAGCATACCCCGCCTGCATACAGGCAGGGCTTCGAAGCTGAGTTCAGCGAACCCTTGAATGGGAAATAACCTACACTTGAAGACATCATCGCTATGCCGAAGAAAGGCTCCGGCTTGTCTAAAGCCCCTTTGAGCTGTCCTAAAAAGGAGCGATGTGGCGGAGCGAGCGACAAGAGCGTCACGAAAGCAGAAGTGCTTCGCAGCCGGAAGCACCTGGTCCTGTGGGTGTCGCAGCAGGTCTGGCGTGCAACAAGGCAGCAGAGATGGGAGTGGCAACCGGATCGGCCCACTCGGGTCCACCATACGAAGGTGACCAAGTGGCAGGAGGTGCAGCAGGGCACCCAGACGCACAGGATGGGTTTTCGCCACTGCAGACAAAGCAAGCGCGGCACGAAGCATCTCCAACAAGTAGTCCCTGTGTTACTGCAAGAGTCAGTCAGCTGTGGGGAGTGCAAGCTGGTCGGCGAGAACTACGTCACTGTTACTGGGAACCAAAGCCAGGCGGACAAAGGACAAGGATGGCTGCTTCGGCCCCCAAGCGAGCCACTATGGCAGTCTGCGGCAGCTTTCTCTGCCCTTGCCACCAGCTCCTAGCATTCAGGTGCTGCACTTCCAACCGGAGACACATCTGAGTACAGCGGCAGACAGCGGGACATTCCTGGGGCAGGCAGACAGCAAGGATGCTGCCGTTCTTTATGACAGCGGGAAACGTAACGGCCCGCGTTACTGAAGAGCATCCCAAACAGCTGTTTATTCTAAATAGTTGTGAATGATGACAATTGTGCAAAATGTAAAACAGTTTTTCAACCAGCACGGGGACTGTAAAGGATCATAAGAGATCATAAGATCATGAGTGCAGAAAGCTAGCTTGAGGTGCGGGTCCTTGGGCCGAGAGCATTATTTCCTTGTGCACTCACTGATACCTCACGCCGTGTGCCGATGAACAGTGTCTGTGTGTCCTCCTCTGCCCCATCCAAACCCATAGCGGCGTGTGCTGCGGTATACTATGTATGCCACTTGCTGTGTATCTATGCTTGCACACTGATGAAGGAAAAGGCCTAAACATGTCCATACTGTACATTATGACTAATAAAAACTATGGTACTTATCCAAAGCCCATGTGCGCCGTCTCATCCCCCTTTTTTGCGTAATTAGTTTGTTGAACAATTCCACCCATCTAATTTCAATAACCGCTTGTCCTGAGCAGGGTGAACAGGAGCCTATCACAGTAGCATTCAGCACAAGGCTGAGGGCGGTACACCCTGGACAGGACACCAGTCTATTGCAGAGTAGCCATACACACACACACAGACACACTCACACTCACTCATTCACACACTAAGGGCAATTTAGCATTACCAATCCACTTGAACTCCACGTCTTTGGACTGTGGGAGGAAACCAGAGCTACCAGAGAAAACCCATGCAGACACAGGGATCGAACCCACTCCACACAGACTGAAAATGGATCAAACCCACATTCAAGAAATGTGCAAGAAATCATACACATAACAGTGGTAATTAGAGCAAGAAAAGACTTACATGGAATCAGAGCTGAGGAAAGACTTTTTGCTAGAGTGTGTCATTCTGCGTCCGGTATCTGCACCTGAAAAAAGGTGCGAGACAATATAGATCAGGGATGTCAAGAGTCATAATCATTATTGAGAAGTGGTGCAGGGGTCATACGTAAAATGCACAGTAAGCAACATGTACTTAAACGCATAAGGTGAAAAATTACTATTTTTTGTGTTTTATTTAGGTACAGTGTGTGTCTAGCTATAATTAATTTTTCATGGGATTCAATAGAAATTCACATATTTATGCTCAGTACATGATATCTCAATAAATTTACAAATGTCTTTTTTGGAAACAGTGGGCTGCATTGTGCCCTTGGGCTGCAGACTGGACATCCCTGACATAGGTGGGCTGGGGCTGTAAAACATGGGTCGAGTTCAGAAATAAATGTGTATTTTTTACGACGGTGATCTTGTTCATAAGCTTATACAGAACTGAAATCAATATCATTGTTTTTCTGTAATAAGAAATGCACACATGAAAAGTTTAGTTTACAAGCAATACGCCCTCTATCTTGGAAATGTAGTGACTAAGGTTCAGCAAAAAGCAGAAGCTAAAAGGTAAAGCTAAATAAGTCTAAATGAATTAAGCTAAAACTAAACACAGGGTCACCGAGAGGGGCTGATTTCTTGTTTAAAATAAGGAACTGTATGTGTGTCAAAATACAAGGGCAAATATTTTTCTAAATAAAAATAATTTCAGACTGAAAAGGAAAAAGGGGGTGGGATGGTGGCGCAGTGGGTTGGGCCGGGTCCTGCTCTCCGGTGGGTCTGGAGTTCGAGTCCCGCTTGGTGTGCCTTACGACGGACTGTTGTCCCGTCCTGGGTGCGTCCCCTCCCCCTCCAGCTTTACGCCCTGCGTTGCCGGGTTAGGCTCCGGCTCCCCGCGACCCCGTATGGGACAAGCGGTTCAGAAAGTGTGTGAAAAGGGAAAGTTTTGTCCCATTCTGGAATCTGCCACCTAAAAGCTACAGTCATCTGAAAACCAAGATTAAAATAATGGCAATATGAAGCTTCAACAGAAAGAGCCTGCAGTGTGGCCCCATGAAGCTCCCAGTTTTAGCACACTGAAAAACTTCAAAACATGTGAATATGCAAAATAACATAAGCATGCAACAACGTTTATCATGTCTATAGTTTTGGACTAAAGGCTTAACTGCCAAAGTGTTCCCATGTATCTCCCCTTCTCATCTCTCTCTCCCCTGGACCCCCGACTACAAGACAGTCAAAGGATGTGCACCCCGATACCTGTAGAACCTGATTACTCCCTACACCCTAGCAAGAGCACTGCTCTCTTCCATTTCTGGCTCCTTAGTGGTCCTCCTCACGAGAGGTCCAAAATCAAAAGGCTGGAAGTTCTCAGGTCTTGCTCCACTGTTATGGAATTAGCTCCTTCTGTCCCTCATAACCGCTGAATTCCTGTCAACGTTCAAGAAGGGTCTCGTATCGCTTTCAAACCCACTGGTCTTCTTGTTTGCCATCTGCTACTTCCTTGCAATAAGTCCTCTGATTACCATGTAAACAAAGGTAAATGACATTTCCAAACAAAGACAGAAGCCATATATTTCGGTTGATAATCACATAAAACTTTAAATCACACAAAGTTAGTACTATGATTCATTCTAAACACTGAATCACAAATATATAGATAAAAAAAAAAAAAAAAAACATGTACACACTCATATACAATACACACAAGAATATCTGAAAAAGTATCCACAATAATTTGTAGTTGACTACATTTTTAATATTGTACATACTTTTTGTTTGACTTACATCTATATGTTTTTGAGAATACATGTACATCATATATAAATATTTTGTAGCTTTGTGTATATATAAATATAAATATAGATAAATATATATATTTTATATATATATTCTATATATATATATTTCTATATATATATATATATATATATATATATAGAAATATATACCCCCATATATGTAGGATTGACTATACTTTCTCTTGATTTACATTCAAGCATAACGATATGAACTTCTCAACTATAATTTCTCAAATGCTATTTCCAAAAGCCGGCAAAACCAGCGTGGCTCATGGCTTAAGGTAACGCCAGGTGGGAACAGCGTCAATTTCTGGATGCCATGGAACCATACACTAAACACAGAGAGGACTTCCTCTATTTTGCATCAAAATATCTAAGATCGCAGCCAAGAACCAATCATAAAAGTGGGCATCAAACGTTCCCACATGTTGTTGGCTATCTATATGAATAAATACAGGGCTGTTTAAACAATAAACACTCTCTTCCATACAATCTCAAGCTTCTGCCATCCAAGCAGGTCGTGAAGCGGTTAGCGAGGCTCTGAATCACACTTCCCGCTCAAGTATCCTTAAGCAAGGTACTTACCCTGAACTGGTACAGTAAAAATTACCTAGCTGTACAAATGATTACATAATTAAGTGTCTTAGTACAGAACGCTAACATTGCAAGCTATTTTCGTAAAATGCGTGGGCAAAATGAATAAATCACATTGATGCCAATGGAAAATGTAATTACTAACAGTATTCTCGAAAAGTCACAAATGTGCAAAATAGCTTTGCGTTGAAGCTAGAGTGAGAACTACACTTAATTTGTATTTATTATTTTAGTACCTTTACCTGACACTTTTCTCCAAAGCAACTTACAATGTTAAGGTTACAATTATTTACCCATTTATACAGCAGGATAATTTTTTTTTTTTTTTTTTTTTTTAACTAGAGCAATTCAGGGTAAGTACCTTGCTCAAGGGTACTACAGCCAGAGGTGAGGCTTGAACCTATAACCTTGGGGTCCAAAGGCATTTGTTTTAACCACTGTGCTACCAGCTGTCCCACAGTAACCCCTTTCTCCCAAACAATGAACAATTCAGACTCAACAAAGGTGCATTTCACCACCACATGAGGAGCTAAAGCTACAGACACATGACTGGTGAATACCAGCTTGTCTAATACTACTCTTTTTTTTCCGGTGCACATTGTAGAACTGGGGGGGAAATAAAACATGATGGTAACACAGAATGCCGTACAACTTTATGGAGCAGTTAAGAGATCAGGAGAAATGGGTCTGAAAGAGAAACGTTTTGCCACCCTACCTAAATCCTGGAAAGGTCTGAACCGCTTGTCCCGTACAGGGTCGCGGGGAGCCGGAGCCTATCCGGCAACACAGGGCGCAAGGTTGGAGGGGGAGGGGACACACCCCGGACGGAACGCCAGTCCGCCGCAAGGCATCCCAAGCGGGACTCGAACCCCAGACCCACCGGAGAGCAGGACGAGGTCCAACCCACTGCACCACCATGCCCCCTATTCCTGAAAGGGTTTCAACACTAATGGATACAAGAGCAGCACACTTGCTTGCTTTCACGTAGCTATGTGGGATTTGGTTCAGGTTGCCACATGACCATCCCCAGAACCAGTATACACCCTCTTCCCCATCCCTGCTCCCACCTTTACCTCTCAACTCACATTCGTCCCCCTCATTAGCTGAGCCGAAGTCAGAGAGCCGCAGGGAGTCTTCAGAGCTCCTCACAGATTCGCCACTGTCTGTAGAGGGAAATGCTTAAGAGCAACAGGCGAAACAACATTAGGAAACCACAGCTAAGCATGGGGAGAGAAACACGATAAATGGGTATTTTTTTTTACAGTACGCAGCGCATTGCGTGCTGCTTTGAGCCTCCAAAGGGCGACAGACAAAAACTGCACTCACTATCGCTCTTCTCTGCTGTGGCCTGTAGCCGGTTCTTCTTAATTTGTTGTCTACGCAGGTGGATCTTTTGCTTAAGCTGCTGGATCTCATAGTCGCTGTCCTCCTCGTACTCCTCCTCCAGCACGTGCATGTTGCTCTTCATCAGCTCAATGGCCGCGATCAGTGACTCCGATATGCGAAAGTGGGCGTTTTCCTACAGGGGCATTGCACATTTGTGACACTGTACTTGTTTAGCATTAAGTGCATGAAAGTATCATTTCACATTTACATCACATTTAGTCATGGCAGCATGGTGGCGCAGCGTGTAGCGCTGCTGTCTCACAGCGCCTGGGTGGTGTGAGAGAACGTGGGTTTGATCCCCGCTCAGTCTGTGTGGAGTTTGCATGTTTTCCCCGTGTCTGTGTGGGTTTCCTCCGGGTGCTCTGGTTTCCTCCCACACTCCAAAGACATGCTGTTCAGGTTCCCCCATAGTGTGTGAGTGACACAGAGAGAGTGTGTTTCACTGATGTATGGATGAGTAACCCAGTGTAATTAGTATATCTAGCAGTGTAAATCACCTTGGTGAATAAGGTGTGTGGGCTAGAAACACTACATAGCATCCACCGGAAGTTGCTTTGGAGAACAGCATCTGCTAAGTGAATAAATGTAAATTTAGCAAATGCTTTTCTCCAAAACAACCTAAAGTGTTAGGCTACTTCGAATTAGTCACCCATTTATACAGCTTGGTAATTTTACTGGAGCAATTTAGGGTGTAGTGACTCTATACCCATTTAATATTAAGGGTATGGAAGTATGAATACATTTTTACATTTATTCCTCGAGCAGAAACTCTCCAACGCAACTTACAATGAACACTATGTAGTGTTATCAGTCCACATCTTATTCACCAAAAGTTAGTTACAGTTAGATACACTACTTACACTGGGTCGCTCATCCATACACCAGTAATACACACTTCTTCCCTCTCATTCACACACACACTACCTATTGGTGAATCCAGCTGAACAGCATGTCTTTGGTCTGTGGGAGGAAACCAGAGAGAATCCAGAGGAAACTCATGCAGACACAGTGCTATTCGCTGTGCCACCATACTTTTAGGATATACTTGTGTAACATTAAGTGCATGAAAGCATCATTACACTTTAGTGACGCCACACTCAGTCCGACCTAGGGAGGGAGGCAGGACCACTGTGATGGACGGCTCCCAGGGACCTGCCCCTGCCCTAAATGAATGATGCTGGCCAGCAATTAAGAAACAATTTCACAGACTATAAAAGCAACTGGCCAGGAGACTCTGGGAGGAGTATTTGAGCAGAATTTAGGGAAGAAAAGGTTAGCCTCAGTGTAGAGTATGTTTGGATCTTGCCTTATGCACAGAAGGACCTGTTTTGTTTGTTTTTGGTTTCTAATAAACCCCTTTTTGTCCCGGGCCTTAGTCCTGCCCAGTGGTCACCTCTGCCCCGCAACCGGTCACATTTCATTACATTTTTGTAAAAATACACTCACGTAACACAAAGTGCATGACAGAATCGCTACACATTAATGACACTGTGCTCATGTAAAAAATACTATATGAATAAAATTGTCCAGACTGAAATCTTACACTACACACACATTGTCTGAAATCGCTTGTCCCAAGCGGGGTCGCGACGAGCTGGAGCGCAACCCAGGGCGCAAGGCTGAGAGGGGAGGGGACGCACCCGGGACGGGACGCTCGTCCGTCGCAAGGCGCCCCAAGCGGGACTCAAACCCCAGACCCAACAGAGAGCAGGCCCCAGTCAAACCCGCTGCGCCACCACGCCCCCCAAATCTTACACTAGTTTTGGATAATTCCACTGTCTAGTCTTACCTTCTCTAGGTCTGCACAGCTCCCAAAGTCCTGCTCAGAGAGGTAACTAATGAGGCTCTGCCCTTCAGAGGGTTTCCGGAACATTCCATCCGACACACTGCTTCGTTGAGAGCAGTCTGAAAGCATGCACACACACACATACACAGGAATAATTGGCAGAACTGTGAAACACACATACTTACAAATTGCAGCCTTAACAACCCCGATTCCATGTCAAGTAATTTACTAACCAGACTCCAAGCAAACAGAGTTGGGGGTGCTGAGCTCACTGCTACGGGGGGAGAAGGATCCATATTGCTCTGCACGGTACATATCAGGAGAGGATTCTGAGAGAAAGCACACATAACTCTTTAAAAAGGATACGAAGGGACGTCGGACCGAACGGCTAACGGTGAAGTCCAATTCGAAGAAGAATATAAACAGTAGCTCCATCTGTGCAGGTTAGACATGACTGGCTCATAAGAGTCACACAGTAAAACAAGAGCTCTATTCAGAAAATGCGCTTACTGGCACTCTCAGCCATTAAAGTATTTCACCATGTTGCAACCATTCTTTCACATACTAATTTAAAAAAAAATGGGAGAAGATAAAAATTTGACTCCAGTGGAGGATTTTGTAACGGCAAAGCACGGTTCATTCTAAACTTTAAAAAGACATTTATAAAAACATTCAAAGAATATCAGGGGGTGATGTTTCTACGCCTCCCTCCTTTACTCAGGAGAGAAGAGCAGAGAAAGCAGGGAGAAATGGGCTTTAGAGCAAAAATGCAAGGCAGAAACTGAGAGAAAAGCAAAAATAAATGGGAAGTGGTCTTCCAAAGGGGTAGGAAAGAAATCAGTTCCATTAAAGGAGTCTTTCGGCACCAATTGCTCACCTTTGCCCTGATTCTGTGAAAGCCCCGAGTCAGACAGGGACAGAGACCTTGAGTGGCCCTTAGAGCCTCGGCCAGGCCCCGCCTGACCCTCGGAATAGGAGGACCGGCGCGTGGGACTTGCAGCCAATGGGGTCCATGCAGAGCCTGAAGACGACTCGCTGGTGCCCGAAGAGCTGATGGAGTTCACACGACGGTGCTGGCCCAGGTTGCCAATGGCCAGGTACTCGGGCCCATCATCAGGATCCTCAGACCCTTTGTCCTCACCTTCCACCTCGGCAGGCTGAGGAGACTCCGTTACCGAGATCTGAAGGGTGCCCTCGGAATCGGACCCCCGCTTGCTGGTATCGCACGTCCAAGGGGCCCCTGGGGAACCGTCGGAGGTGCGCGGAGCTGGGGGACACATGAAGAGACGACAACGTGCTGGCGGCATGGATCGCATTCCACGATCCCCTCTACGACTGCTATCTGCATTCTCCTTAGCGCTATAAACAAAGAAGCACAGACGGCGGAGCCACTGCTCCACAACTCGTAACTTTAAGTGAATAATTTCCGCAGCGAAAGCATTACTGTGCATTACGGAGTGAGGCATTGCAACGTCTCCCCTCGGATCTCTGCCTCGAGTTACTTCTCCCCGTGTCGAGTACCTGCGTGGTCTTCCCTCAGAGAGGCCTGGGAGATAGCGAGTCGTACAGAGGGCGAGACTCCAAGCTCCGCCCCCGGCAGTAGACACTTCAAGCCCCGACTCTTCAGCAAGGCCACAGAAGACTCCTTTAAGGAACACAGCTAGTGAGACACAAACACAGCGCTAGGGTCATGAAGGTGACCGCAACGATGGGACAACTTTGGTATGTTTTGCCGAGATATCTTTAACAAAGACGCAACGCGTTGGAGGAGAACGCGTCATGCTATCTTGTCAACGGCGATCCAAAAGAATGTAAATGATGAGGCAAAGAATGTGAGCGTGTGGAGATGGACATGAGGAATCTGTCAGAAAACTCAGAAAACTGGACCCGCCCCAAGAGTGTGTACAGCCAAGGCAAATGTCTCTTGACAGATCTGCTAGTGGAGGAGTAGTGTGGCCAACCACAACCAAAATAAATAAGGAACTGCCCAACTAGAGAAAAGGCAGAAGATAAAAACAGAAAATGCAGTAGTTGTGTTGGACGACGAGGGCGTGGGCTAACGTGCTCACCCTGACGGCGTCAACGGCAGCCACCAGCTTCGGGTTGTTCTGCTCCACGGCCTCCAAGCACTGCAGCATGGCCAAGACGTGAGGCTCGCTCAGCAGAAAGGCGTCATCTGAGGCGGAAAAAAAAAAGGAGATGCTACACAGAGAGCACAACGCGGAGACCGCGTGGGGGGAAAAGGCCGGAGAACGAGGTGCATAATGAAAGGCGCAACAGTAACCCGAAAACAAAGCGGTGCCATGCATGGCGTTCCACATCTAATTATCAAGATGTCAATGAATTTAATTAAAAATACAGACATTCTGTTGTGGCACTGAAAATGACACGATTCAAGAAGGAAGGCCACCTTTGTATGGCGTTGTCCAGACAGTATGTACTAAGACCTTCAAGCGCTGAGAGAATGACTTTACATATTCTTGCGTTTTTACAAGCAGCACTAGCGCAGAACATCTCACTCCAAAGTGCAATATTCCCAAATGCAAATTAAAATATATACTGTACCGTCACGCCCACGACCTGGGTGCAACTCGGCGCACCTGTGGACGATCAAGGAGACGGCGCATAAAAGGACGACGCCGGACAGACCAGGTCGCGGAACCTCGCCGAGCCATCCGCTCACCCGCGCTTGCCATCTCCTGCATCCTTGTTTTCCTCCTCACCCTTGTTCCCGTACCTGTTCCAGTTCCAGATCCTGTTCCTGCCCTCCCCGAACCCAGTCCCCCGTCTCCTCGTTCTCATCGTTCCCTGACCATTGGCTTCGTTTCCTCGACTACGGCTTTGGATTCTCCTGGTACTGACGTCGGCTCGTCGGTGACCCTGGCTACGACAACGACAACGTATCCTGCCTGCCGAATTTGTATAGAATAACACCGTGTAACCACACTTGGGTCCGCATCACCCTGGCGAACATGACATGTATATACCCTATTATCTATCATTTCAAAAACCAAACTTCAAAGACTTTGGGTCAAGCTACTTGAAATTATTTACCCATTAATACAGCTCAGTGATTTTTACTACAACAATCCAAAGTACCTTGCTTAAGGACAGTACAGTGTGACTGGGATTCAAACCTGGGTCCTTTAGAAGGTGACAGCTGCTATAACCACTACACAACCTGCTGGTCCACCAGTATAACATAATATGGCCCAATATGCTCTATTCCATAAAGGTCATGTAACAAAGAATAAATGGTCCTGTAACAAATATAGTGAGTTCCCTACTTACAAACTTTACTCTGTTACTTGAGAAGTTTGTTAAAATGTGCAGATAGATATTTATAACTAAAAAGCACACTAAAGATCCCTGGGCACAGCTAGGGTAGGGTATTGGCAAACTTGATGCAGTGTTTACTATTTGTTATCGCTATTTGTCAGCAAATTGGGTGACATGTTGCCATGTGACTTGAATTCTGTAGTAGCATGGCTTACAAACAAAAAAATACTAATTATATATATATATATTTATTTATTTTTTTTTTTTTTAAGTAAAGGTGAAAAGTTTGTTCTAAAATTCATAAGTAGGGGACCTACTTTATACTACAAAAATACATATGATTGATCTACAGAGCAAAATACATATAGTGTATATATGTATTTATTCATTTATTTAATATATATATTTATATATACACAGTGTATGTATATATATATATATATATATATATATATATATATATATATGCATACGCACATTTATTTATTTATTTATTCATTCACTCACTCACTCACTCACTCATTCATTCATTCATTCTAAAAGGGGGTGTGGTGGCGCAGTGGATTTGGCCTCTGCCTGCTCTCTGGGGGTTTTAGGTTCGAGTCCCACTTGGGGTGCCTTGTGATGGACTGGTGTCCCTTCCCCCTTCAGTCTTACATCCTGTGTTACTGGGTTAGGCTCCATTTTGCCACGACCCCGCTTGGGACAAGCGGTGTGTGTGCGCGTGTGTGTATACTCATTCTAATAATATACAGTGGACACCCTACTTAACAGAAAAAAACCACCCATGTTTACTGGGCGAAAAATGCCCTACTGCTTACCACTGTAGAACTTCTGTGTGTGCGTGCGGTGCTTCAGCAAGGGCTGCAGCTGAGCAGACAGACAGTGGAGCTGCAGGCTGTGCAGCAGCCAACGCTCTGCCTTGTACGCCTCCCCCTCACTCTTCTGCCCATTAATGAGCACGGGTTCCAAGTGGCTGAACTGCAAAAAGGAAAACACAGATGGGCAAAATGTGCTGACCTGCAGCTATGGTCTGTCGAGGCAAGGCAGAAGTAAAGACAACTAAGGTTACAGAGGGTTGTTTTGACAGCAACACGTAGTGCCATCATGAGCTCTAATACGTTTTAAATGCCGGAGTGCAGCAGGGCTCAGTATTAGGACAAATACTACTCTTCAGTTACATAAATGACACTCACCATCAGGCTGAAAAAAGTGATCAAAATTCAGCCAGGCATAGAAAGTTTCACAAGCTATAGATGATGCACCCCCCATAACCCCCCCCCCCCCCCATCCTGGGAATCTGGTGAGAATAAATGCAAATCTGAACAGGATTTAAATGCTCACTTAAATGCACTGTTGACTGCATCAGAGCAATGTGATGAAGCAGTTAGAAAAGCCAATAACGTTACGTTCACAAGTATCTGTAGGACAGGGCAGAGACTAGGAAAAAAAAAAAGCTCCCTAGAAATGTGGTTAAGGTGCAGTCTCTGTTCAGATCTACACTACAAATAATTCTAACAACTCTTAGCTACTAAGCATTAAAACAAACAATTATGGGCTCAACGAATCCGCAGTTTTGGTATTTTTCAAAATATACGCACATAAAGAAGTTACAAAAATACATTGGTTCGAAGGAACTTTTCCTTGAAACGCTTTTTTTTTTTTTTTTAAAACTGTGCAAAAACGATAAAATCACAAACTGTTCAACTTTAATTGCTTAGCAACACAGTTCCATTTTCTACAGCTTACTAGAAGTTTCCGCTACGTTTAACTAAAGAATTAATTTGGTAAGAGGCTTTACTGGAGCACTGGTGTTAAAAGGCACCTGTTCAACATGCGAGGCCAGCTGAGGGCAGATGTAGCGCACACACCAAACGAATCGCCAGTAATCTTTCTGTTTACAGTACACCTGCAAAACAAAACAAGCAGTGTTAGTCACTTCAGGAATAGCTCCCTGCCACTTAATATGATCCAGTATAAAACAAAAGCTGCCTGTGTTTCCTAACCAGAAAATAGGCACGCTCATTATACGCACAAATATTATGAAACCCGGCTCTCGCTGGAATTACCGCACATTTCCAACTTTTTTATTATGGTGATCAGTGGAATCACCATAAAAAAACACCACCACTCCCAACTATTACTCAACGGGCAATTAAAGGCTTTACCATCTATTACGCAACGAACAATTAAACTCTTATTTCACATTATTATTTACTAAAATCCCAGCCAATTACTAAACTATGGGTGCTGCTAACGTGCTACCACGGCCATGGTGCTGACTAGTAGAAACACCGTAGCATCCATCTCTCAACAATGTTTACAGCAATAACATAGTTACTGTATGTGACCAGTTGAATCGGCAAATTTCTGCATTTGACCTAAAATGATGAAGATGTATTTATACAAGCTGTCTTACAGGTTCATCTCAAAGGCTGTAACAACAGATTTTACCGTAATACCGCTTGTCCCGAGGCGAGCCGAAGCCTAACCCAGCGACACAGGGCGCAAGGCTTGGGGGGGGGGGGGGGGACACCCAGGACGAGACGCCAGTCCGTCGCAAGGCACCCCAAGCGGGACTCGAACCCCAGACCCAACAGAGAGCAGGACCCGGCCAAACCCGCTGCACCACCGTGCCTCCTTCTTTAACTTACCCATTCCTCAAAGTTCTTGGATTTTAAGTTTAATTATTGCGCTTTACGTCCCGTGTAGCCAAATGTGAAAAAGACCACACTTAGTCCCAAGTTGTCCTCCATGAAGGTTGTTGCTGTTAAGTGTTGTTGAGTCAGTTTCCACTCCGGGTAACAACGTAAACAGAGCTTCCAAAGTATTCTGTCCTTCACTTGTGTCCATAATGTTGAAAGGAGTGTGTCCACTGTCAACGTGGCTGAGTCCATCCTTCAGGTTGCTGGCCGTTTTCTTCTTTTCCCTTTAACTTTGCCAAGAACGCAGTCTCTTTCTGGGAGAGTCTGATCTTTGCATGATGAATTCAAAGTACAACAGCCTCAGCCCCATCATGAGAGTTCCAGCCTGATCTAATCCTACATCCATCCATTTGTTCTCCTGCCTTTCCAAGGTGTCCTTAAAACTGTCCTCCAGCATCACACTTCAAATGAGTATGTTTTTTCCTGTCTTGTTTTTCTTTTTAAAGTACAAGAGAAATACCTTTGCTTCACTCTTTTGAACTCATCAGCACATTTGAGGACCTTATCCAGACCTTTTATTAAAGCCCTGCCAAGTGCTGCTCTCAGTCTATCTATTAACTGTAAGTTGCTGTTAATCACTAACCCCAGGAGGCAAAAGCTCTCAATGACTTCCATGCCTTCACCATCAACACTACAATGTGCTGTTCCAGCTGCCATTTTTTTAAGTTCTCTTCATATTAAGGCATTGTCTCAATTCTCCCTCCCCAACTTGACTTTTCGAAAAATTGCAATTTCATCCTTGTGCTATTTTCAGTGCTGCCTGAGAACATGCGAACCCTACAGGGATGGTCATTATTCTTGCATATTAAAATGAACATAAAAATGTACATTTTAAATATGAAATTAAACTTATAAAATGAAGAAACGATTATGATTCACACACCTGATTCTACTTACCTACTTGGTGTAACCAGTACATCTTGGGGTTCGCTTATTTTTTGCACCTGCACTACTTCTGTGTTTCTACTACGCACGATTTCCTCTAAAGCAACATACGGAACTGATCATCACACACCTACCTATTATGTCACGTGAGAAAGACTGATCGCCTGGTACCATAATGGCACGTACCGTGTCATGCTTCAGGCCATGGCTCAGAATGTTGTTCACATCCTTGTGAAGCCGCTGCAGGCCACCATAGCGCAACCACACGTTGGGGTTGTTAGTAGCCAAGAGCCCCTCCACGGTGCTCTTCAGGCTAGACAGCAGCTTCTGGTGTTCCTGCCTGAGAGAGAGCACACACACTCAGAGCACACACCAAACAGCACACACAGACACAGGAGCACAGACCCGATGCACCAGCTGCATGTCTGGCAAAGAGAGGGAGGAGCATTCAGATGAGGAAGATGAGCACTGGGTCCGTATCGCGCACTCCGGTAGTGACAATTCAGCAGAACGCAAAATGAATAACTCTTAAACAAAATAAAAGGGAACAATACTCTGGCCATGGCTCAGAAAGTGCAAACTCATTTCCAGGATTTCCTTTTTTCTCATCTTGAAACCAAACGCTGGCTGATGCACACGCGGGGAGATTCGGGGATCACGTAGGATGAAGGACAAGCTGCAGAATACAGCCTGGACTTCTGAACGTGTCAACGTTTAATTGGACTTTTCCGGCTTATTCCGTGCATAGCTGATGCTTTTTTTTTTAAATGGTTTTATGAACGGCATCAGCTCACAGCAACATACAGTACCGTCTAAGAGTATCTGAACCCTCTAGGGATGCTCATTATTCTTGCATAAAATATTACAATACATTTATAAAATCTAAATGTTAAATATTAAAATAAACTTAGAAAATTAATAAATGATTAAGATTTACATACTTGATCCAACTTACCTACTTGGTTTAATCCGTGCAACCTGAGATTCACTTAAATACAATTGGTCATCACGCACCTATTATGTCACAGGAGAAAGACTTCTTCTAATTAAATCATGGTAAAACTAAGGGACACAAGGGGTTCGCATACTTTCAAGCAGCACTGTACGCGCTGAGATGGTACGCCAAGAAATTGCGAACATGTCAACATACATGGAGCGAGGGCTGACGGTCAAAAGGTTACAATGTGTCACAGGTATGATCATGCAGCACTTTCTAATATTTTCCAGAAGGATCTCAGGATATTCTGGAATTCATTCTAACTGTTGTGTAGATCAAATGGAAAAAAAAAATGTTTCATGTATGAGAAAATTAAACAATTCAGTCATAGGCAGATTTACAAAGCGCAGTTGAAGTGGAAACACACACACACATTTTCAGAACCGCTCGTCCCATACGGGGTCACGGGGAACCGGAGCCTACCCGGCAACACAGGGCGTAAGGCTAGAGGGGGAAGGGGACACACCCAGGACGGGACGCCAGTCCACCGCAAGGCACCCCAAGCGGGACTCGAACCCCAGACCCACGGGAGAGCAGGACCCGGTCCAACCCACTGCGCCACCGCGCCCCCGAAGTGGAAACAACAGCACTAAAATACATTTCTTTTCCAAGTGCGTACAAGTAATAAGACTATGTTCCAACACTTCAAAAAAGGAATTTTGGCGCAATTTAACTAGTAAACAGAAGAGGATAAATACACCTTTTTGTTGAAGGTTTTTTGAATGATCCAGTCATCCCCATTCATGTAAACATGTCTTATCACATTCCCAGAAAAAAAAGGACGAAAGTGCCCAGAATAGCCTTACATTTAAAACACACCTGAAATATTCCTGGGAACCTCCTATGAAGATGCCCTCGAGTAAATAAGACACACACTCACTGAAGCGGTTTGTCCCAAGCGGGGTCGTGGCAAACCGGTGCCTAACCCAGCAACACAGGCCACAAGGCTGGAGGGGGAGGGGACACACCCAGGATGGGGCGCCAATCCATCACAAGGTACCCCAAGCAGGATTTGAACCCCAGACCCACCAGAGAGCAGGACCCAGCCAAACCCGCTGCGCCACCGCACCCCCAAACAAGACACTCTGAATGAATATAAATTTACAAGCTTTGGATGCTGAGGGAGGTACACAGCAGTAAGGCCTTTGCTCAAACATACTACAACAATTGGGAGAAGCAGGGCTTGAACCAGCAACCTTCTAAGTTCAAATCCAAGTGCAGAGGCAGCAGGGCACCTGATGCCAAATGCCAGAAAACCATATTTTTATATAATGAATGAGTAATTAAAATAAAAACTTTTATGACTTACATTAACATTAAGTCAAAGAGTCAAACAAAAACATTTGGCAGTTATTAACGTGCTCAAGAAAATCAAGATGTTTGCAGCGTTCACAGGGATAAATAGGGTAGCGCCGCTGGGCTGCAAAGGGTGGAAGACCAACCCGAACGCTTCCTATAAAAATAATCAGGCATTTAGGTGGTGCAGGGGTTGGCGCTGGCACCCGGTATTCCGTGGATCCAGGTTTGAATCCCATCTCCTTGACAGAAGTACTTGCCCTGCTGCATAAATGGGCAAGTCACTGTGATGTCATTTATTCAGTGTTGAAAATCAGCATTGACAATGACATCATCTTATTAACAGTAATAATAATAAACATGCAAGGAGAGAGTGAGAAAATGAGTTTAACCATCCCTCAGAGAGGTCGGAAAGAAGCGACGAGGGGCGGCGAGCCTGGCGGAAGACGAAGGCCGCGAACTAAGGCATTCATCCTGAACTCCCTGCCTCTGCCATGAGGCATTTTCCCAGTGACAGAGGAATGTCTCGTCACTGGCAGAACAGACACGCCCCGAAAGGGCCGCGGTTTACGTGCTCATGCATGTCGAGGAAATATAATATACTGGAACACGGTGCGAAGTTCTGTCGCAGAAACTGTAACCATAAAACTACGGCAAGCGAAGCTTACAGCAAAGGGCCCCGGAGCTAAGCACGTTCAGTCGAACCTGCCGTCAGAGACGAGAGGGCAGCAGGCGTTCGGGCCGTTGACTTCCGATCCAAAGGTTGCGGGTTCCGGTGCCATTCCTGCTGCTGTGCCCTTGCTCAAGGCGCTTACCCCGAAATACCCCAGTAAGAATACCCTGCTGTGCAAATGGGGCAATCACTGCAGGTCAGTCTGGACAAAGGCATCAAAACAGAGGTTCGTAATGAAAACGCCTTCCCGCGAAGAGAAACACCAAGGTGGCAGCGGAAGCGACCATCGCGGCCGAACGGAAACAGCCGCGCTTCGCGTTCGCAGTCGGTCAGCGCTCACGCCGGGCCCCTGCGCAAGGGGCCCCCTCTTCAAGGGCCGAGCTCCACTTGATCTCTCCTCCACTTCAGCACAGTCAAAAGCTGCTTGCATTACTCACCACATTCTGCATAAATTATACAAAATTGGAGAACACTGTAGATCCCCTTGCTTCCCTACACAAATGAAAACTTGAAGCAGATCATTACTATTCAGTATTATCATTATGAGGGGTGCTCACCTGACTGATATCTCAGTAAAGTATAAGGGCTCAATTTAAATTTTAACACCAGAAACTGACAATTTTAATTACCCTTTTTAACATATACGAAGTAAATACTGTAATTTACCGCGATCCACTTTACCTGCGTTCTGAGTCTTCTGCTTCTGTAGTGTCCGTCATGGACGCTCCTGGACTTCCCCCTGTTAAGAGTTTCATGCTCTGAACATAGTTGCGTTTTTCTTTTTGTTTTGTACCGCAAATCGTGGGCTGTTTTTCCGCTGCCGAACTTGCCACCGGCGCTGCGCGAACGATGCGTCTTCCGCGCTCTCGGCGACACAGGAGCGCCGACCCGCCCACGTGAAGCCACGCCCCCCCCAGCCGGGCCCCGCCCTGCGGAATCTTCCTTCTTCCGTCTGTCACCGCAAGCGCACGTTCGCACACTGGTCGCTAGATGGCGCCCTGTAGCAAGTGATCAAAAAGTGGGCGTTTCGCAGCGCGCGCGCTCTGTCCATGAACGCCCCTCACTGTTATAAATTCCGACATTATTTTTGTGGCACTTTTTTTCCTAGACTTTTACATTACTTAGCTGAAGTTCTGGAGATATGCATTTTATTCTAATTTCTCTTATATTACAGGCGATCATATGTTCAGTAACAGAAAGCGTCGCAGAAATCAAAGTACTTATGTGACGAATATTTCCTAGTTCTGTCCTCTGAAACAGAGCAGGAAAATCTTTGCCTCTTCTTCCCCTGCCCTTGCCACACATTTTCAAGCTATTAATAGTCGTTACAATTTCACATTAAATATACTTCACTCAAACGCAGTCTGTCAAATAGCATTTTTAGAAATTTGAAATGGGCAGTTTGAAGGCATTACAGAAAATAGCATTTTCAAACAGTAACATGTTTCAAAAGCCAAAATAAGTAACTGGGACTTAAAGAATCCAATCCAAGACTTGTTTTTCCTCATTAATTTCAAACTATTTTGACTAAGAAATTCTGTATTTTCAGTGATAGCTTGAAGTATTTACATTTAGCTGACACTTTTCTCTGAAGCAACTTACATTAAGACAGGTATTCACCCCTATCTAGAGCTAGGTAGTTTTACTGGAGAGATTCAGGGTGAGTACCTTGCTCAAGGGTACCATAGCTAGAGGTGGGATTTGAACCTGGCACCTTTGGGGCCGGAGGTAGCAGCTCTAACCACTACGCCACCAGGTTCTTCAAAAAGCTTTTGCATTAGCAATTTTTCTTCTGCCCAAAATAGTAAGTTTTTATATGACAGATGCAGTAGCATTTAAAAAAAATTCTGGATCCAGAATACACCACAGTTGGAATCTGATTGTTGCATTTATTAAATACATTAAAATTTGCAATGTAACAAAACTTCTTCTGCATATGAAATTCGAAACACCATTTACATGAACAAAAAGATGGCTCACTTCATTTTTCTCCGACTAGTGCGCTTACAACACCAAGATTCTTCTCCAACAATCCTTCTTTCAACATTAACTCCAGCTCTTTGCCCTACATTTTCTCCAATTACATTGTTCACAGACTACTTTGTTACAATAAGAGTGCTGAATAAAAACATGAGGTAAGAAAGTGGTTTGAAGATTATAGATCATGCAGAGCATGCTAACAGCAACAAAAAAAGGAAAATTTGTTGTAAAGGAGAAAGTTTAAAAAAAAAAAAAAAAAAAAAAAAACCCCAGAGGGTGTGCATTACAAAATAAAGTTGAATTACACAGCTTTGCTTCTTTGGTTACAAAGTAGATTGAACAATTTCACAGCTTTTTTGCCACCCCAGAAAAAATATGAACATGTAGATTCTTTTCAAAGGGAGGGGAGGAGTATGGCAATTATCTTTCCATTCCATAGACCCAAAAAACAAAAAAACCAAAAAAAAAAAAAAAAAAAAAAAACTAGCAAAAGAACTTCACTCTTTATCAAAATAGTCCACCAAAGATTCATTTAAGTATTAATATGACAAGAATTGGTGCTTCCCTGTACAAACGTTCCATGTTCTTAATACTTTATGCTATACAAAATGTACATTCAAACTGGATCTTAACTACTGTAAATAATCCAAATGATAAATTGCCATTAGTGTTATAACGGTGCCAGTATTTACCTCGTTACTGCCTGTAAATTTAAGCAGATTATGCAACACATCACCAATATGATGCATAACCATATTTTTCTAAACGTTCAAAAACCAAATAGTTTCAGATTTAGAGCTCATTCTGACGTTCACTGACATTATGAAAATAGCAGCCCAGTAATAAATAAATGCAGTCAAACCAAACTGTATGGATTTGATTCATGTTGAAGCTTCTAATCAAAACTCACTTCTTGCAACATGAAGCATTGAAGGCTCTAATCAAGCACCCCCATCCAGATGGTTTAGTCTCCCTCGTTTCCGTGTGGTCGTTCCTTTCCGCTCGCCGAACCTTCACCCATACAGCGCAGTTACAGTCTGAGGAATCCTGCGTTGGGCCACCTGGCCCTGAGCTCTGGCCCCAGCCCCTCCGCCCAGCCCGCTGCTACACCCAGCTGCTCTGCAAATGAGATGTGGAACCAAAGGAAAGCTCTGCGCGCATATGATTGTCCATTACGAGGAAGGCCAAACATCACACACTGAAGCATGGCTCCGTACATGTCGAAGACTGATGGCAAACAAGACAGATTTTTTTTTTTTTTGTTTTTTTTAGACTATTTGCAGATTCATTTATTTTTTCCCGCTTTTTCTTTTTGGGGGTACAATGCACTTCACGCAGAGGAGACATTTGGCTGCTGGGGGATGGGCATGGGTGGGGAAATCTCCTGTGGGGCGGTGTTGACCGGAGGCTGCTGAGGGGAAGTGCTGCTACAGGGGTTGGTCAGCTGGATGGAAAGCTGTGACAGCTGGTCATTGCTGGCCAGAGATTTCAACACCGCGTTCTCACGTTCCAGCACAGAGTTCCTCTCATAAAGCTCCTTGATCTGTTCCTTCAACACCTCAACCTCTTCGCGGACGGCATACATTAAATGGCTTTTCACGAGATCCTGCAGGTCAACAGAAAGAAGAAGGGAGCCAGTCAGGACCAACAGAAATGTTTTGGGGAGGGGGACTAGAACACATATTACATGGATTGCTTTTATACATGTTAATGTATGGGTCAGAAGGTTCTCTTTTTTTTTTTTAAAGGAAACAAAATTAATCTAGTTTTAACAACCCCAGACTGTAACAATAAAGCACACACTTACCATTGCTTGCTCTATTTTGTTATCAATGGCCACAACACTTGCTCCAGATGCACTAGAAGGAAAAAAAAAAAAAAAAAATCATGAAAACATGAACTGTAAAAAAGCAAGTAATTTTAATTTTTATTTCTAACAACAAAAACTTTTTGTTGGGGGCAGTCAGGCATAGTGGTTAGAGTCACTGCCTTGCAAAATTAAGGTTTCCATTTCAAATGTATATTTACATTTATTCATTCAGCAGATGCTTCTCTCCAAAGCAAAAAACATCAGTGGAACAATACAAAGGGTGCATTACATCAGTAGGAGGAAATATCTTGATCCAGACATGATTGAGTACATTCAATGTGTCACACTCCACCACATGAAGTATGTCATATCACTATCTGCATATGGGCTTTTCCATTATTAAAGTTACTGAAAATTATTAAAGATAAATATGAATACATTTATCGAGCACAGGGGATCAGGGGAAAGAGGAGTTTTGACAGCCTTCTTAAATAGAGATTCAGCAGTTCTGAGTAACAAATTCTACCTCCTGCTTCAGTACCCTGACCCAGGTACTTAGCCAGAATTGGTAAGTACAAATACCCTTCTGTGTATCACTGTACAATGCTCAAACTCCAAGTCACCTTGGACAAAGGTGTCCACTGAAAAGAATTTGATGCCATTGCTACCTCATATTCATGGACCTCCATCAGCTTCTCACATTCACCACCAACTAAACCTTCAAACAGTGCCACATTTTAGTGCCCAGTGAAAATTCACTACCAGTTTTGTGCAGCTGTATGGAAGACAAAGCAGTTCAGTCCACCTCAGTCCCCACTGAGCCAATGCATGTGCAGCAACGCTGCACGTCCAACAGCCATTATGAGGGTAGCAGTGTTGAAGATGACCTGTGTAACATGCATTTTAGCAACACGGTGCACTGCCCAGCTCCAGGAGGCCCTGCAACACCAGCAGGCACACCCACTCCTGAGAGCAGGACTTCCGAAGCCCTACAACGCAAAATGCACAACCGAGCAATTACACCATTTTACCATTGCAGCACATGCCCACAGCCTACAAGGCTGTCTCCACCAGAGGCTCAATATTTATTTCAGAATAAATTTAAAGTGTTTGCACACACCACACCACACCACACACACTGGTGGTGCAAGACAACCACAATGGCCTTTTCATTAAAACAACATTTAATTTTAAATACAATGCACACTGAAGTATTCATTTCGTGCTTGCAAACAAAAAAAAAAAAAATTCATTTGTAAAAATGATAGGCAGGCAGCACTACACACAGCTTTCGCAGTTGAGTTGTGTAATTTTATTACAGTGAAAAAATACGGTTTATGTAATTTTATCTGCATGTTAACGGGGCATTTTGTTGTGTATAGCGACGAGCAAAGAAATACTGCATTCCGCAGAGAGCTGTACAGTTTTTCCCCCCATCAAGCCCTGTTATTGTGCACGAAAACCCCCCGTACTTACAGTTTTCGATATGCGACGCCTTCAAAAACAGTGAGACGGGCGGTCGCGAGCGGATTAGCCCGTTTTTAAGCGGTATGTTTGCGACACTGATGTAGTATCAGTGCTTCCACCTCCTCGTGCAGAACACCACCCTACACATCAGAGGAGGAACAAAGAAGCGCCGCACACACCTGCCGCTAGAGGGAGCGCGTCGCCCGAGAGCGCCGCTCCAACTAACAGCACGGAGACGCGCGATCCACGTCCACGCGCTTCTCCGCGCTCAACTCGTAATAACGCCGAAGGAAAGTCGTTCAAGGGAACCTTTCAGCGTCTTTACACATTAATCGCCCATGAGCGCGGCTTGCAAAACGCAAAATAAAAACAAAGGAAACGGACAACCACAGGAGCGCTAAAAATCTGTTAGTCAGTCAGTGGCTCTTCTGTCATCACTCCTGTTACTATTGTACTTCCTGGACTTCATCGACACTGCAGTCAACCCAGGGAGTGAGCAGTGAGGAGGCGCGGAACAGACACTAAGGGGGACCAGGGCGCTCGGTGAGCTGTTTTTCCTTACGCGTCTGCGGGGTGCTGCTCTACGTACGTGTGTGTGAGCTGAGAGAGAGAGAGAAGGCTCTGGGCACCCCCATCACACGTACTGTGACCAGTTGCAGGTCGCCAAACGCGCACCTTTCGAATCCGTTCGCGCAGAACAGCTCACGCGCGGACATCGCATCGCGCTAGATACTAGTCTATAGACTATAGTGATTTAATACGACACTACATTGGAATAAGATGCCACACCACACACATCGCCAGCTGAAGGAGGACACATCCCGCTTCAAATGCCAATATTGCCATATGATACAGTGCTAACATACAGGGAGGTTTTGCACGCTTGACTCAACTGCAGTCCCGTGTTGAGCGCGAACACTTTTTCCTTGTCATGCAGCTAAACGAGCGTTAAAGGAAAGGTACCTGAAGCGCGCGCGAGGAAAGGCGGGCGCGCGGGGTAGCCGCGCGCTCATAGTGCAGCTCATGGTTCGGATCTTCCCGAGTCCAGTTCAGTTCAAGTGACAGAAGCGAGCACGCGGCGTCGTTCATACAAACTTACTAACAGCCCGCTGGGTTGTGTATTTAAACACGTCACACGGGACGGCTGGGGGAGGAACCCTGACAGGGGCAAACACTCCGGTGGCCGAGGTTTCGCAATCACAGCACGCGCAAAGCCACAAGCACATTCCATCATTAATAAAAAATAATATGACACAGTCTGAAAGTTTCAGTAATAATATATTACGCTTTTTTGTGTCATCCCTGATGCCGCCGAAGAGTCATTTTCCAGCTTGTTTCCTGCGCCACGTGACGATGAAAACTTTGTGTCTGGCAGCCGTTCCAAGTGTAGCCCCTGAAAATGGCTCACGGATGGAAATATGCCTTTCCATTCCATAAAGTTCTCCAGACCCTAAATGAACATATAGGCACTTTATAATTCTTCTCATAGGTAACAGTGTTACAATCACAACAAAGTTGAGACGCATAAACGGGTACAGGGAACCAAGAATCCTGAAACATTTAGCAGCATGTTGCTCTCATCTGTGCGTGTTTGGGAGAGACCATAACGAAGACATTTCATGTTAAGTCACCGCCTATTGACTTTAAATGGAGATTATTCCTTTTTTATTGGAATATGCGCAGTACGGGGTCAAAACAGCATACATAGTGAAAAATAGAACGTGTCCATATGTCTATGTATGTGGAGATTTGTGCGTCAATTCTACAGGCAGCTCCTTGACTTCGAGAGCTCTCCAAACGGAGAGAGCACAGATCTCCACATCTGTGTCGGTTACATATTGCTGAAAATTTCATATGTTCATCCACTCCTGCTCAATGAGTCACCCTGCATCTCCCAGGATTTCATTTAATGTGACATTAATCTCCTCCCTCTTTGTCCCGTGGTCATCACATGTACGTTACAATCCCGGCCGGAGCGTATTCTCACTGGCTGGCCCCTCTCCGAGCTCTTGCTCAACTGCAGCACACAAGGGGAGTTTCAGTGAGGCTGAGCTCTTTGTGGCCGAGTGGTCCAGAGCCTTAACTGCATCACTCACCAGTAACATTTCTTTCATCTACAGGTTAACTGTTAATACATGTAGAGAACAAGGCATTCCACTGCTCAGTTAAAATTACACATCAAGGACAAGTTAGAAAAGAAAATCCCTGTTCCTCCAGAGTCAAAATGTAGCGAATCCTCCAAACCTGAAGATCTGTCGAGTAAGACCCCTGTTGCTGAGAGCTGAAATAGTGAAAATTGGTTTTGTGAGGCTGAAAGGAAGGGATTCGGTCAGAGTTTCATGTGGTGAGTAGTAGCTACTTTGGAGGGAGTATATCTGACATGGAATAAATTTACCTAAAAGACTAATTTAAAAGAACATAAGTAGTGCTTGTTGGTGTGTTTTATTCCATATTGTTGTGACTGTGTGAATACCTAGAGCTGGTTGGGAAATACGTAACCGACCTTTCAATTTCGTCAGGACTATACTGGACACTGAACACTACATAACCAAAGCATAGTGTACATGTTCTCTTGCATGCCAAATATAACCTGTAGGTAAGTGGGCATTGCTGTACCTTTTAGGGAATCATAACATCCTGCATGAGTGGAAAGGGGCAGAACTTAAGTTCAGAATACAGAAACATACAACCACATTCTAAACATTTTTGGTATATTCCATTTTCACTTTTGAGTCACTAAAATGTCTTTATGTAGTTTCCCCGCTACACAAATGTACAGTGAATAAATATTTGGTGAAAGCTGTCCTTCGTTTAAGGTATGCGGTAAGTTGAAATGTACCGTCACTTCTGTAGTCATAGACGTATTAGACTATCAGAAGAAAACTATTTTTGAAATGTCTAGAATATAGGAATGCTTTATTAGCAAACATCTAAAGTGAAAAGACAAAAACTATCAATTTAAGAACATTTAACAATTAAATGGGTCATGCTAAAAAGGAGTCACTTTAAAGTGGCTGATCACCTTTATCTATGCAAAATATATTTGGAGCCAAGGTAAAGTTCTTTGCATAAAGAGATCAGTTCAGTCAGAAGTAAAGCATAAGTCAGGTAAGGGCTGCAATGCTAATTACTACATAAAGCATTACCAAGATAATAATAATAATAATAATAATAATAATAATAATAATAATAAAGATTAGTTCAAAGGCTGACAAAAGGATGAAAACGATGGAAAGCCGTTTCATAATACAGCAATGCTAACAATGCCAAATTAGATTTTTCGCCATTGTATTTAGGAAACGCATGGCCTATGTAAATTACATAAGGTAGATAATGAAAAATGACTCTAGGACCAAGACCACCACACCGTACACCAGTGTCCCCTAGGACAGTATATGGAACCAACACTAAGTGGTACAGCTGCAAGTCAAACAAAATACAGTCTATCAGTACCATCTATGATTTAATCACTGTTGCTTTCCATAAATGTGTTTCAAAATAACTAGCATTACAATGTCACACAAAGCTTGAGGTGGGTGTGCCTGGAGAGGAGGAGAGAAGGGGGGGGGGGGGGGGGGGGGGGGAATCAAGGGCCAAAGGAAACATGATGTAGGAGAATCATTAAATGAGCAGCTCTTTCAGTCTTTACAGTCTAACACCATCTGTTTATAAAGAACTTGTCAACGTCCAGCATTTCCCCTCACTATTGTTCCTGCAAAATACCGATAAGCTTGTTTATGAAGATGGGAAACATGTTACACATTTATACTCGATCACTTTACTGTGTTGCAAACTCAAAATAAGTTTTATAAACAGAGAACACTAATGAATATTTTGTACAATATGCCTTGTGTTTTAAAAAATAAATCAAGTTTAAAACTTTTTGGCAGTAACCGAGCCCATTCATTTTCTAATTCCAAAGTGCTGGATTACATTTACTTTATGCTGGAATACAGCTTGTAAGATGTCAATTCCAGGGTACCCGTCTGCCTTTCTTGCACCCCCTAGGGATAGTCCGCCACCCTGCTGGGAGACCCAACAACAGCTCAGTGGCAGAATGGTGCACTGAGAAATTCACAACTCGTTTCCAGAGGCTTTTCTATGTTCACAAGCCCAGCAAAGGCCAAATGCATTCTCTATGAACCACAAACATGCATTTCTATGTAGCACATAGAACCACCGTACGACAGCGAAGTGACGTTTCACATTCAGTTTAAGCCTCTTGTAAACATCCAGCACAGTTCAGATATTCAGACATATTCAATGAAAAACCTCTTTAGGTACCAGCTTAAGTTTGTTAGGGATGTATCTGTGTGAAGTGAATCCTCAGGCTTAATAAAATACAACAGTGAAACAAATACAAATGCGAGAAAACCACATCTCTTTAGAAAACATTGTTACTCTATTTCCAGAATGAAGATGGTATAGACCTTGAGCAACCCTGTTTGCTAAAAAGGATCTGCAAGAGATGCTACAAATTAATTTGTTGATTACGCAAAGTCACAGTAAACAGATTCGGCCCACGTGTCTCTCCAAGCAGCCAAAATTGATATGGCTGGTCTTTTGCCAAAGGCCCCTTTCAAAGGCTGGCTAGACTAGGCCATTTCACTCTTTTCAAGCACAAACCATTTTATTTAGCACAAGTGTACATGATCAGCAGGACCAGCCTTTAGGATCAATGTGAAACAGCTAACAGATGTGGTGAGATTCCCAGATTCCCAAACACAAGATCTGAACCAGTCAGCATGTCTGACCAATTTTTTAAATTACCATATTATATATATATATATATATATATATATATATATATATACACACACACATACACACACACACACAAAATATATTAGTTACCCAGAGTGTAGCCAGACATGATACTGCGTACAATGTTTTACCAATGTCAAACGAAAACATAGCACTTCATTATTTTCAGTATTATAGTATACAGTAAACCCAGTTTGATTCTTAGACAATATTCAGGATTGTTATGCCATCCACAACAACTACAAAGATTTTACAGGACCACTTGATTTTTTTCCTGCCAAAAGTTAGTATATACAGTACACTAGAAAAAATCCTCAGGATGATTACACTGCAGTATTCTAACAAACCATAACCAAATAAAATTTTAGCAGTTACAATACCTTCATAAACTAAGTGGCCAATTAAATCCACAGCATACGTGACAATTGAAACCTGACAGCCGGACTGTTGTGTTAATATCACCATAAAAGAATTAAGCCATTTTGACACCTTCTTTAAAAGTGTCATTTTCCCATTCCGCAATAACGAAATAGAAAAGTGTAAATACTGCAGGTTACTACATGTCAGACCCTAACAGGAAAAAGGCTATCCCTGTCCAACACGGAAAAAGATGAGAGATAACCTGCATTCAGATTCCAGGTGCGACTCACTTGAGGCATGTATGCAAATACCTCCCAAGTAGGTTTCAACATTTCCCATGTATTCACAGATGAAGGCATTTATTGCTTATTGAAATTTGAAGATCTTTGGTAATTCCACTGAAAAAAGTTCATACTTGAGTTACAGCAATACCAACTCTGTGCCAGAGCATGTGCAGTCACTTGTTCAACATTACAGTAGTGCATGTTCTCAGAATATGACGACAGTAGAAGTACAACATTGCTACTGACATACATTTTCATTTCTTCTGTAAGAGTGACAGCAAAATTGTCAAAACAGGAAGCATTAGTAACAAAAGCCATATGTCACTGCAGTAGAGTTAAATATCCACATTAGGGGGTTATACAACATGTATAGGCTAGCAGTGCAATCATTCACAATTTAATGTAGACAATTCATGCTGACATTCGCAACATGTCAGAAGGGGACAACAACAAAATAAGTAGTTCACAGAACCCAGGAGGGGGATTGTATAAACATCTGATCTTTCAAATAGGATTCTTTTTGTAAAAAGACTTAAAAATTCTTTGAGAGTGTTAAAATAATATACTATATGGACACAGAGTAGAAGGGCAGTTTAGTGGTTACAGGTTGTTGTCCAAGGTGGGACAATTGTTTTTTTATATCTTACACAGGACCATTTAGCACACTAAAATACTTCCTGAGGTATAAACTTTGTTGGCTCTCAGACATTTAGTCTCCATCAGGTCAGTTTTTCTGCAATATTTACCCAAGAACCAACTTTCAAAAGATTAAAAAAAGTGATCCTTGGACCAAAAGAAGGATTTAATGTCTAAAAGAAATTTCAATAATCTAATCAAAAAAATCTACAGATACCCATGTAACAATGTTTTTTCTTGTCCAAAATATTCCTAACAGAACAAGCATAAAGAAAGACGGCAAAGAATAAGGGAAAACCCTGTGTGTCCGTATTGTTAGAAGTTGAGTTTTAACATTTACTTTAGGAAACGCATTGGGTTTCCTTGATAAAATTTTCATAATATTTAGTGAGTCTTAAAACCTTGTTTCCTCAAAATTTCTTCAGTCAACAGTGCTGAAAAGATGACAGTGTTACTGGGTTAACACCATCAATACATTGGACATGTCAGGATTTCTTAAACTATTTTTAAGACTGGAACCAACAACTCATTATGTACGTCACTGCTTGCTAGTAAAACGCAACACACCACCTTAATTTTACTTGAATTAGAAACAGGTTGTGAAAGTTGAGTAAATACATCTAGTCTAGTTCTCTTGGGGCCTTAACATGCAGTTACTGACTGATATAAGCGTGGGCAAGTTTCACTTAATTTCAAGAGGAATTTCCCAGCACAACTCATTAGTAGCAGACAAGCCATGTTCCATCTAGCACTTTCTAATGCAGGACACAGCATTTGGTGCTGAAGCCATATAACTTGTTGGCGAACATAATGAAAGTGTTATTCACAGCAGCGTACACAGTCTCCCCAACAGCAGGCTTGAGGCATGCAGAGGCCAATGTCACTGCTGTTTCACACACAGGTGCAAGGCTCATACCTACGACCAGGGGCCTTTGAGTCCCGTGACTTGCTAGTGGGGAAGGCTTGATAGAAAGCTGTGGAGGGATTCCTGCACAAATCAAGATTAAAAATATGAGAGGACCATCCTGCAGATGCATGGAGAACCCTTTCACCAGCTAACCCTGAACAGAAGAACCAGTATGATTACCTTGCATCTTAAAAAAAAAAAAAAAAAAAAAAAAAAAAAAAAAAAACCTGTGGTCCTATGAGGTACACTACTGAATATTTACACAGGTACATACTTAAAAGCAGAATAGCAGTGATACTCAAGACTTCAAATTGTACATACAATGGTGAACAATGCCTACAGATTATGCACTAGGTGTTGGGGAGAGCTATTGTGGGCATATACCAGCAAGACTGAAATCAATTCAAAGAGGGGGGGAAAAAAAGTGACAAGGTGAGCAGTAACTTTTTATTATGCATGTTAACCTATCCAGCCTATTGAGGTTTATCATGTCACAGGTCATGTTTGCTCCTTGGCAGTTGTTACTTCGGCTGATACCCATCATGCAGGCAAATCTCAAATCTAGCAATGACAACATGAAGCAGAGCCAGAAAGTTGAAGGATTACAGTAAAATTCCTGCACCGAGACCCCTTGGGCACGTGTTAACCAGCAGCCAGACAAGTGCCAATTCTGGCATATAATCAGAAATAAACCTCCCATGAGATCAAAAAGACACTATAAACTTGCTGCGGGGGGGAAAGGTGGCATAAAATGTGATATTTATGTATCACTGCAAGAAGTAAAAGGGGAGCAGTGACGCAGCGGGCTTGGTTGGGTGCTGCTCTTTGGTGGGTGTGGGGCTCAAGTCCTGCTTGGGGTGCCTTGTGACAGACTGACATCCTGTCCTGGGTGTGTCCCCTCCAGCCTTATGTTGCTGGGTTAGACTCCAGCTCACCGCATGCCTGCTTGAGACAAGCAGTTTCAGCCAGTGTGTGTGTTTAGTTATGACTTTGGTGTCACTATTGCCATGTATTTTAGGAAAGCAAAAGAATTCAGGGTTCAGAAGGTCAATTTATGAGCACTATCATTTGGGTCATTCTGTGCATGCAAGAAGTGTACCCATCTCAATGCTTTCATGCAGCATCAGTAAATGGACTCAAATCATTTAAATGCCTGCCTTCAATTGTCTTGGAAGGTATACAGCTCTTAACACAACAATGGTGTTACCTAGACTGGTAGTAATGAGTGATGGTGGACTGATGCATTTGCAGACCTATTTACACACACACACACAAAAAAAAAAAAAAAAACACTTCAGTCATACTTTAGCCATACTACACTTAACATTTGATGACTGTCACCATTACGATGGGGTTACATTCCAATAAACCCATCCCAAGTCAAAAATGCACTTAAGACACCTAACCTACCAAACATCACAGCCTAGCATACGTGCAATGGTCACTACAGGCTTGCAGCCTTCACACTGGGCAATTATCTTCAGTTTCTCCTCAAGAGAAATTGCCTTCCTCCTCTTCTCACCAGTAGCAGGAGAGACAGATTGGCAGTTCGTAGACCTTATGGATGCACAAAACACAACGTAGATACATGGGGGTATCAAAACATGCTGGAAACACAGAACACCATAGAGTATTGGTTGTATAGAATAGCGACCGCAGGCTGGGAGATGTGGATAGCTGCCACTGCCCAGCAACACGAGATATTATCAAGCCACATTGCCTGCCCATGAAGGAAAAAAAAAAAATTCTAAATAGTACAGTTTCTAATGAATTCCTATCACACAATCATAAAGCTGAAAAATCATAAATCAGGGACTGTCTGTACTTAGTTACAACTTTTAAAGATCACATACAAGCACAGTCATGATCACAGTACGACATTTTCACTGGAAATTTGGCTTTGCTTTGGGCAGGATCTAGCACAGCATAACAGAAGGAACTGATAGAGGAAGTTTGGCAAAGGAAGACAGGCAATACTGGAAGCTGGGTTCATGTTCCCCTGTGAATCACTGAAGGAGATTATGCAAAAAGGTTGATAGTGAAAACCTATAACAGTGATCACCTGAAACAGCACAAATCTATTAAGATTAAAAAAGGTTTGTTCTAGCAAAGGTTCACTAGATCAGCAATACACTGCTGTAACAAACATGCAGCTAAATTAGTATATAGCAGTCTAAAGATGTATGAGAGAAATCCATTTGTCATTCATGAGTTCAAAGTTTTTTGAAGCATAAAGTCAGTTTTCTATTCATACACTTTGAGAAATAAATTAGCCATTTACACTCAATTTACAGCTCAAATACTTTAAAATAAAACTATACAGCTGCTCACTTCCATTCAGCTGCTTGCAAAGCAGTATCTTGTACAGGGCTCCCTACCATAACAACCGTATTTTTATCTAATTGCTTAAATGGAAGAATTGACAGTTGATTCAAAAACCATTACAATAAACCACAATAAGCAGAAATGAATTCCGGAAATGCCAACTCCAGAGACTTCTCATTACCCATCACCGGCTGCCTTGCCTTAGCAATGCATGTCAGCTGCATCCCTGCAAGCCAACGCATTGCTTCACCACCACATCCAGCACACTTTGCTGGGTTCTGACACATAGAAACCTTTTACAACCACAGGTTATGCAGCAATTTACAGAGCGCGTGCTTACATATACTCAGCAATAGCGCAGAATCTCTAGCTTTTCTCCATTATTTAGGTCACAGGGCCTGAAATTTTGTATAAACAGCTTGGAGGTAAAAGGTTTTGGAGTCGTATTGTAACTTTTTGACAACCATTCATGAAGCCTGAGCACCTCTTTCATATGTTCATAAGACAAACATTGAATAAAGAAATTTAGGTGTACTTAGTGCAGGATTTCTGTTAAATTACTACCATCTGAGAGAATTCCAAAGTGTAAGAGATTGACTATTCCATTATTTTACACACTGCTGTAACATACTGAACAACTTATGGTCATCCTTGGCCAATACAGGCAGTTCCCAGGTTATGAACTTCCAACTTACATATAACCGGTAGTTATGAACCACCCCTTACTGACAAAGTTAATTTTGTCACCCAAGTACCAATGAAATGAACGTTAAGTTTATTAATAATCTGAAGTACTGTACATACAATGATTCGTAATAAACAGGTGCTACTTTGCAACACACATCACAACACTGTGCGTCTACAGCGGTTCGTTGGCTCGCGGGTACGTGGGCCCGAGGTAGGACAAAGACTTGGTTCTTCTCAATAGGACTGTCACAACCTCACCCCAAACATCTACACACCATGGTTGCAGAATCTCATCTGAGAAACCCATCTCTCCAGCGCTTGAGTTAACAATTGACTACCTACCCATCCTTCCAAGTCCCTCATTCTCCTTGCTCCCGCTCCTGACATCCACGGCACTTGCATTGCTTCTTCGGCTACAACACTGGATTCTCCTTACCTACGTTTGCACATTGACCGACCCACACCTGTCACTGACCACGAATCTCGCCTGCTCGCTTGTGTACCGACCGTGATTGTGTGTGTGTGGACCCACACACCTCAGTCACTTGCCCGCTCAGTGTAACATGACTCACATTCCCCTTAAGTGTCACGTGTGTGTTACTGTATTTGGCTTTAATTTTTTTTTTTTTTTGTCCTCCTAACCATGGCACTAAAGCATAAATGTGATGCATAAGATGAAAACAACCTAACAATCTAAAACAAAAGTGGAAAAAGCAATAGGAAAAAAAACACCAACCAACATTGGAAAAGCAAAGTTTCTTTAATGTTTAACACCTACACACATTCTCTCCTCCCTCTATTAAAATACTGTAGTAACATCTCTATGTCTATATACTTTAATGACATTTATTGTTACTATTGCTGTACTATTATGTTAGCCGTTTTAGTGTATCTGGAAGTGTTTGTTTTTAATTCATAGCATATTGTATACCTTTCTTAGAAAGATTTGACTGACATTCGATACCCACCATACCTAACCTGTTCTGACTTACGCAAAAATCCAATTTAGACTGAGGAACGGAACTCGTACAGGTAGTCCCCGAATTACGAACATGTACAAACTCAGGGGATGACCACGCAACACCTGCCATAGGAATCTTGAAGCTGACACCAGGATACTGGGATACACCTCGAGCCAAATAGAGAAGAAAGCACAGGACAGATGCCTGGAGAGCCCTTGATAGCAACCTATGCCCCAGGAGGGGTGGAAGGCATTGATTGAATTTAGGCTAAGGACCTTGCTAAAGGGTACTACAGCTGGAGATGGGTTTACATAGATAGCATATCAGGCTTTGAAAGTCCATAGTAAATAAGTTTTAGTATCTAATAATGTATAGTCATTCCTCACTGAAGCTTCCATCTGCACACTTAGCAATGGAAAATTGCACTGAGAGTGACTTTCCAGTTGCGATTTTAAAACATATACAGTAAAGTTGAACAGAACACTCAACTGAAGAAACCACATTTTGACAAGCAAACTGAAGTTACAAGCTGACACTGACATCAGAAAGTGCGACCATCTTTCAAGCATACTTTTGTCACTTCCACTTTATGCACTATTTCCTTTTTTCCCCCCACTTCAATTACTACTTCACTTTACTCCAATTTAGTCGGAGGCAGAATAGAGAACCATCACTTCTATAAAAACACAATTTATTCACTTCAGCAGCACTCAGCAGGGACTTGACAATATTTAGACAATTCTTGAAAAACAGCCTGAGGACCCAATAATACAAAAAGGAAAGATATTACAGTTTCCACATGTAGACATGTCTCACAATAAGGAATCTTTTGGATATATTTAAAAAAAAAGACTATATGAAGTAACCTTTTACCTAAACCATCTTAAATCTGTAGGACAAAAGTCAACATGCTAATTAATATTGCTTTAAGAGGCAATTTTAAAACCATTCTCAGTCCTACAATAAACAAAGGCCTCCAAAGTGAGAATAGAGCAAAGAAAAGGAAACAACCTACTTTGTACAAACAGCAAGGCTGCTGGTACTTCTCTCCAAATAGTGAAATACACAATAAGCTAATTCAATTAGGACATTTTCAAACCTTGTTAAAGTTTGAATCTGCCTTTTTTGCAATTTAAAGTTCAGCTCTCCAAAGTGACAAACAAAACAAGCCGCTACACATGAAGAAAACCATGAAATGAGCACAGCATTGTCTATGTCGACAAGCTCATAAGATCCATTTATTTAAAATTACACAAGTCTGACCACCTAGCAAAGAGTAAATGGCCTGCTAACAGAGAAAGACCTTCAGCAGTGGATATTCACCTACTGTATGTTTGGGGGCCAAGGCAGTCAAGGAACCAAAAAAAAAAAAAAAAAAAAAGCAGAGAAGATCTGCCAACAGACTGTCGCAGAGTTATGAACATAAAACAATTTAAGACCTGCCATCTTCAAGACATCCTGTGTTGTAGTGGTGTCTATGCTTATATGTAGTAAAAATGGAGCAGCTGAAATTCATGAGAACATTCATTTGCCCCTGCTTTTAAAAATCTCCAATATCAAGTTTTTAGGCACAATACCCATTTTGAGATCCTTGTTCCACTTACAACCAACATTTTGAGTATTTTTCCCAGAAATTTTTAGATTGTGTGAAACTAAGAACTTTTGATATAAATTGAGAAAATTAATGACTTCAAATGTTAATTTAACAACCCTGTAAGCACTATGACATATTATGCAGTAACATTTATCTGTGTGAACTTTCCTCACTACATATGTTGCCAACTAGGGTTGGGAAATGTACAATATCCTTTGGTATTATCCACTGTGAAATAACATTTGATCATTTTAAATAAAGTAAAGCTTTCACCTGCATTGCTAGTGTGTGGTGTAGATCTCTTCTGTGCAGGTGGTAACCCCCCCCCAAAAAAAACAAAAAAAATTCACTGGAAATGAGGACACAGCTCTAAATACCTTAGAGGTTCACCAAACAATGAGATTTTAAGCCTATTTACTAAAATCTGCATTAGGGAACGCTGTACGTAAAATAAGGACAAACTCCACTAACGTAATAACAGTTTTGCTAAATAATCACATGTAAAATTTTAAAAAATATACTGCCTCTTAGGAACAAAAAGGTATAGCTTTTCATAACAATACAGCACTATTTGGTAGCTTTCAGCAAATGTGTTGAAAGCAAATCGTCACTGGACTAGGAAAGACGACTCAAAGTTAAAGTGCACAGAAGGGGTCCGTCTATTTTAGCTGGTCTGACAGTTTTTTAAAAAAAAAAAAAAAAAAAAAAGCCTAAATATTCTGTTCAGTGTATTAACAGATTCCAGTGATTAACCCCGCCATCTAAACAGGCTCAACTCAAGCAGTCCCGGCTGTCGAGGACGCCGGGTGCGGGTGGCTCCTGCAAGGGCAGCTTTCTGGACAATTGCAGCCTTTCAGAGAACTCCTGGAGCGCTGCCCCCGGAGTCTGCGCGGGTCAGCTATCTGTGGAAAATGATCTGCTCTAGGCCTGTTTGCAGCAGAGCTCCTGGCAAGTGCCCTTGCTGGCTGCAAGCCTCTGAGCACAGTGCCAGCATTTGGAAAATTGTGCCAGGCTTCAGATTTGGAAAAGCAAGTCCTCAACTCCACATACTGTTCTTCCTCAGGAGCTTTTGCAGTCTTAATTCCAGTGTTCATTTTGTAGGAAAGACATCTGACAAAACAAATGTGACATTACAAGCCAATTTAAGCCCCAAATTCCTGTCACAACTCAGTCAGCTCTACAATTCCATCAGACACAGATCTTTTATAAGAATGACCTTATCAGCTATGATAAATTTATATTGAATTACTCAAAACCAATAAAGCCACCCATTTTACTTTGAAAGACAAATTCTGCTTTAAGTATTTGTCACCAAGGTGTAAACAGCAGGGGATGCAGTGGGTTTGGCCAGTGCCAAACAGTGGTGGTTCTGGGGTTCAAGCACTGCTTGGGGTGCCTTGCGGCGCACTGGCATCCCGCCTGGGGTGTGTCCCCTCTCACTTCGGCCTTGCACCCTGTGTTGCCGGGTAGGCCCCGGATTCCTGCACCTCACTTGGGACAAGCAGTTGTAGACATTGGTTGGTTGGTGTAAACAGCGTATTGTATACTGCTTACCATTGAATTACACAGGATACAGCTATACATGTGCTAAGGACACACAGAAACTAATGTGGGGGGGGGGAAGGGAACTAAAAATAATTTGTTTGCATTTGCTACTGAATGAGGAAACTACCATAAAATTTGCTACTGTAGCATTGGTTCAGTTTCACTACTCTGTATGTAATGTGTAAAAACTTTTTGCTCCCCCCAATATATGCTACAGAATGACTACTTTGAATATAAATCCCATGCATATAAAGTGATTAATCATACTGCTGCTGACAGCTAAATAAACCATCTGAAAGATGTATATCAAACAATTTACCAATGACTGCACTCATTTTGAAGCAGCCATTCTGTATGCTTGTTTTCCCTTTATGAAAAATGCAGAGAACTGATATTACATGGACTCAAAGACTACAAATCCCACAATTCCAACCATTTTTTGCATGTGTGCATCCATGCATGATAAATGTCAGTTACACATTTCAAGATGGTCTATTTATATTTTAAAAAAAAAAAAAAAATTGGCCATGGTAGGACAACATGCAAATCACAAACTTTGCCTCCCAAGGCTTACTTAACACCAAGTACTTAGAAGCAGCAGCTACAAAGCAGAGGAGAGGCTACTGGTGTTGATATGTCAGGAACCACTAAGAAAGCTGACAAATCAGGTGAGAAAAGGGTCCTCACAAGCTACTAACAAGCATCTCTGGTCACAAATGTCAGCAGACACAAATCACATGCTCTATGCGACTGCAACAGCCTTGGTGCTAAAAGAAATGGCATTGGCAGGTTGACTAAGTCTTGCTTTAAACCACACTTAAAATGAGACAACCAGTGTTAGAGTCCAGTTTGAACAGCTCACTGAAAGTGCATTTCTGAATATGTAACATTTTCCATTCTCTTGTAATGACTATGTTTAGTCATCGAAACAATATTTTTGATTAAAACCCAATGAGAACCACAGTGTAGGCTTCACAAAGCAAAACACTCAAACCTGATTGAGTATAACAGGTTAAAACATGTTTTCCAAATGGAAGGAAGTGTTTAATGGGAGTTTTAATTCAGTACAATTTCCCTACCCACACAATGTTGGTAGACTGAGAAACTTAGCTGAAGAAATTAAGCATAACCATTACAGAGCAAGAAGTTTTTCCAAGGGAAAAGGAGGCAAGCTTCTGTCAAATTCAGAATGACATTGCTGACTGAACTAGGGAAAAGCATGATAAAGACAGCATTTTTATTGCAGTAATCTCTTCCCATGAGCTTGCAAAGCTGTAAAACATAAGGAACAGCACAATGCATGTCACTAGTTCGAAGCATAACTTCATGCCTTCGAATATGTTTAGACTTGTGACGCAATCTAATACACAGCAGATCCAAACAGACTTATGAGTGAGCAAAGGCAGTGGCTTCATTACACTGAGTAAATATTTCTCAATATACACATAAAAGATGACAGGGAAAGTAGATGACTAAATAATATTTAAGCTTTTTATGGTTTAGCAGTGGTATTTTTAATAGGCAGAACACTACCATGACAACTAAAAAGTTATTCCTGCTTCTGTATTACAACACTGTCAAACAAAGGGCACTGTACTTCAAGGCTGAATTACCTGTAGCACTCTACCCACCCCATCGATCACTCCAGGGTGATATCAAATTTAGCTAAGAAATATGAATCTGGCCACTGCCAAGAACAAGAGAGAAACGCAGACAAGAGCATATGAAATTCAAGGATAAACACCTCTGACAGCTGTCAGGCTGGAAAGTAGCCAAGACCTGGAGCCATCACAGACACAGCATCACAAGACTTGATTACGTGCTATGCGTGCAGCAAGGATGTTGCCCGACACTGCTTGCATCGTTCCAAAAGAAGCACGTACTCAGCACATATGTTCCAAGGAATCTGTTACTCATGACATCAGTGGCTGCATTATGTGACTGGAACCAGGAAGCCTTCCTGCTCCATGGGACTCCTGATTTCAAGAACAAACATACCTGCTCCTCTCGTGCAAATCAACACCTTCAAGAATTGCGCTGCACAACTGCAGTAAGACACCACAGGGTCAACATTTTTCCGCAGTGAAAAATATACATTCTTCAAAAATTAAAAAGAATTTAGTGATGCACTGCTTATTAGTGTAAACTGTTGCGTACTGCAAGGTAAAATGATACAGGGGCAGAAGGTGGTGTGGTCCTTACAGCTGCTGCCTCTGTACTTAGAAGTTGCAAGTTTTGAATCCCACCTCTGATTGTAGTTTTCTTTGAATAATGAACCTACCCTGAACTGCTCCAGCAAAAATGAAATGGGTATTGTGGGCTGCCGCCATCAGACACAAAGATCACAGGTTCAAATCCCACCTCCAGCTGTAATACCTTTGAGCAAGGTACTCACCCTAAATTGCTCCAATAAAATTGCCCAGCTGTATAAATGGATAAATAATCATAAGTAGATTAACACAAAGTAGCTTTGGACAAAAGCAACAACAAAAACAGTAAACATAAATATACTGCAAGAGTCCAGCAGAGAGCTAGGGAAAAATCTTGGACACTTGCAAGCAATCTAACCTGTTGCTCCTGTTAATCAATTTAGAACAACATTACAAACTATGCTACAAATAAACTGAACACACCTGAATTTAGCTGATCCTTGAGACTCTAAGGCACCTGAAGTCAAGCAAATCCTTCAGATGACTTAGCTGTACACTTACATGTAAAGAAAAATGAAACCTATGAACTAAAGCACTTTAGCAGAGGAACACAAGAATTATTCAAGTCTCCATCTGAGCTTAGCCTCACTGTAGGATAGGTGGTTTTTGGGGGGGGGGGGGGGGGGGGTCCAACTGCAAGCATTTTTATGAAGTGGCCTTTACACCAGCACCTGAAAAACAGCTCTGTCTCTCTCACACACACACACACACACACACACACACACACACACACCTCTTCCTCAGTGCTGGCACCTGCTTAGCCCAGTTGCTCCCCTTCCAGGTTTCCCCCTCCACATTAACCAGGAGACATTTTTTTTCCTACACAAGAGTGACACTTCAAGCTCTGCACGTTTCCATAGTGGTGCAGTGCTACACCATCCACAGCCTAGCACCTGGTGTCACCAACACCTGACAGCAGAACAGCGATACTTAATGTGGCCGGACTGTTGAGTCCCATTTGCGCTGCTCTCACCAACACAAACTATTGCATGCCCAGCAATATTTCACTGCCTCATCAATATCTCCAATATCTTGATATCATTTAAGAATAATAATACGCAAACTCATGCTACATGTAAACCATGAGAAGTTACTAAACACTGCAACATTGAACAAAATCAAACATTAAAGAAACTAATTATTTATGACTGCCCCCACCCCAACAGGTCTGCTGCTGCAAAGCACAAGCAAAAGGACAGAAGGCACTGCTCATACTAGCACTGTGTCGGTGTTAGTGGACCTCGTCTTACCTGTCCTCATCCCCGTCAATGGCAATGGACATCCCAAACAGGCTGTTCACGGAGGGGGTTGCCAGCTGCAGGCTTTCTGGGATCAGAGGCTTCATGACATCTTTTCCAGAGATTACAGGAGGTTGAGGTAGCGCTTCCGACTTCCTCCGGTTCTCCTCCACAGGATTGACCGGAATCTGGCCGACACCAGTTTGGAGTCCCTGCACGCCCAGTCCAGGCCCTGTCCCCCCAGGGGCCACCTGCGGCTGGCTCTGAAATGACTGCCCAGCAGGGACAGGTGGGGTTGGATTTGGCACAGTGAGCGGAGGGCCGATGACAGGTGCGTGAGGAACCCCTGGCACAACCACTCCCGGGGTCTGGTGTACATTCACAGGTGGCAGCGGTGGCTGCTGCACCCCTGCTGCCCATGACTGGCTGCAGGGGGAGCATCTGACCACCTGCTAGAATCCCACCCCCTGACCCGGCCACCACTTCCCCAGTCTGCCCCACAAGCCCCAAGGTGTGGGGCCCTGCGGCAGCAGGTGTTATGCCCGGTGACGGGCCTTGAGTCACTGGTGGCCCATGAATGGGCAGAGAGCCCGTCTGGAGAACAGGAGCAGAGGTGGCTGGCAGGTGAGGCTGACGATAATCCCCCTGGGTGCCAGATATCAAGGAAGGGAGATTCTGCGCAGGATACGCGAACGGCTGGGCCTGCGGCGCGGATGGTGCGACGGGCGACTTCTGCACCTGTTGCACACCATTGTGCGAGGGCGGGAGGAGGCTTTGAGGGGCAGCGGGCAACGTTCCCGCATGCGGTGCGGGAACGGCCATTTGCGGGCCCCCAGTAACAGCTGTATACCCAGGGGGCTGGAACATGCCATGGAGCCCCACGCTGTAACCGTGCTGCATCTCGGCTGGGTGTGCATGTGCCGCAAAAGAACCATCCCCTGCGGCATCAGGACCTTGAGCAGAGTGCCCTCCGGGAACCGAGCCCCCTGTGACCCCGAGCCCACTGTCCCTGCCGGCGCTGTACTCCATGGCGCCACCACCATGCTTGATGCTGTCCACAGTTCTGGTGATCACCTCCGAATCGCGCTCGTAGAACTCGGTGCAAGTCCAGCGCCCCCTCCTGAAAGGCTCCCCCGAGCCGTGGTCAAGCTTGATGACCCTGAAGCGCGAGCTGCATCCCGGGTGGGGGGGCGGCGGCTGCTGCGACGTGCACGCCGTCACATTCGCAGACGACTGCTGCGCGACCCCCACCCCCAGGGGCGCTGCGGTCGGCGGGCAAGAGACTGGCGCGCTATCGCCGCAGGCCCCCGGCACGTGCGGCACCGGCACGCTCCCGAGCCCGCCGTTCACGGGGGCGCGTAACGCAGGCGGCTGCCGCTCCTGAGGTAAGTGCCCGACTGGGGCCCCGGCCGCCTCCGTGTCCGCCACGCTGTTAAGCGTTTCCTCGGAGGAGCTCCGGCAGCACGACTCCGGCTCCAGGTCGGCCCGCGACACGTCGAATATGTCGGAGGAGACGTCTTCGGTGCGGGACTCGTCCGGATCCTCCAGGCTCTCCGTGTCGTCCGTGGCCCCGCCGGCCGCCACCTGCGCCGGAGTCACGCTGGTGATCTGGAAGCAGCTCTTCTTCTTTGCCGGCATTTTCGACATCTTGCACACAAGTCACAGGGGCGGCGAAGCGCGCGCGCAGACGGGCACGGGGGACTCTCCGCTCGCGGCTCTACGTGCGAAACGTGTCCAACAAGCGAGCGACCACCACAGAAATATATGCTGTATTTTATTATGGGGTGAGCTCACAGTTTATAAGACCCGTCGTCGCGCTCCGGCGTCGTCCTCCCCGCTCCCCGCTCTTGTTGCATTTTATGGCTTTTAAGGCGACTCGACAGGTAGTCCAGGCCGAATAGTTGGGCACGTCCAGCGGACAGTGTGCCGACCTCCTGCCTGGGGTGTGTGCGGGGGAAGCGGCCTGCTCGGCACGGCGAGGTCGCGGCTCCGCAGTGAGAAACAGGCCGCTGTCGCAGACGCGCCTCACCGGCCGCTGCGGGTACTCTAGTCTGAGGCGATCCGCTCCCCCTGTACTCTTCACAAACACCACTTTTTTACCTGGGAACCAGCGTGTGCGGCATCGCCACAAACATGTTCTCAGCTCTTCCTCGCCAAAAATGAATACAGTCCGCTGAACACAATGTTGCAAGTGTCAATGAAAGCTTTCTTGGAGTCCAGCTCTTCTTTTTTCTTTAGAGTCCAGGGGACTGAAATTGACAAAGTGCCTCCCCCGCGCAGCGTTGCGTTGCTCGCCACTCCGCTCCGGCTCGATAAAGATGGCTATGTGCGAGCGCACTGCATTCTGGGAGCGCTGCGCTCCCAAGTGCGCAAACTCTTTTGAGAATCCCGCCTCTTACGTAATTTCGTACGTTCAGTCCGCCACTAGAATCGCGGAGCTCGCTGGTAGCTCGCGGAGAGCTGGACAGTCCGTGTGTGACTCACGAAATGTTTCTGCTTTGAGGGAATTGTAGTAATAACTGTATTTTACCAAGAAAAAATATAAAGTCATTTACATATTTGTTAGGAGTATCAATTACGGGAGTTAAGATATTGACGGCACAAAACACGTTTTCCTTCGTTTTACAGCGTGTTTGCTGTGACTTAAACACACAGGTCCTCGTCATGATTTCCAACGTTAAGTTCACTTTTAATTTAGCTTATTTTGAGTTTTATACGGGCGCTCTACGAGTTTCGTACTTTGTATGTTATTCTTTTCTTTTGTAAACGTTTATGGATGAAGAATATCTGGTAAACTGGTGATCTCACTGTGCTGTTTATAATAATAATAATATCGCTATTAATCTCTTTGCGGAAGGTAAATAACCCATAGAAATACCTAAAAAAAAAAAAAAAAAAAACACTTTTGGAACTGTGGGAGGATTTTCTGAGTGTAGCCAAAATAAAAACAACAGGCTTAAGTGACTTATTTCTGTCTCCCTGGGGGGTGGGATATCATGCGCAACAACTCAGAATTACTTTTGCGATCGGTAAGTTTTGCTCATTTCTCGCAGTATCGGGTTTCAGTTCCCTCGTGATCATAAATAAAGTGTTAAATTTTGTTAAACACTAGTTGTTTTTTTTCTTTTTCTAAAACCAGAAGGAAATTGGGACATTCGTGTTTGAAAAACACCAGCTGGAATTACCCTCAGGTTTTTCACCGTAATGGATCACTGCGTCAATCATTTCATTAATAAGCAAGAAAAAGAAAAAGCATAATGTCTGCTTTGTTTAATCTGCTGCAGTAATTGTTTTCAGCTGGTAAGTTAAGAAATAAAGTACTCTCCTAAAATAGTCTAAAATTTGCAATTGCTTTTACAAAAATTGATGGCAAGTGGTTGAGTTACAAATATGCATAAAATAACCTCTACAAGAGGTTGGTGGTTCAAAAGATTTCTTACTTTAGTTTTGTTTCTATACCTGTTGCAGGTAGAGTACGTGATTTTAGGCTTTCGGTCAGTCTCCGCATTTGACTTTGATGTACATGGCCCAAGAGTGCAAAGGACAGCAGATTGTTCATTTCATGTGCTTCTCAGTTTTTTTCTGCATCATCCTGTCTCTCTGCAACACTTTCTCGGGTGTTCAGTAATGTGGTTGAGTCTTTTTATGTACTTGTGGGACTGATTCCTGGTATAAAGGTATTTATATTTGTGTCGAAGGTGTTCGCCCTGGGAGCACGGTGGCACAACGGGGTTTGGCTAGGTCCTGCTCTCTTGTGAATCTGGGGTTCGAGTCCCGCTTGGGGTGCCTTGCAATGGACTGGCGTCCTGTCCTGGGTGTGTCCCCTCCCTCTCCAGCCTTGTGCCCTATCCTGCCAGGTTAGGCTCTGGTTTGCTGTGACCCCCACTTGGGGTGCGTGCGTGCTTGCTTCTCCCTTTGAACTTGGTGGTTGTAGGTTCAAATCCTCACTCCTGCTGTAGTAGTCTTGTGTGAGGTTCTTACCTTGAATTGACACAGTGCAGATAATTACTCTGCTGTATAAATGGTTAAGCCACTGTGGGGGAAAACATCAGCTACCTGAATAAACAGGGGTAGCTTACTAATCTAATTTTTCAATTTTAATACATTCAGTTCAATTAATACATTAAATTAGTGACATTGATGAAGCAGTTCACCTGGAGCATCAGTAAAAGTGACTTCTTTTGTGTTCTGACATTTAGTGGTTTGTTTTAAACTAGTTATGTCAAATAGTAAAAGCAAAATACCTTTTAGCACAATTTTAGTGCTTAAATCCACTCTACTTGTAATATACTAGGGTAAAACCCATTTTTGGGGTGCCAGTTAGACTCGTTCCTCCTGTGTTTACAGTTTGTTTAGTTGCTGTGCAGCTGTCACACACTTTGTCCGGTGCTGTGGTTTTGTTCTTCTTTTAACAATTCTGAGAAATTATTTGAGGAAATCCTTTTTGCATCCTAACTGGCAAATTTGTTGGTACATGTGAAAGTAATACACAATGAACAAAATCTGTACTTCCAGCCTGTTTGCCTTCAGCAGTGAAATGTTTCATTCAGGAACAACATTCTCGATCTTTGTAGTGAAAAGTAAAATACGGTCACAGAAACACCAAAGGTCCTCCAGGGATTTTTGCCATATAGAACTCAATACTACTGCATTAATAAACAGGTGTTAAACTATTTTTGTTTGGGCTTGGTTTGCATCGGTTTCTTCACCATGCTACTTCCTTAATGATTTAACTATTTCCATCTTAATATGCTTAAAATGAAAATAATCTGAAGATTGCATCTCTCATAGTGTACTTTTGTGAGGTGTTGTACTTCTGAGCTATATTTTTGAACAAAAATCATCTGCAAGGATAGATCAGATTAACCAGAATAACTTTGGTGGAGAGGTGTGATATGAAAACCAGCAGACAGTTTATCAAGAAGAGTTTGCCACACTTGCCATAACACCAATTCAACTGTGACATTTGAATTTATTTGCTAAGCGATATCAAAATATTTAATTAATTTAGCAGACTTACAGGTTATAACATACACATGCATTATGTACATAAAAAGTGCTGTTAGTTCGTACATAGGGCCGTAACAGAAAAACTGCAGTGACCCACATGTCATAATTATAATAACAATAATAATGTTATTTGTACAGTACCTTCCAAACCCCGTGACTAAACTAAAATTATAGTCATCAAATTTTGCAAAGTCAAACAGTCATAAAAGTCACAGTGCAATCTGTAAATCACTAATAAACAAAAGCAAAAGTATGCTTTAAGGGGAACGAAACACATATTGTGCTTAAAAGAGATATTGTGGGAGTTCGTACTATAATAAGCGACATTCAGTCCTAATAATGCTGGAGACGAATAGTCTCATTTTCAGTCCAAACAATTGTTTTTATGTTGTTTACTGTAGTGAAGTCAGTAACAAGTCAATATTGGTATTCTCCAATAAGGTCACTTTAAAATATCTGTGTCAATACTTTCAGTAATGAGTCTCCTACATTGATTTATCCCATATCAGCAGCTGAACACAAACACAATGAAGTTTGATCAATCTTGCAGCACGTCTTCTGAATAACGTATACACACACATTTTCAGAACCGCTTGTCCCTTACGGGGTCACGGGGAACCGGAGCCTACCCGGCAACACAGGGCGTAAGGCCGGAGGGGGAGGGGACACACCCAGGACGGGACGCCAGTCCGTCGCAAGGCACCCCAAGTGGGACTCGAACCCCAGACCCACCGGACAGCAGGACTACGGTCCAACCCACTGCGCCACCGCACCCCCTTCTGAATAACGTATACTTATATACAAATAATGTATATGCAAGTGATTTGCTTAACCCATGTCCATTGCATTAAAAAATTCAGAACTTTATTAAAATACCAAAACAGATTTTATTGTGCAATTCATACAGCAAATTATTGTTGCCGGGATTCACTTTGAGAAAAAAACTGTTAGCGACAGTTGATTCACATTACTGAATGTCGATTCATTCATTAATTGTAATCATATGCATGACAAGTATTTGAGTTAAATTACAATTTCAGATAGACCTTCTCTGTATCTGCTGGAACTCAAAAACCACTACAGCAAAAAAATCAGAGGGTTGTGCATACATGTACATACAACGTTGTATATTTAATTTTCCATACGCATTCTGCACATTCGTCGTGTAATAATCGTTCAGTTAGTGATTCTTTCAGTGTATATGCTTCAGCGTTTACAGTAAGTAAGCACATTGAATACGTTTATTAATAAGGTACTTCAGTCAGTTAGATTTTTCAGATTCAGATCTAATCCAAATATTTAGAGATCTATTTTAGAGGTAAATATTTTAAAATATCCGCAATTATTAGGTCATTTAAAGGAGCAAACTGTCCTGACACAGGACACAACAGTCTGCTTAAATATGTACCGTAACCAAAAACTCCGCAGAACGTTCAGCCGGTGATTCGTTTTCATATAAGGAGCAGTTTGTTTTGTTGGCCCGCCTCTCTCAACTTTTTTCTCCGAAGACATGCGTTATATAAGAGACATCATTTGGGTGCATGTTAATGCATCCTGGTATGTTGTCTCAAGGCCTCAACGTTGACTTTCCAAAGCTGGCAAAGCTGCCTGTTTATATAGCTGCTTTTGCTTATTTATTAAAGTCAGAAAGGCACAGGAAAAAAAGGTTCTTTCCCAGTCCAGCGTGTGGTACTTTTGGCATCTGCAGTCCAGCAGGGTTTCTTAAGTTTGTTAGATGTCCCTCTACAAAGGTAAAAAATACCTCTGCTGAGGGACTCCGGTTGTAGCTTTAGCTGAATCGCAACAGGTAACGGATGAACACACACACTGTCTGAAACCACTTGTCCCAAGCGGGGTCGCGGTAACCCGGAGCCTAACCCGGCAACACAGGGCGCATGGCTGGAGGGGGAGGGGACACACCCAGGACGGGATGCCAGTCCATAGCAAGGCGCCCCAAGCAGGACTCGAACCCTAGACCCACCGGAGAGCAGAAGCTGGTCAAACCCGCTGTGCCCCCACACCCCAGCAGGTGGCATAATGGTTAGAGACCTACTTTGCACATCAAGGATCCAGTTCAAATCCCACCTCCTGCAGCAGCACCCAGAACTATTACAGTAAAAATGACCTTGCTGTATTAATGGGCAAATCACGGTAAGTAGCTCATCAAATAAATGTTACGGCGCAGGACTGCAGACCCGTCAGATCACGCCTCTGCACTTCCGGAGAGGTTTGTTCTTGCTCCTTGCCTCCTGACAGATGTCCGACATGCTTTTGATTTCAGTTCTTAACGTTTACGTTTATTCATTTCGCTGACAATTTCCTGCAAAGAGACTTCCAACATTGTTTCTTATACTGGTTTACCCATTTTGGGTAATTTTTACTGTATCGGTACAGGCTTAGTACCTTGCTCAAGGATACCATAGTAAAGGGGGTTGTTCGTAGCTGTGTCCTTTGAGTCCTGCTTACTCCCCTTAACCCGTCTTCTTTCACAAGTGATCTCTTGACTTTGTCGTAAGGTTTATTCTTTGAGCCCATACATTTTCTTTCCCTTTCTGCTTCTCTTTTAGGAATCTCCGAATGGATCATTTCCCAAAGCAGTGAGCCGGGTAAATTCTGTTACAACCGAAATGTTGTTCCCCCAAACTGCTCTAATTACGTGCAAATGTTCCCGCAGCAATGTTGGCTGCACTGTATGCAGCACTGTTTTTCACTGATTGCTTTAGTATTTTCTCATTATTGCATTGTTTTAGTGCATTGTTTTTATTTAACTTGAGCCTTTGAGGATTTCCACTACAGCAGCTTTGGCGTTAACCTCCATTTGAACTTGCTGCTATTTTATATGAGCAATATTTACTCTGTGTTTTGCCTTTCTATTTATTCTCTATTTGTTTATTGTCTGGGAGACTCTGGGAGCTGCAGAAACTAATAGTCACTTTCTTCTATGATGACAGTAAATGTGATGTGAGTTGAACCAAACCC